>NC_041227.1:124548346-124745626 GCF_002837175.3 Physeter macrocephalus
AGGGACCCACGGAGAGCAGGGGGCAAGGGTCCCACGGAGAGCAGGGGGCAAGGGTCCCAAGGAGAGCAGGGGGCAAGGGTCCCACGGAGAGCAGGGGGCAAGGGACCCACGGAGAGCAGGGGGCAAGGGTCCCACGGAGAGCAGGGGGCAAGGGTCCCATGGAGAGCAGGCGAGCCGGGCCAGCAGTCTTAACGCACCCTCTCCTGTCTCCCCCACCCCCATCTCTGTCTCTGCAGCAATTCGGAAAAATTTTAGACGTGGAGATCATTTTTAACGAGCGGGGCTCCAAGGTGGGTGCCGCCCAGAGGCCGCCACCATTACAGCGCCCGGCTGTAGGTCCCGCCAGGCTAACGTGTGAAATGTGCGTTTCCTTCCTGGAGAGCTCCGAGCCTGAGGACCCCTGAGCGACACGGGTGCTTGTACTCCCCGCTCCTCCGCCCGCCCCACCCTCCCCACCCCGCTGTCTGTGTTGTCGCTGCCGCTGCTGAGGCTTCCTTCTCTCTAAGTCGCCAGGACCTCTCTGTCTGCACTTGGAGCCCCGGCCCCTGGGCCTGGGTCCCCAGCCTTCGAGCCGCTCTCCTGGAGCTGTCCAGAGACTCGGTGGAGGGCCTGCAGGGGGCAGGCGGGAGGGTGCCCGCTCCTGGACGGGAAGACCCCCCCGCCCCAGTTGGGGCTCCTGGGGTGACGATGGGTGAGGCTGCCCCCACTCTGGGTCCAGAAGCCCAGCCTTGGCCCCCCAGGTGGGGTGAGGGCAACAGTCCTGGACCCTGGTCAGGTCAGCATCTCTCTTATAGCTCTGGCCTGTCCCCTCAAGTGCCAGGCGGTCAGCTCAGGTCAGGCTCAGGCCAGGCCAGCAGCTGCCCCGCCCCCGGGGCCGTACGTCTCCCGGGCATCCTGCCGGTGGCACCAGGACAGACCTCTGGGCTGCCCGAGTCTCTCCTTCAACTCACCTGACTCAATCCCTCTCTCTCTCTCTCTCTCCCCGCCCCCCATTGCCCTGCCCCCCCCACTCCCCACGCCTCCTTTTTTTTCCTTTTTCTCATCCTATGTCTTTCTCTCCATGTCTGTCCTTCTCCGCTCACAGGGTTTTGGGTTTGTAACTTTTGAAACTAGCTCAGATGCTGACCGAGCCCGGGAGAAGCTGAATGGGACGATCGTAGAGGGACGGAAAATTGAGGTGCTCAGATAAGTGTGCTGCGGCAGGGACGCCCTTGAGAGCCGCCTCCGGTCACCCTGGGCCCCGACCCAGCCCCGCTGCTGCCATGCAGAGAGCCGGGCCAGGGCCCCATGGCAGGGCCAAGCTGAGACCGGAGCCGAGCCCACCACCTGCCACCCCTTTTGGGTCTAGACTTCAGGCTCACCCAAGGGCCCCCCACCCTGCCTCCTTTTTTTTCCTTTTTCTCATCCTATGTCTTTCTCTCCATGTCTGTCCTTCTCCGCTCACAGGGTTTTGGGTTTGTAACTTTTGAAACTAGCTCAGATGCTGACCGAGCCCGGGAGAAGCTGAATGGGACGATCGTAGAGGGACGGAAAATTGAGGTGCTCAGATAAGTGTGCTGCGGCAGGGACGCCCTTGAGAGCCGCCTCCGGTCACCCTGGGCCCCGACCCAGCCCCGCTGCTGCCATGCAGAGAGCCGGGCCAGGGCCCCATGGCAGGGCCAAGCTGAGACCGGAGCCGAGCCCACCACCTGCCACCCCTTTTGGGTCTAGACTTCAGGCTCACCCAAGGGCCCCCCACCCTGCCCCCTCCCTCTCATTCCTGGAAAAGGTCCCCAGCTGTGGGGCTCAGCCAGACCCTGGGAGCAGCCCCAGAAGTCACGTCTCCGAGGCTTGGCGGCTCCAAGGACCTCAACCAGCCCAGTCTGCCCGTGGTTGGGAGGAGGTCATTAATCTCGCCAAGGAGCGGCAGCTGCCCCGTTCCCCCCTCCCCATGCTGCCCCATCCTGCAGTTTGCCCCTTGCCTTTATCCTCCAGAGGGCGGGCAGCAGTACGCGGCCAGAGCCTAGAAAGAGATCCAGCCCAGAGGCGCAGAGGGGAGAGAAGGCGAGGGGTCCCCCGACACTCCCCCCTCCACCACCCCTTCCGGGGGTCTGCGTGTGCCCTGCTCAGTGCTGAGGCTCTGGTGTCTGGGAGCTGGGCTTCCCGAGCAGGGCGGGCAGCGAGGGTGGCCAGGGAGGGAGAGTCAACGGCTAGTGCAGAGCCACTGGAAGAGCGGTGGAAGGACCTGAGGGAGGGTTTCCAGAAACAGAAGGAGTGCCAGAGGCGCGGACCTCAGCCAGGCTCCAGGCCAGCCTCCAGCAAGCACAGGCTGCGGCCCCAGGCCCCGGGGGCTCACACTGACGGGGGCGGCGGGGGGGGGAGGGGCGGGGAGGCAGTACGGCCCAGACCCCTCCCTCGAGTTCCACACCTGCCCTGTTTTCTGCTCCCTCCGCAGAAGCCCTCCTCCTTCCTACACCCCAGCCCAGGCCTCTGGGCAGCCTGACCAGGCCTTAGACGTCTGCACAGTAGGACCCACTCCCTTGGTACCTACCTGCTCCTCCCCCATTGGCCTTGCCCCCCCACCACGGGCACGTGGGCCCCCCGCCCCCGCAGAAAGCTCTCTGCTGGCCTCAAGGGAAAGGGATGCTGCCCCCACGGGGAGGGGTGGGGGGGGGGGGGGGGGCGAGGAGGCAGTACGGCCCAGACCCCTCCCTCGAGTTCCACACCTGCCCTGTTTTCTGCTCCCTCCGCAGAAGCCCTCCTCCTTCCTACACCCCAGCCCAGGCCTCTGGGCAGCCTGACCAGGCCTTAGACGTCTGCACAGTAGGACCCACTCCCTTGGTACCTACCTGCTCCTCCCCCATTGGCCTTGCCCCCCCACCACGGGCACGTGGGCCCCCCGCCCCCGCAGAAAGCTCTCTGCTGGCCTCAAGGGAAAGGGATGCTGCCCCCACGGGGAGGGGTGACCACCCTGGTGCCCACAACCAGGAGGGCCTCAGCAGCCAGCCACGGCAGGGAAGTCTTGGGGGCCGTTCTGTTGGCTGCGCTTGAGAGCGCTGTGGGGAGAGCCCACCAGCCGGCTGCTCCAGTGGCCTTGGGTGGCCGGAGAGAGGCTGGGCTCGGTGTGTGGGAACAGTCCCGTGAACGGCAAGAGCCAGTGGGACTGCACACAATGCCCAAGCCGAGGGCCCGGGGCCTGGGCCAGGCTGGGCACCAGCCAGTGCTGGGAACGGCGATGGCCCAGGTTCTCAGCCGGGGGGTGAGGGGGCGGGCAGCACTCGGAGAGAGGAGGCCAGGGAGGAGGGCGGGCCATGGTGGGGGGCCAGGCGAGCAGTGGAGGCGGTCCTGTGCCTCGCCTGGGTGTCCCAGGGCCTCCTCCCCAGCCCCCAGCCCCTCCGAGGCGGCCACGGAGGAGAAGTTCAGAGCAGGACCAGGCGGCCAGTGGCCTACAAGCTAATGTTCCCCTCAGCCTCTCCCTCCCTCTCTCCGGGCAGGTCAATAACGCCACGGCCCGAGTCATGACCAACAAGAAGACTGCCAACCCCTATACCAACGGTAAGCGGCCCAAGACCCCAGGGAGGCTGCAGGGGCCACCGGCGGGGACAGGGCCCAGGAGGAGCCCAGGCTGCTGGAGGCCGGCCTCCCTGGACGCTGAGTGTCCCCTCATGTCCCGCGGGCAGAAGCGGGTGGGTCAGCGAGGCAGCAGGAGAGCTGGGGCCACCCGCCTCCACCCACACACAGCTGGTGAGACCCCCGTGCTTTCCCGAGCGTGGCCGCTCCCAGAGGCCGAGGACAGGCTTCAGGCGCAGGGGGAAGGTGGCCACTTCCCGGATCGTTCCTTATTTTCTAAGTGCCGAGGCTAGAGGCGCTCGGTGTTTAATGAGTATGATGACAGTTCGAGGGACAGCCCCCCACCGCCCACCCCCGGGCCTTGGAAACACGGAAAGGTTGAGGCCCCGCTGGCCGTCGCGTCGTCAGCTGAGCAACGCGCCCGTGTGCACCTGGACCCGACTGTGAGCAGAGGCGGCCAGTCTTCTCTGACACGAAGCTCGTGATGCTAAACGCTGGCCGCGGGGAGCGGAGGCGCGGCTCTCGGCCGCGGGGAGCGGAGGCGCGGCTCTCGGCCGCGGGGAGCGGAGGGGCGGCTCTCGGCCGCGGGGAGCGGAGGGGCGGCTCTCGGCCGCGGGGAGCGGAGGGACGGCTCTCGGCCGCCGTGTGGCTTAACTCCACCGGGCAAGGATTGGGGCGGGGACTGGTTTGAGTGTAGCTGGAAACTCTTTGGGGCCTTTTGGACTTTGTTCCTCTAGCCAGGGAGCAGCAGCCCTGCTCCACCAGGACTAGTCTCCTGGCAGGGCGTGGGCTTTGCTTCCCACCCCCGCTAGCAGGGAAGAGTGGACTGAGCCACCCCCAGACTCTCTTGTCCCGGTCTGATCAGATATACGTGGAGTCAGGGGACGGGCCGGCATGGAAAACCTAGGGCAGGACAGTGGGCGGATCTGCCACCTGACTCGCCAGCTGGGCCCCCCAGTCTGTCCTCCTGTGGCAGGGCTGGGGCACTGGCCAGACCCCATTTAGACTAGATGATTGTCGCTCCCATCCTGCTTTTTTGAGGACTATCAAAGCTCAAATTCTTTCTAAAAATCTGGGGGCTCCCCGGCTTTGCGCCTGTCCTGAGCACACGCTGTGTATGACTTCAGTGACCTGGTACTCAGCACAGGAAGGGAAGAGGTAGACGTTTTTACAGGGCCAGGGTGATCCTGGGGGCTGCGCAGCCTCTCCCGAGAGCCACACACCCCTGCTTTCTGGGAAGACCTGAGGATGTTGAGGAACGTGGGATTCAGAAGAGAATCCATCCCTGAACAACTGCACCCTTAGCTCGGAATGGGCACAGAACCGAGGCCGGTCGAACGACGGGGAGTGGAGAGAGGGAGAAACCTCTGCCCACTTCGGTGGCAAGCATGGTTTCATTTAAACATCTTACTTGGCCTGGGCAAGAGTGACAAGGGCTGCAGTGGGCCAGCCCTGGGTTCCCTGCAGGTGGCAGTGAAGCCCAGCTCATGGGCTCTGTTGACTGAGGCTTGACTCTGCTTAACGCTCCAGAGGACTCTAGTTCATCAGTCAGTCAGAGGCGCAGAAATTTCCACTTCAGGAAATAGACTCACAAGGTTTGACCAGGTGTTACTATTTGCTGAAGAAACAAAGGATCCACCCAGGTGGGTCTCAGACTGCCTCTCTCACCTGGGGTCCCAGACAGTGAATTGGGGCCAGAGCAACAGGTGGAGGCACCCAGGATTCCAGAATTAGCAGAGGGAGGTGCCAGGGCCATCCGAAGCAGAAGTGCAGCCTCTCTGACTGCACCCAGAAGAGCTGCCAGATGGGACCTAAGGGAGGTGGGCTTGGGTCACTGGCTCAGGACTCTGCTCCATCGTGGATTTTTACTAAGAAGACTCAGTTCTTGGGACTGGAGGTCTTCCCAGAAGATGAAGCGTTTCTTCCCTCCTGACCTGTATTTATAGAAGATTCCAGAGGCCTAGCAGTAACGTTCAGACACAAACATCTGTGCTGGTCGTGTGATGGTGGACCAGAGATGGAAGGCGACCCACAGTCTCACGGAGAGTGTGGAGAACGGGCCCCCAGGAGGAACAAGGCCCCAGAAACTCTGTCCTGGACACCTCCCGGCCAACCCAGCAGTGGGGCTGTTAGAATCTGGGCTTGAGACGTGGAGCTGGGCTGGGGGTGTGCTGCAAAGATGAGACCCTGATACGCTGAGGGGCCAGGGGCTGGGCCTGGTCGGGTGAGCTGACCCCACCCTCACTTCCTGACCATCTGGAGCTGGTACAGGCTCAGCTGGCTGGTTTCTACCCCAAGAGCCTCAGGTGGGAGCAGGCCTTCACCCGTGCACCTGGGTCTCTGGTGGGAGAGGATGACCAGCCTGCCCACCTGCAGAGCAGAAGAGGCTGGGGCCCAGGGAGTGGCCAGGAACGTGGGTCTGGCATCCCACAGCTGGTCTGGCTCTGACGCTCTCCAGCCCTGTGATTCAAGGCTGCCGCGCCTCCCTGAGCCTCCATTTGCTCATCTGTAAGATGGGAGGTCGTGACACCTTCCTCGTTGGATGGGTCTAGGACAGTGTGGCATATGGTAAAGTGGTCAGAGGATGCTAGCTGTCCTTCTCGTTATCCCTAATCCCAAGGCCCATCCTCCCCACCTCCTCCCCCGGCAGCCCTCCCACCGGCTGCTTTGGGGGAAAACAGACACAGGATAGCAAAAGCAGGACTCAGCACTGAGAAAGGGAGCCCCTCGGGAGCCCCGACCCAGGACAGAGACGGGCAGGAGGTGAAGGAGGTCGCCGTGGCTGAGGCCAAGCACCTTTACGGCAGCCTCTGACCCTCTTGGAAGGCAGCCAGGTGCCCACATGAGACAGCTCCCATGAAACTGGGCTGTCAGGCACTGAAGTACCCAGGCCACCAGCAGCCCCCGTCCCAGCTGGGGGCCTACAGACGTTGCATAATAACGCGTTCCACTTTCCCTCCTAATGCTCTTCTGCGGACACTGCAGACCCCAAGCTGCTGGGGCCAGTGCCCCAGGACAGGGAGGGCCTGGGGCAGGCTGGGGAAGGCAGAAATGTGAAAAGAATCAAGACACCAGGCGGATCGTTAGGAGTGACTGGGTCTCTGTCAGGCGGCAGAAGGTACTCAGCCAGTGAGGCTGCAGCATCCCAAGAGGGGCCCAGGGACTGTGTTCCTGCCTAATCCATCTACCCTGACTGCAGACGGAGGGGTCCCGCCCGTCCTCTGCAGTGGCCACGGCCTCAGAATGTCCCAGTGGGGCTCATCCTGGAGTCTTTGGGGTTCCCAAGCATAGTGTGAGGCGGGGAGACAGTGGGGAAGACAGTGATTGGGTTTCTCTGCTTCTCTTCTAGGCTGGAAGCTAAACCCGGTGGTAGGGGCAGTTTACGGACCTGAATTCTATGCGGGTAAAGGCTGGAGCTGCGGCGCGGGCTGGGGCGGGCCTGGCCGGGTATTGGGCGGTCATTGGCCAGTCGTCCTGGGTGGGAGGACGTGGCCAGGGGCGTGGCTAGGCGGGGACGTTTTCCGGTGGGCGCGGCCAGGTCGGGGCGTGGTGGGCGTGGCCATGTGGGTGTGGCCGGGCGGGATGTGTGGCCGGATGCGGCCGTGGTCAGGCCCCAGCCCTCCTGCCTCCCCTCCTTCCCTTAGCCTTCTCTCTCACACTGTCTCCTCTCCGACGCCCTTTCCCGCAGTGACGGGGTTCCCCTACCCCACAACCGGCACAGCCGTTGCCTACAGGGGCGCGCACCTACGGGGCCGGGGCCGGGCTGTGTACAATACGTTTCGGGCTGCGCCGCCCCCGCCCCCCATCCCGACTTACGGAGCGTGAGTACCTGGGGCGCACGGGGAGGGAGGCTTGGAGAACGGCCCCGGGGGCGTGGGGAGGGGGGCGTGGTGCAGCCAGAGGGGCTAGGCAGCCTTTCCAGCACTGTGGCGCGGGGGTGGGGGGCGGTGGGAACCCCAAACTTCACACTGCAGTCGCTTCCATGTCAGTACACCCACCTCCGCCCTGCCACCGGCTCTCAGGGTCGCTGGCATGTGAGGGACGTTTAGAGCCCCAGCACCTTGCCCAATGCTTTAATGGGTGGTGGTCGGCCCTGGAGCTCAGTGGGCCTTCTCTAAGCCCTCCCTGGTCCGTTCCCCGGGGCCCGGGGCCCTCCGACCCTAATGGGGGGGATACAGCTGCCTGGGGTGGAGCAGGGGAAGGGTAAGCAAGGTGGGCCGATGGGCCCCTGGGTTTGTGGGAGAAAGGAGCTGACCAGCAAGGGTGTTACTCTATTGTTATACCAAAACAGGGCACTGGAGCAAACGCTTGTTAAAATGCCAGTCCCATGGGCAGGGCTGGCACCCTGCCCCCTCCCTCCTCAGCAGACACCGGAGCCGGCCTACCCCACCTCTCCAGCGTTCCCACCACTTTCTTGTCCGTTTGCTTCCAGGGTCGTGTATCAGGATGGCTTTTATGGTGCTGAGATTTATGTAAGTGCAGCCCCGGGGGAGGGAGGGTGGAATCTGGCGTTTCGTAGTCTCAGTGAACAGTCAGTGTCTCCCACTCTCCCTGCCCCACTCCCCCCACCCCCTCCCGTCCTGGGAGCCCAGGGGGCGACCTCAGCACAGGTAAACCTGGGTTATCTGTGCCCAGGGTGCGAGTAGCAATGGATCCCCCAGCAGCCCGATGAGCCACGCGTGTCTTCTCTGTTTCACAAGGTGTCAGTTGTATGATGGGGGCAGTGGGTGAATCTCCCATATCCCTAACAGCATTGGGGTCACTGAGTGAGCCCCCATAGGCACCCTGTGTCCATTGCAGAGGCCAGGAGGTAGAGGCTCCAGGGCAGACCCCTTGATGGGATCCTGTCTCCTCACTTCTTTCATGGGGCTGCACTTACTGCTTCCTCTAGCTCGGAGCCCTTGCTGACGACCCCATACCCCACCCCACACAAGACCTCATCTCCATCCTGGGCGGTCGCCTGTAATTCAGCAATCCATTGGTCAGGGCTAAGACGTGGTCTGAGTTAATGCCCTTTGCCCTCGTCCCATCCCAGTGTCCAGGATAGCACCGAGTCTCCATACCCATCAGCATCAGAGTCAGGGGTACGCTGGCCTGGTGGCAACTCTGTGAGCACCTACCGTGTGCCAAAGCTTTGAACACAGCCAGACATATCATTGATGCTCACCCGTGTGTGTTGAACGCACAAATGGACACATCAATGAATGAATGAATGAGGTGAACAGAAACCCCACCTTGAACCATGCCACGAAACCAGAAGCCAGGTGCCCCCAGGCCTGCACCAGCTACCCCTCACCTGGCCAAGATGAAGTTTGAAATGCTGTGTCCAGCCCACTAAGCCCGTGTGCCGTGTCCTCCCCTTACCCTGCAGGGAGGCTATGCCGCCTACAGATACGCTCAGCCCGCAGCAGCCGCGGCCGCCTACAGCGACAGGTACCCGCGGTGGGCGGGGGCGGGGAGAAGATGGATGGGTCGTCGGGCTGGGCTGGGACAGACAGGAACCCTCACCCACAACACTCAGGGCCTGGGGGGGGCCTCCCCTTGGTGGACACAGGGTCTGGACAAAGGAGAGCAGGTCCACGTGAGCTTGGAGACCCCAAGCCAGCAAGCCCCAAACTTCTGTAATCACTTCCTGCCTGCACGACAGGGGATCCTTGGGACCCCCCCGGTTCTCGGGTAGCGGACAGCTCCTCTGATGCCCAGCCCTGGAGGCCTGACCCCCCTCCCCAAGCTCTGGAGGCCCGAGTGAGAAAGGTAATTGGGAGCCTTTGCTTCTGCTGAGGCACGCCTCTGACGCTTCTCAGCACTCCCAGGCCTGAAACCCTTCGACCCCGAGGAAGAAAGGCAGAGTGTGTGCACCTTGGGAGCAGAGGCCTCTGCCCACCTGAGAGCGCACCCGGAGGCCCAAGGGGGGGTTCTCTTTTGTTTTGAGGGCAGGTCTTGGCGGGGGGCTGGCCTGTCACCTTTCCCTGTGGGCACTCGGCCTGTTGGCTGCAGAGCTGCAGGGTGGGGAAGCGTGCGGGCTCCAGTACCGGCCAGGTGGTGGGCGCTTCGTGGAGGGCAGCCATTGCGTGCCGGCTCTGGCCTGGGAACTGCCCAGCCCTCCCCCTCAGGGGCAGGCGGCACCTTTGGACCCACACCTTCCTCGCAGCCTCACACTGCGTCTCGGCCTGTGGGTCTCGTCGGGGGCGCAGCAGGCAGCGCTGGGGGTCAGCACTCGCTGGGCGTGTTCAGGGGGTGACCGGCTGTGTTCCCCCCAAACAGGCAGGAAGAAGAAGGGGGCGTGCAGGGGAGGGAGGGGCCTTGGGGCGCCGTCTGGGAGGAGGCAGGAGACCTGCTGCCCCCCCCACCTGCCCCGTTGCCCACACCCCACCCCCTGTGCTCACCTCCCCAGTTATGGCAGAGTCTACGCGGCTGCTGACCCCTACCATCACACCATCGGCCCCGCGGCGACCTACAGCATTGGAACCATGGTAAGGAGGCTGGGGCCCGGCTGCCCTGAGCCGCGAGGAGACGGCTCGCGCTGCAGCCGGGTGGTGGGGGCAGCGAGCGGGCAGGCCCTTAGGGGAATGACCCAGCCCTCGGCCTGGTGCCTGGAAGACAGAGGCCTGGATTTGCGTTGGGGGAGGACTTGCCCCTTTGTGCCCTCGTGGAATTAGAGGGAGGCAGGTCTGCCCAGACAGCCGGCTGCCCAGTCATGACGTCTGGTCGTCTGGGAAGCATTCTGGTGTGGCTTGGTTTTCTGAGCCCTGTAACGAAAGTCCCGTCCGGGCCTTCCATTCCCCTCACCAGGAAAACCAAACAGAACCCTCCGGCAGAGGCTCCAGAGGCAGGCAGGGCCTCCACTTCCCCTCATGTGGCTGTGTCCGTGCCATGGTCCCTCTGTGTTCTGTCACCCCCTTGCTGTACCTTTTCTCACGTCGAGGTGGGGAGCAAGGGCTACCTGCTGTTTCTCACCCAAGCCCCGGCTCCGTGGCCCCTCCGTGGCTCCGGCTGAGTCTGCAGGCCCTCTCCTGGGGAGATGGGGCCTCTGACCACGGGCCTGGGGCGGGGCGGAAGGGGCGCACTCCTGATGGGCTTGCTGAGGCCGGAGGTGTGTGGGCCAGTGTGTCTGTGTGTGTGCGTGTGCATGTATGGCCAGCTGTTGACACATACAGCCCAGCTCATTCTGTACCCCCAAATCTGCTTGCAGTGGACACCTACCTCCCAGGCCCGTCCCACCCCCAACCCCAGGGGGTGTTAATGTCGGTTTTTAGCTAGCTTGGCATCCAGCATCAAAGATGAAAACATTTTTGCGGGGGTAAAGAGGGAGGAGGTTCAGAGACAATACGGCTTTTTTTTCTCGTCTCCCTTGTTTCTGATTACTCCCTCCCAATTTTTGTTTTGTCTTTTTTGACGTTTAACGAGCCTCAGACATCCCAAGCAGCCTGCAGTGCCTGCTGGCAGCCATGGGGCCCAGGCCTCTGGGTGGGGGGCCCACACCCACTCCTGGATGGAGGCCCCAAAACCGTGGCTTGCAGGCCCCTTGGCTCCAGGATCACCCGGCTCTCTGCAAAGCTGCTAGCTAAAAGTGTTAGGTAATTCACAGAGGGTTCCCTCTTATGTTTTCTTTTATTGATTTTTTTTAAGGTTTTTCTGGTTTTTCCCCCAACTTTTCTTCTCCGGCACTTGCCATTTTCTTCCTTTTTCTGGGGAAACTGGTGGGTAGGGCAGGAGGTTCCTGTGCAGGCCTCCCCGACCCAGGGGAGCCCAGGGGCACCGGAGAGCAAGAGTGCCAAAGGCCTGTCCTCCCAGCAGGATGGAGGAGGCGCAGGGACCCCAGAAGGCCCCACGGAGCTGGGTGAACAGATGCAGCCCCTCCTGGTAGAGCCAAGGCCCTGGGAACCCTGACAAGAGGCCCCTCCACCCTCCCGTGCCTGGAGGGGCTGAGCCCTGCCCCCGGCAGCCCCGCTGGGCGCTGAGGAGGTGGGGTTCTTGCTCAGACCTGCCCCCCAGATTACAGATGACAGAGAAAGCGGGCAGGGAAGGGCCAGGCCTGAGCCAAGAGAGCGGCCGAAAGACATCTCAGGCCTCGTTATCCAGAAGCACCGTGGCTGGTGACCCCAGCACCTCCCTGACCCCAAGACCGCACGTCGGAAATAGGCCCAGGGCCCCTCCTGCTGCCACGACAACCAGCGCCCATTCTCCCCAAGGCAGACCACAAGGGGGGCAGAAAACGGGATTTAGCTATTTCTCTTTTTGTTTTTCCTTATTTTTTTTTTCTTTTTGCTTTTTCCCCCTCTCCCAAAAGGCGGTACTGATTGGCTGTTTTTCATCTTTGATGTTGCAGGCTAGCCTCTGCCGAGGAGGGTACAGCCGCTTCACCCCCTACTAGCAAGAGGCCCAGCCCCTAACAGCATTCACACTGACTGCCTAGTACACACCAAACCCAGCAGTCCAAAACCAGGCACAGCCACCAGGAGGACAGTGCGCCCCTCCCGGTCCGCGACACGCACCGCTGACCTCTGCGACTCTAAGTCCATAGGTTTTACCTCCGGCCAACTGGTCTCCCCCCCACGATGGCGTGTGTGTCTTTGACCCTGGTCACCCCCGTATGTCTGAAACCTTGGTTCCTATTTTTGACTCTGTTGACGTTGTGCCCCCCCCAAGCCATTTCAGGTACAGTATGCACACAGTGGGAGGGGCTAGGCTGGCAGAAGACCCCTCCCCAAGAACTAGCAATAGAGCCCGAGAGGGCCACGCCCACCCCCCGTTCCCCATGGAGACGGCAGCCCGGCCTCCCCAGGAAGCTACCCCAACCAGTCTGGGCCCGAGCCCCGGCCCCTCCCCTGGGGCTCGGGAGGCAAGGGGCTCCCGTCTGTCTGCCCCAGTCGGTGGGTTCCTATAGCCTCAACAGTGCTCCTCCCCATCGTCACCCAGCTAGTCACAGGAGTAAGTGTCTCTGCCCTCCTCGTCCCCATCCAGCTAAGCTGACATTTCTGATTCAATTCTATTGATGTTTCCTGCTGAAGTTGTCACAAGTCATGCGGGAGCCCCGCCAGCCTCAGGGGTTCCTTAGCCTCTGTTACAAGAAGGGAGAGCGCAGGGAGAAATTTCCCTGCCCCAGAGCCCAAAAGCGGTCCAGCCCTGCGGCGCCCGGGGGCCCTCCGCTCAGCCCCGCCTGCCTCACCGCCCACCGTCTGTCCTCTCCAGCCACGGTCTTGAGATGGGGTCCCTGCCAGCCTGGCACCTGGGTCTGTGCAGCGCCAGAGTGCAGCACCACGTCCCCTTCCCCAGGCTGAAACGCTCTTATCCAGGTCCATTTCCGGAGGGGGAGTCTGAGTGAGAGAGCGCGGGAGGGCGGTGTCCGTCCTCCGGACTCCCTGGCGGAACAGTGCTCAGCGCCACCTGCCGTCCCGAGGGGCCTGGGGCTTAGCTCTGCTGCAGGGCTCCGGGGCCTGCAGGTGCAGCTGAGACAGCCGCGGGAGCCTTGGGAAGTTTCATATGCGGCCCGGATACCTCTGCGACAGGAAAAAGTGCAGAGGACCAAGGAGGCCCAGGTCTCCTATGTGCCAGAGCTGGGCTTCCAGGGGCGTGGACGGCCAGCTAGAGGGTGCAGGTCCCCGCCAGCCAGGGCGTGAGCCTCCGCCGACTCCACCGGCACATCTGTCCTGGCTGGTGGACAGGCTGAAACGCTCTTATCCAGGTCCATTTCCGGAGGGGGAGTCTGAGTGAGAGAGCGCGGGAGGGCGGTGTCCGTCCTCCGGACTCCCTGGCGGAACAGTGCTCAGCGCCACCTGCCGTCCCGAGGGGCCTGGGGCTTAGCTCTGCTGCAGGGCTCCGGGGCCTGCAGGTGCAGCTGAGACAGCCGCGGGAGCCTTGGGAAGTTTCATATGCGGCCCGGATACCTCTGCGACAGGAAAAAGTGCAGAGGACCAAGGAGGCCCAGGTCTCCTATGTGCCAGAGCTGGGCTTCCAGGGGCGTGGACGGCCAGCTAGAGGGTGCAGGTCCCCGCCAGCCAGGGCGTGAGCCTCCGCCGACTCCACCGGCACATCTGTCCTGGCTGGTGGAGTGGGCAGGTCACACGCAGGGTGCCCGGCCAGCTCACCACCACAGCCCAGAGCACCTTCTCAGCTGCCTCATTCCGGACCCCCACGTGGCCCATGCAGCGTTATCCACCCACCACGCCCTGACCCCTGCCCTCATCTGCGCCGAGCAGCCAGACCCTGCCCACCCAGGTCTTAGCAGAGCCCAGCAGCTGCGTCTGCCAGCTGCGCTCACTGCGGGGCTTCCATCCCCGCTGCCCTGTTTTTCCCCCCACCACCGGCCGCGCCTTCTCTGCCCTGGAGGCCGGAGGTCTGCATTAAATTCCCTTACGCAAGATGAGGGGGCTCCTGAAGCCGGGAGTGGGGCCGGTCTGGGGGCGCCTCCTCTCTTGCCCTCCTGGCACCCAGGGTCCCGGGTCCCACGGCCCCGGCAGCACGCCTGGCCGGTGCTCCTGTGAACTGCAAGTCGCGCCTTTCTGTTTCTGTTGTAGTGAAAGCTTCCGCCGTTTCCTTCTTGGACCATGAAGGGCAAAAACAAAAAAACACAAAAAAATCACAAAACAAAAAACAAAACAAAAAAAGATGTTCAGATCCAAGCAACAAAACAACCAACCAAACCGAGAAGCATCCACCACGTCCGAGTCCGCGAGCCCGCGAGCCATCGCACCGCAGCGAGGGAGCAGGTCCGCGGCCCCCGGCCGCCGGCAGCGCGCTGGCAGGAGGGAGGCGGGAGGGGAGGGACTCCGTTTTCTACCAAGGCTTCCTTCCGGACCCCACTCGAGGCAGCGTGGGCCAGCGGCGAGCGGCTGCAGGCCCGAGCAGGAGGAGTGGCCAGCGGGACTCGACCTTGGCTGCCGACTGCCAGCGGAGGGACGGCTGGGCGGGCACGGGGACGGGGGCTGCTTTTCATCTCGGGGCTTCGGCTGTGCCCAGTCACCCTGTGTCTTGCGCTCTGGGCCCCGGCTACCCCTCCTGCCGCGCCGCCAACACCTGTGTCCTGCGAACCTAGGGAGGAGTTTGCAGCCACTGGAGGCTGTCCAACCAGCAGCCCTGGGGTCCGACCTCAACACCAAGGGCTGATGTGTTTCCAGAACTACAGGGCACCCAGGCCCCCTCCCTCCACATGAGGGGGCTCTGGCTGCCCAGCCAGGGGTGAGGGCCTTGAGGCCGAGGTCTCGTTCTGACTGGTCGTTTCTGGTTCCCTTTCTGGAGGAGGCCCTGGGCCTGGTCCAGGAGAGGGAAGGCCAGCCTCACGCTGCAGCTGGGTCGAGCCCTCTGGCCCCTGCCCTGCAGGGCCCGGTCCTGCAGAGAGGAACAGAGGGACAGGCCGGCACCTGGCTGCACGGCGAGGGTTCGGGTCACGGTGCTATGGGTCTGGACGGCAGGTCCAAGCAGGGAGAGCCAGGGGTGGGGGAAGGCCTGGGCGGTCCACAGCCCCCTCCCCTGCTCCCGGCTCGGGTCCTAGAGTCGCGGGGGCAGCAGACGGCAGTCAGCAGGGAGGAGCCGCTGGCCAGGCAGGGAGAGCTGGAGTCGGGGGAGCAGCAGAAAATAACAAAAGATGTAGGCTCCCAACATGGCTCCACTGTCTCACGAAACTTAAAAAGTAAAAAAAAAAATACACCTCACTTTATATTCAGCATCAGCTCCTGAAGCTACTGAGATGAGGCTCCTTTTCTATTCCCGTTGTACATAGCCCCGCCCTGCCTCCGGCTTCGTCCTCTGTACAGGCCCCTCCACCCTCTGCTGTTCTGGACCCTTTTCTTGCAGCAGCTCCACCCCCGGCCCCGCGCCCTCCCACCCCTCTCAACCCCGGGACTGCAGCCAGGCCCCCAGGCTTCCTTTCTTACCATTCTGTATGCTTCCAAGGTGTGACCATTCAAATCAACCGCATTATTATTATTAAGATTATTAATAAAGATTTTTCTTCAAACCAGGACAACTCTTTTTGATTTGCCAGCTCCCGGGCACAGAGGGTAGAGGGCACAGAGGACCAGGACGCCCACTGTGGGTGGCCCCAGGACGGGCAGCTCCTCCCAGGAAGCCACATGGCCAGAGGGGAGTCAGAAGACCCTCTGGGAGAGAGTCTGGAGGCAGGGCTCACACGTGCTCCCCGCAGCCTGGCCCTGTCTACCCCGCGAGCAAGGTCTGTGACGTTACCTGCAGAGTCTGGGGCAGAAGGGCCCCCCGGCCTCGCCGGCTGCTGAGTGATGGCTGCTCCACATGGGTGTCTGACGACCGGTGGGGCAGACATCTGAAGACGAGAGGGCCGGCTGGGCAGTTGAGGCCGGTGCTCTCGGGGATCTTTAGAGCCCCCATGCTCTCCTCCAGACTGCCGTCTCCCCATCCCGTCCCAGGAGTCTGGAGGCAGGGCTCACACGTGCTCCCCGCAGCCTGGCCCTGTCTACCCCGCGAGCAAGGTCTGTGACGTTACCTGCAGAGTCTGGGGCAGAAGGGCCCCCCGGCCTCGCCGGCTGCTGAGTGATGGCTGCTCCACATGGGTGTCTGACGACCGGTGGGGCAGACATCTGAAGACGAGAGGGCCGGCTGGGCAGTTGAGGCCGGTGCTCTCGGGGATCTTGCCCACACCACTGGCTCTGCCTGTGCGCCGGGGCCCAGCCGTGGTCCCAAGGAAAGGAGCTGCCTGAAGGTGAGCTCACTGCTCCACCCCGGGTGTGTCCCCAGTCCCGGCGCAGCGGGGTGGAGGAGAGCGGCCGCCATCCTCAGCCCCCAGCCAGAAGAGGAGGGAGAGCTGAGAAGGGAAGCAGCAGAATCCCAGCCAAGAGCTTGAAAGCCTTGGGCTGGGGGCTGCGATGGGGGCGGGTTCCAAACCCGAGACGCGCTGTCCGCCCCCCGTCTCACCAAGACCAGCGTTCTTCATTTTTCACAGCGTCGGATCATTTATTTTGGAGCGATTACACACGCCAGAGGGGCACAGGCTTAAACGCCGACATATTAGTTTCCTGCATCGGAGCCTTGACCGTCGGTGGGACCGGGGACCGCGCTCTTGGGAAGCTGGGGCTGTGCGATCCCGCAGCACGCCATGCTCCGCTAAACCCCCTTTTTTCTAATTGCTTGCTCACCAGACTGTGAGAAAATAATTGCCACTATAAATTTTCCCTCCTTCTCTGCATAAAATATTCGGAAAACCAGCACTTAAAAAAAAAAAAAAAAGCCTCCTGAAATAAGAGCAGTGGGGCATGACAGCTGTGCTGCCTATTTCCGGGTGCCCGGTCCTGCCCCCCACCGCCACCTCTGGGAACTGGGTTGGGAGGAGCCAGGAGCCCCCACCCCAGTTCCCCCCAGTTCAAAATTGGGGGGGGACTCAAAGCATTCCAGGGGGAGTCAAGGGAGCGGTTCCCCAACCCCCGAAAGTCTCCTGACGCTCCAGATTCACAGGGAGAATCGGGGGTGCTGGGAGACCTGTTCAGGGTCAACCAGTGGAGGCGTCTTCCTGGCCCGCAGGAACCCTCTTCCCCGCTCTCAGACAAACCTATTCCCGTCCTGGGGCTGAGCTGCGCCACACGTGTGGGGCATTTAGAGTAAAACGTTCCCAATTAGGAAAGACGTAGAACCAGAGGTCCTGCGTCGGGCTGGGAAAGGGGCATGTGGGCACCCGGGAAGCAGGGCAGGTGGAGACGGAGGCAAACGTCGGCCCCGGAAGGAGAACCCCTCCGCGTCCTGCGGTCCTCTCCGAGTTCCGAGGACCAGGACGGATGCTGTGTGGCTGCACTGCCGCCTGGCGGCCTCTTCCTTCACTGCGGCATAAAATCAAGTCTGCTGACCCTGCGTGGCACAGGCCAACCCTCCGGCTGGGAGGTCACCCCAGAGGGTCCTGGCCCTTGGCATCGTCCACCTCAAGTAGCACAGGAGGAGGACAAGAGGAACAGGAAAGTAACCCCCTTCGGTGGCCTATGAGGCCTGGGGGTGAGAGACCCCAAGAAAGAGGGGCTGACGGCCTTCGTCCAAGGGTCAGGGCACAGCCCGCTCAGGCCTGGAGAGGGCAGGGGAGCAGGGTTACCCAAGGCTGCGGGGTCAAGAGACCCCTCCCGGGAAGCCACTGCAGCGGCCCAGGTGTCAACAGGGGAGCTGTGTGGCTGGAGAAGCCATCTCTGGCTCGCCTACCCCCTCCTCCCCGTGCAGAGCGCCGGGCAGAGGAAGGAGGGAGGTGCGGGGAGAGAGAAGGAAGCGGGAGGAAGGGGCCACAGCGGGGAGGGCCGCTGTCCCGATGCCTTGATGCTCCGGACTAACACCTGCTCAAGGGAGCGGCGAAGCCGGAGGGTGTGATGGAGGCGGCCCGGAGCCCGCACCCAGGGCTGGGGGGCTGCTGGGTGCCTCCCGAGGGCCTTCCTGGGCCCTGCCCGGCCTCCTGCTGCCCGAGCTCGCTGGGCTCACTAGCTTGCACCTACGACCCGGCAGAGACGAAGCAGGACACAGGGCCGATGGGAATGCTCGGAAGTGGCTCTGGCTCGGGGACGGTAAACCGGGAAAGCCAGGACACGAGGTGGCCTGGCCCGGGGGGCCTGCCCTGCCTGGGGCTGGTGTGACCTGGCGCAGCCTGGCCTGGGGCTCCCATTCCTGGGGAAGAGGCCCCCCGGGGACACCCTCTCAGCACTTGCGGGGGCCACTGTTCCGGAGCTACTGGCCCCCCCACCCCACTGCCCTGCTCCCCCATCGGGGCCCCTCTATCTCATTTCCAACCTTGGAAGCGTCTCAAGGCCCTGTTCCGAAGCCCTCTCGCCACAATTAAGCTCGCTCCTAATTGTCCCAGCTGCAGGAATAAAAGGTCACCATTGTCAGCATAAGCGTCTTTCAGCCTATTAGGCAATACCCTTTATGGAATTTTCTAGATTAAATTTTCCCAAATCTTTTCACTTGTACCCGGAAACTGTATACTACGGAGAGGGATTAGACAAAAAGGGGGGGGGTCCATTCACCCCTGGAATTATCAACTCAGCAAACTGACTTCTCAGTTTTCCTATCCCAATGCCCCAACGAAGAGCCACAGCCCACAGCCTTCCGGGGCCCGTGATCTTCTGGCCCAGCCCTCGGGACCCGGGCCCTCCCCGCACATGGGTGAGGCCCCAGTGCGGAAGAAGCCTTATCCTTGAGGTGGGAGACTGTGCTTTAATGGTTGCTCACGTGCGGGGCGTGGAGTACAGCATGGCCGCCCTGCCCCACTCGGCCCGCGGCACCAGAAACCCCTCCTTGGGGATGGGCTCCACCAGGAACTCCACTCGGCCATCCCGGCCAGGCTCTGCGGCTGCCACTGCCAGGTCCACTACCCGATACCGGTTGACAAAAGCCAGGCCCAGGAGCGTGGGCCTCTCTGGCTCCGAAGGCCCGCTGCAAGGAGAGTCACCTCCTGACCCTCGGCAGCAATGGATCCGGAAGCATCGGACGTGAGGGAGGAGGTAGGCCCAGTGCAGAGTACAGCTGAGCCGGAGCCCAGCGGGGCCGCTCTCCCCCTCGGAGGCGGCCGGCTGCCAGCGCACCTGCGAGACAGTCACGGCCTGCACCTGAGGCAGAGGGGTCAGCAGGCTATTGGCATCCACCACCTGCCAGAAGAGAGAAGGCTCAGCACGGCCCGAGAGCCCAGGGCTGGTTGGAGGGCGCCTGGCCCTGTGAGGTCCACCCCCCGCACCTCTGCCCCAATCCCCCGGCCAGCGGAGGCAGCAGGGGGGCACTCGGCCTCATCTGCAGCCGGACAGATGCCCCAGCCGAGCCCCAGCCGGCTCCCTGAGATACCTCACCTGGATCTCTCCAAGGCGACAGATGAAGTTCTCCTCCTCCCGGCTGCCCGGAGGCCGGGAGAAATTAACGAAGAGGGCCTGCAGGAGGCAGCCCCGCAGATTCACTTCGTAGCAGCTGGGAGAGGCAAACAGAGGCCGGTCCCAAGGGGCCTCAGCTTGGCACCTTCAGACTGGCTGCTCAGAGGCCCCGAGCCACAGGGAGCTCCAGCCCAAAGTGGACCCTGCGGTCTTGTGTCACTGAGCTGCCTGAAATCCAAGGGGTCGGCCCAGGGCCCCTCCATTCCCACCAGTTCTGGGGCTTCTCAGTGGACGGCCCCTCACTCTTCAATCCCCAGCCCAGGGTGGCCATCCCCGGCCGGGGATTCAACAGGAAGGGGAGGGACTCACCGCTGGACCCAGCCCCCGCTGAACTGCTGGCCGCAGCGGCCCACCCATTTGGCTAGCTTGGTCGGGGGCACCCGGAGGGGTCGGGGACCGCGCCTCGAGCTCGTTTCTGGTGGGGCAAGAGACACAAGACTTTAACAAGGAGAGTCCAAAGGAAACTGCACTGGGAGGTGTCACTGAATCGGGAGCCGGGGGCCCAGCAAGACTCCCTGGTGGCCCCAGGTGCTCTCGGCCCGATGGGCTGAGGCCTCAGGAGAAGGAGAACAGGGAAGAGAGGAGGAAAACTCAGGGATGGATGACCAGGACTGGCCCGTGGACATCCTCCCTCTCAGGGAGCAGCTGGCAGGAGACCCACCCTGGGAGCACACCTCCAACCCCGCACCGCAGGGCCACAGCCCAGAGGTTCCAGCTGAAAGGCGAACCTCCCTGTCCAGGCCTGGACCACAGCAGTGCCCCCAAGCCCAGCTGCCCCCGCACCCCGTGCAGCTTTCTAGCTTCCTCCTCCCCGAGACATCCCCTGAGAAGGCAGAGGCCTGTAAGGAAGGAAGGAGCCAACCACGTCCCCTCACCGCTCAGCGCCGAGACGCCTCCCACATGACAGCTGCCTGCGTCCCCCGTGGTGAGCTCCAAAGCCACCCCCACAGCCGAAGGCCCTTCTAGCTTGTACACCATGGACAGGAAAATCTTGGGCGGCACTGGGACCTGCAGGGAGAATAACCTGGAGGAGGAAGGTCCTGTGATGAGAGGCCACAGGCAAACCGCTGGGAAGCGGCACTGCTCCGGGTCCCGTCCGCCAACTTCTCCCTCCAGGGCAGGGATGGGGAGCGGGCTGCCCGCGAGGCCAGCCTCAGGTCTGCGAAAGGAAAACACACACAAGAGCGTGCAGGTAGCTGACGCTGCTCTCCTGGACACTCAGAAGCGGTGAAGATGGTAAACTGTATGTTGCGTGTTCTTCACACGATAAAACAAAATCCCAGCTCTGTCCTCTGGCCTCTGCTGCCCACCTGCCCAGTTAGGCGACTGACTTGGATGATGGGGGAAGCTGACAGGCCCTACGTCTCAGCCCCACTCACTCACCTACCTCACAGCCACGTTTCCAACCTCGGGCGGAATCAGCCCCCGGATAAGCAGAGAGCTGCCCCCGTTCCAGGCGTCTGCCAGGCAGCAGTGCATCTTCACCCAGCCCCGTCCGTCCCCTTCCAGCCTGTGCTCTCCAAACAGGGGCTGGATTTCCTGGGCGCTCAGGTGGTACCAGGGCCCCACGGCCTCCTCCTGAAGAAAGAGACAGAAGTGGAGGGAGGGCGGGGCGCAGACAGAGCCGTCACGCCCGAGGCCCCTCCCACCGGTCCCAGGTGAAGACCAAAGACGAGAGAGAAGGCAGCCCCTTCGCCAAGATGCAGCACATCCAGGAAGCCCCTCGCCCCCGGCCGCCCAGCATGGGACCCACGCACCTGGCCATAGCAGACTCTTCGAGTCCCCATGCCCAGGCAGAAGGAAGTGACAAAGGGCAAGGAGCAGATGCTGTGCGTGGGCAGATAGCGTTCCAGCAAACTCCAGAACCTGCGGAGAAACGCATGGAGGCTCAGGTCCACAGAGGGCTCCGTGACGCCCTGAACTCACTCTCGTGACTCCAGGCTTTCCGGCACCCCTTCCCGAGTGACCGCAGCCCCCCACTGCAAGTCTGCAGGAAGCGGTTCCTCGGGGTCCCCAACCTTTGTCCTTCCTGCATAACTAACTGGTCTCCACGACCCCCAGGAGCAGCCAGGGCAGCTGAACCCCTTGCCCTGCCTTAACCCCCACCCCCAGGGGAGCAAGGCCAAAAGCTGGCGAAATCACCTGAGACCCTCCCTGCCATGGGCCACACTCAGGCCCCGGGACGCGCAGGACTCACTTGTCCTGGTTCTGGAAGAAGTCCCCCTTCTCCAAACACTCGTACACCCAGCCAGGTGCGAACAGAGCCGCCGAGAACCCGTGCTGCCGGATCAGCTCCAGTGACTAGGGAGACAGCAGTCAGGGAGATATCCCCGTCCCAGCAACCAGCATCCACGCATGGCGATGGGGGGTTTGGGGAAGCGGGGAGCCCGGAAAGGGAGGCAGGAGCCCCAGCGCCACTCCGGGCGTTTAGGGCTCATCCCTGCAGTTCTTCAGCCTCCCAGAAGAGGGCGCAGGCGGCGGGGAGGCGCAGAGGGGAATGTCCGAGGGGCAGGGGCCAGCACGCGGGGCGCCCACGGGATACACGTCTCTCTCTCTCTCACTACACTTCACACTATATTATCAGCCTCACAGGGGGCGGAGAGAATCTTCAGTTATTGGATTAATGTATTCACTTAAAGCTTAATTAATGAGTTGAGAACGTCCCCACGGCGCCTGGGAAGGGCAGGATTGACAGCCCCGGGACAGGCTGATTCCCCACTTATCCCACACCAGGTGCAGCAGCCCCCGCGGGACCCTCTTCTCTTTTCTCACTGCTGACACCGCCTGCCTCGCCAGAAAAACCTCACTAGTTATCAAACCAGCAGTTCCCGAGAAACTGTGGGTGTTTCACCTCAGTCCTTCACCCTGGGCTAAGGAAACACCAAAATATGCCCCCCGGCTTTCCTCTGGGTCCACGTCTTGCTTTACAATGCTAGCTCAGTGCCCTGCAAAGCACGTAGTCCAAAAGGAAGTAAAGCTACAGATGAGACCAGCAGTCGGAAGAGGTGCTTTAGACATTAACACCTAGGTAAAAATTGTACCATCTGACTGTAGAAATGGGCTGGAAGTTAAGATTTTTAGGGCACAGCTTGTTTCTTGGTGCCTCAGTTTCCCCACTCTGGGGAGGATCACTGCTGCCTCTCTTTCCCTTGAGGTGCAGATGGCAATGAAAGGTCCACAGGAACACCAGGCACCCAGGCCACTGCCACCACCTCCCCGGCCTCAAAGGCCACCACCCACCTTGTCCGTGTCAAACCGGCCCCCGACGACATTGCCCCGGGCGAACACATCCACTCCCACGTACACGTCGGCCCGGCGCTCCCCAGCCTGCCCCAGCATCCGCTCCAGATGCTCCTCCCGCCAGTTATAGTTGGTGAAGAAGCCATCGCAGGAATCGAAGAAGACCCTGGGGGCGGCAAGGGGGCGCTGTAAAGCCCGGGCCTTCTCCCCTCAAGCACCTGCATCCGCTCAGCCCACAGACTGTGACCCGTAGAGCTGGGCACGGCCGGGCTGACCAGGCGCTCATTCTCTCGGCTGGTGTTCGGGGTATCAGACAACTCTGCCCGTCCCTCACTTTCCCCAAGGCAGCCATGCCGGCCACACCTCCGGAAGACAGAGGGGGCTCCTGCCCCTGTCCGGGGGCCCAGGCCGCCCTCCTGCAGGCTCACCTGTTGTGCTCGTTGAGCTCATCCTGCCACGTGAGTTGCCCGCTGCTCACCACGCTGTCGTACCAGAGCACCAGGCCCCTGGGGACCTGTTGATGCAGCTGAGTGGTCAGGTACTGGAGGAAGTGGGGCACGTTCCTCACGGCGGCCAGCTGGAGACAGGGAAGGAGACAGACCTTCCGTGAGGCCCAGAGAGGTCTGTCGTGAGAAGCGCCTGGCACGGGACAGACAGGAGGACACTTAACCCCAGAGCAAACGGGTCCTGGTCCCGGAAGCCCCTCAGCCCCACGGCTGCCGAGCAGACGGTCCAGCCAGAGGTCCGACTTTCCGTTCTTTCTGAAGCAGGAAGGACATGGACGCAGCAATCAGGAAAAGATAAAACGCAATGAAAGGGGAAGGCAGCGTGAAGAGGAAGCCACACATGTGGCCCAAGCAAAGCAGAGACCGGGGAGGAATAAAGGGCCGCACTGAAGGAGCCAGAGAAGCAAAGCTCAGCGGGCAAGGTTTCTGGGCACCGCGCTGGAGAACATCCATCTCCCTGTGAAGTGGCAGAGGCGTAGGAGCCGGCTCTAACTGAGACGGAGGAAGTGCTGCCGTAGCAGGGACCGGCCTGGTGAGGCCAGGAGTGAGATGGAGGGTCCCCGCGGGGCACAGGGGCTGGCGGGCCAGGCGTGCTCACACTCAGAGAGTTCTCGATGTTGATCAGCCAGCCATCGAATCGGAAAAACTGGGCAATCAGGACCAGCTGATGGGCCACCGCCCGGTATGAGCGCTCGCCCCCAGCCAGGAAGGCCTCACAGAGCCGCTCCCCTTCTTTCCATTCGGTGATGAAAGTCCCTGTGGGACGGGAGAGAAACGAGGTCGGGCCCGGGGATCATTTCCCCTCTGACCCAGTGGTTCCCAAGGTGTGGTTCCTGCACCAGTAGCGTCACTGTCGCCTGCAACCTTATTAGAATTTCCAATTCCCAGCGTCCCCAGATATCAAATGAATCGGATACCCTGGGGGCGGGGCCCCAAAATCAGTGTTAGACAAGGCAGTACATGATTTGGATGCAGGAGAAATCTTGAGAAGCACTGCTCTCCCCAGGGGTGGACCACCTACAGCCTGTATCCGGCCCCCCACCTCTTCTTGTAAAAACGGTTTTACTGGATCACAGCCCAGCCCATTTGTTTGTGTATTGTCTGTGGGGGCTATTGTCTCTCTGGCAGTTCCAATAGTGACCCAGTGGCCTGGAAAGCTGAAAACATTTACTGTCTGGTCCTTTCCAGAAAAAGTTTGCCTTTGCCTGTCCTAACCCATCAAGGCAGGTAAGGAGCTCTACCCACTAAGCAGCAGCAGAAGCCCAAGCCCTTTCATCACTGGGTCACCTGGCAGGTGTGCCAACGAGTCTGGCAGGGTTGGAGGCGGGTCCTTGGCCCTTACCCAGCACACAGACCCCATGCCTGTGGGCAGCGTTGGTCCAGCCTACCGGGGGGATGGTGACCGTGTGATGGCTGAAGTACACAAAAATGTCGATGTACTGCCAGTGGTAAAAGGAATAGGGGCTCTGCACGGCTGAGCCCTGAATAAACCTGGGTGAAGAAAGAGAACAAAGTCAGGACCCAGAAACAGACAAGGACACGACGACCCCACGGTGAAAAGGGAGGGCAATGGCGAATGAGTGAAGATTCTCTTCGGTTCCATGCAGCCGGCACTGACGGCAAGCTTGCTGTGAGCCAGGCCCTGCCTAACGGCTGAGAAGCAGAGTCAGGCCACGGCCCGGACGCTGAGCGGGGGAGTCTCAGGGGAAACGTTTTCACCAGGCCGTGCAGGTACCCGCCATGGGACTCGAAGGACTGAGCGTGCTTAGCCTCAACAAGCAGACAAACACAGGACAGCAGGAAAGAGACGGGGAGGGGCTCACGCAGAGCTCCCGTGCCTGGGGTCCCACTCTATTCTGAGGTCAGCAGCTCCCCAGGACACAGCCTGCCTGCACGTAAGGTTGGGGTTGACAACCACGTGAGCTACACCCAAGGTCACATCACCCCCCTCGGTCTGTACCTCGATGGCCAGCTCTGACTCAAGCCTTCCCAACCATGCCATGTCTAAGATTGTTTTATGGACGTTTAAGATCTCTAAGCTGATCCCGCGGCAACCTGGAGGAAGTGCCCCCGGCTGCGGGGGGAGGGGGTGGAAAGCCTCCAGAGCCAGTGGGCCAAGACGGAAGGGAGCTCGAGCGAGGAGGATGAAGGAAAGAAATCAGCTGAAGAACCAAGTTTCTGGGCCAGGCCATCTGAAGAGGGTCCCGGCTCTGGTGCCCTCTCCAGCCTCCCAGACTTCAGGTGTGGGTAGTCCTCAGAATCAAACAGTTTCACAGCTGAAAGAGGCATCAGCTATTGCCTAATCCAGTGCCCTCTTCTTACAGACGAAACAAAGAGGCCTGAGCTCCTCTCCCAGGTGTTGGCAGTGTGGGCTGATGCCCCATCTCCTGACTCCCCATCCAGTGCTCCTTCTACCACGTGGCACGCTCCCTCCCCGCCATCCCCTCCCGCCAGGCGATGCCCTCGCAGTGTCCTCACTTGTCATCCAGGTACCCGCCCATCATGTCATGGCACATCAAAGTCCGGGGCCTCCTGCTGCTCAAAGGGGGCTGCCGACACTCGGGGGGCCCTAAGGCCACGTTAAAGCCGTGCTCCACGTCGGGCGTCCACGCCAAGAGTTCCTCCAGGGAAGACAAGTAAAAGCTGATGGGTTTGGTGGTGTCCTTGTCATAATATCGAACTGGTCAGAGGAGGGAAACAGTGAGGAATCAGTGGAAATTATGGGATTAATAACAGAAAACTTGAGATGGGGAGGGGGCAGCCCTGTCCAGAAGCTCCAAGAGTGAACACGGACACAAGTGTTCAGAGCCTCGGTCCTTCTCACCTGGCAAAGGGTCTGGGGTAAAAGTGACCACTTCTCGAAAGACTGCTTCTTCTTGATCCTCTTCAATTCTAAGCAAAGAAAGAGTTAAATTATTTTTAAATAAAAGGGTAAAGAAAAAGAGCACTTTGAAGCAAACAGACCAGCCCGCACTTAGACATGCAGGGGGAGATGTCCTCTGGCTTACATTTTTTAATGCAAACTATGGAAACGTGCCTTTGCCCATTCTGTTCCCTCAAACTGGAACACCCTTCTGTCCGTTCTCCACCTACTGAAATCCTCCACCTCCTCAAAGACCAGTTCAGATGTCCCCGCTCCAGGCACCAACCCCTTTCCTGCCCAGCATGGGCACGAATAATCCTAATTACACACGCTGGCCTGCCCTGAGCAATTAAAAATGCCACGCTCGGATCCTCTGCGCAGATCCACCGCCAGGGGTGGGAGGCACGATCAGCGCATTTCGCAGATGAGGATGTCGAAGCTTCCCGCCAGGGCGCCAGGATTCCCAGCCTGGCCCGCTGCTGAGGTCGCCTCCCGGTTCCGAGACTCTGTCCGTGCCTGCTGCTGTGCGGGCTGTGGCGGCGGGCAGGACCCTCCGCGGACAGGGGGCTTGGGGGCCGAAGATTGCTGTCCTGCGCCCGGAGCTCCCAGCGCGCCTCCCGGGGCCTGGGCCGGGCGCCCATCGACTCTGGCCCCACTGCGCCCGGCCGCGGGACGGGGCCGCAGGATTCGCCCACCGGTCTCTTACCCACCTCCTCTGCGGCAGCCGCACGCCTGGCTGGGGATCCTGCTGCTCCTTCAGGGTCAGCGGCGCCCGCAGCCGCCGGTCCCGCCGCCGCGCAGCCCCCCGGGTCCGGGCGCCCGCGGCCTCCATGACGTTGACCCGCCCGCGCCGCCCGGCAGCCCGGCTGCCGGCCAATCGCAGGCTGGAACCCGCCCCTGACACCGCCAGCCGGCCAATGGGGACTTCTCGGCGCAGCTGCCCCGCCCCGACTGGGTTCTGGAAGGACTCCCGGCTCGCGCTCTGGGCTGGCTCACCTGCCGCCGGACCTTTGTAGGGGAGGAAGGCATGGGGGCGGGGCCTGTGGCGGGGCGGGGACGAGACGGGGGCGGGGAGGGGCGGGGACGGGGCGTGGAGGGGCGGGGACGGGGCGTGGAGGGGCGGGGTCTGAGCCCAGGGCTCCCGAAAGCACCTTTGTACCAGTTCTGGCCTCGCCAGCCTCCTTTTTCAGGTAAGCTATCTCCCGAAGGTCACAAAGTCAGTAAGTTGTAGAAGCGATATCTGAACTCAATTCGTCTAATCCCTATTCAAAGATAATTTTCAGAAAAAGGTGAAATAATAATTCTCATTCAGGTATAAATATAGACAAATGTTAAAGACTGTCCTATTGGTTAATCAGCGAAGGAACCAGACAGGTATTATAACCAGTTCCAAAGCGAATCAAAAAAGAGAGCCTTTTATAGATCAGGAATATTGAAATGAGAACGTTATTAGAGGCAGAATGAGTTTTTCCGCAGGAGTGGGGGGTGGGCAAGATCACTGAACGCCTGGACAAGACAATTTACACGTTGTAAAGAAGATGATAAAAAGCTAGAATCAGATTAAGTGGTACAAACTACTGTGTATGTATAAAATAAATAAGCTGCAAGGATATAGTGTACAACACAGGGAATATAGCCAATATTTTATAATAACTATAAATGGAGCATAACCTTTAAAAACTGTGAATCACTATGTTGTACTGAAACTTATATAATATTGTACATCAACTATACCTCAACTTTTAAAAAAAGCTAGGATCAGATAACAGCAGGATGTGCAGTATGTAGATAATGCATAGTTTCCACTGCAGCACAAATTTTTTTCTACACCCCCGAATCTGCAGGGCCCCAAGCCCACAGGGCCTGGAGGTATCTCAGAGGTGGCACCTCCCCAGCATCTTGGGCACAGAGGGGTTCCCAGCGTGTGGAGTGTGAGGAGAAGTGCCTGGACTCAAGGCTGGGCCCCGCAGGGCTGAGTCTGGGCCCGCCCAAGGCGCCCCTCACCCAGCCCCCAGCACCCCTTCGTACAGCTGGGAGTGTCCTGCTGCCCAAGCCAAGTTGAGTGGGCCTCTTTATTATCACTGCAGACTTTGAACTTTATGAGGCCCCGAGCTTCCATAAACCCTGAGAGTGGGGAAAATGACTAGGCTGTGGAATATGTATCCCGGCCATGCTGCAAGGGAAGACAGGGCCCTCGGGAGCAGGCGGCAGTGATCACAGGGAGGACAGGGACTGCAAAGCCCTGGGAAGTCTGCCTTGAGAAGGGGGAGCCGGGTCAAGAGCCCCCTCTGGCTGTGCTCAGGTGAGCGCAGAAGATGTGGAGTCTGTATCTGATGTGCATTTAAGCCGCTTACCTGCAGCTTAGTGGTAAAAATAAACTTTCCATCCTCAGAACTAAAACAGTTCTTAGAGATTCTTTAGGGTAATGCTCAGTCTCTGGGGGAAAAGAATACTCGGGCCTCCCTCCTCTGCTCCTCTTGGCAGTGTTGCCCTCTGCTCTGGGGGAGCAGGGAAGTTTAAGTCACCCTGCACACCCTCCCCAGAGCAGGGAAGACTCTGGTCTGTGGCTTCTGCATTGGCCCCTGCTTTGCCGCCTGCCCTGCAGGTCCCTGTGGCTCCTGGTCTCAAGATCCTTGTGCTGGATCAGGACGAGCCTGGAGGTCCCCATGTTTGCCTGGAGCTCACGCTGGTCCCGCTGGGGCTCCACACCCCTCCAAAGCCTGGCTAGGCCCCCTAAAACCCTCACCTTGTAGCATTTCCAGATAAAGTACAGGACACCCAATTAAATGTGATTTCCAGATAAACAACGTATGGAAACGGGACATGATTATACTATGCAATTCTTCGTTTATCTGAAATTCAAAGTGAAATGGGATCCTGAATCTTCGCTGCAGCCTTGCTGCAGAGCCCCCTTGCCCCGCCATGGGGGCCCCACCGACACCTCCTGGCTCTGTCCATGCCAGCACAGGAAGCCAGGTTGGCTCGGGTACCTGAGCCTGGGGACCTCCCCTGCCTGACCAACCAACTGTGCCACCGGCTTGGTGCTGCGCACCTCGTGTTTCCTGCACTGGCTGCCACATCTGCCCCTCGGTTGGGCCCAGCGGAGACCTGGACTCACATCTGCTTGCTTTGCCTTCCTACCAGGTGAGTGGACGTCACCTGCTCCACAGGCTTCGTTGTTCATATGCTGAAGGGTGTGGCAGCAACAAATTGTCCCCAATATCCCTCCTCCCCTTGTACTTTAGGGAGAGAAGCCCATGTTTTAGCTGGCAGCTGGCTGCTGGCTGCCCAGATGAAGACAACATCCCCAGCAGTTTAGAGGGGCCTGGTGAGCACGTTCTGGTTTCCAGACGAGAATGGAAGTCACACTTGCAATTCTGGCTGTGCCTGCAAAACAGAGGAACACGCCCCCCACTTTTTCTTCCCTGCCTTTGGCTGGCGGCCAGGTGGGTGTGAGATGTGATGGTAGGCGCCGCAGCAGCCGTCTGAGACCGTAAGACAGAAGCCACATTGGGTGGGCATGGAGCAACCAGAGAGAAGGGGCCTGGCTCCCCCGGTGGCACGGACCACAGTATTGCCCTGGACTGGTGGTGTTTGAATTCCTATGTAAGGAAAATAAACTACGACGATCTGATTTAAGCCAATAGTATTTTGGTAGCTGAATCTAACTACGACAGGGGGAGAACACAGGAATTTAGAAAAGCCTCTCAAAATAATAGCCTGCCTTGCAAGGCTGTTATCGGTTTTTGTTTGTTTTGTTTTTGTTTTGGGGGGGGTTTTCTTCAAAATCTTATTATCTTATTATTGTTCCTCAGTGCATTCCTTCTGCAGTGAATCCCACTTTCCCTTCACTCAGAGCGCTACCTCAGACCAGCTGGGGTGAGAGCAAAAATCACACTAAAGACTACTTCTGAACTATCGCTCTGTATGGTCAGGCCCCTCAAGGTGGCTATTCCCTTGCTCCACCAGTGCCTGTTCCACCTGCACCCTACTCACCTGACTGACCTTCCTACATACTTGCCCCTGGCCCAGGCTAGATTGTTCTAGCTTTAGATCTGAACATCAACACGATAGCTTATCAAAGGAGTGGTGAGGAGTGTGCCCCTCTGCTTGTTCCCCTGGTAACCGATGAGCCCACCTGATGTCAATTCCCCCTATATCTGGTAACCACCCCCTCCCCCTGGGAGCAAAGACGCCACCACGTCCTGCCCGCCGTCGACGGCACACAGAATGGTGGGTTGTCACTCCAAGACCTTGCTTCCGACATGTAAGCTCCCCCATCCATTAAACCACTGATGTGTCTGTCACTGACTCCAGGCTCTTTGGTCTTGAAGCCGGGCCAGCACAGGGCTTGCAGGCCTGCGTGGTACAGCTCAACACGCTCCCTTTTACAGAGTTCTCCTAGGTGCTCAGCAAAGGCTTAAGGAATGAAAGGATGCTGGGCCCAGCTCCTGGCTCTAACCACCCACCTCACCTTAACATCCACTCGAGGCTGTGCCCAGGCACCCGCTTGAACGTCTTGCACAACGAATATTGAGCCCCTCCTGGTTCACGCCTGCCTGTGCACCTCCATCTGTGAGCACACACTCCTCAACAATTGTGGCAAACCTGGCGTGCCTGCCCTCGCAGGGTCCCTGTATCATTATACCTGCACAACAGTTACATTCATTTTCTCCTTTTAAAAATTTAAAGCACTGCAGAGGAAATGAGTGTTCCCTTTCATCCACGTCCCATTTCCTTGCCTCCCCTGTCCTCCTGAGACCCCTCAACATTCCCCCAATTCTATTGGTTTGACCTGTATCCTTCCAAATGTCTTTAAATACTTTTACACACCTGTATATATCTGGAACCATACAACATTGTTTGTGTTTCATAAAAATGGTATCCAGAAATGGTATCATATTGTACACATTATTCTCTGTCTTGTTTTTTTTCACTCAGCAATATTTTTGAAATCAAGCCACATTGATTGAAATAGCTCTAATTTGTTTGTTTTGACTATTGTTTACTCTGCTATCATTTTGACACATCAATCTACTTACCTATCTACCCATCGGTGGACATTTAAATAGTAAACATTGGTTTGCTATTATTTTTTACATGTTAAAATGAACATATTTGTATAGACCGTTTGAGGTATACATAGGTTTATTTCTTTTTCAGGTAAAACAGGATTAGAGTTGCTGAGAGCCACAGCACACACGTTTTCAGTTTTAAGTCAGTAACAAACTGCCATCCGTGTGCTCCGTCACCAACATCCTCCCCAGTGCGGGGTAAAAACAGGTTATTCCACAACCTCTCAGACACTGATATTATAAAACTTGAAGATTTTTGCTCACCTGGTGGGTGCCCGTAGGTGTCTGGCTGTTGTTTTAAATTGAAGTTGCAGCTTTTCGTGTTGGTCAGCCACTTGGAAATGAGTTTTCTTCCGTGTCATACCTGTTGGGGCGGGGGGTTGCCCGTTACTACCGTGTTGTCTTTCCTTCCTGATGTGTAGGAGTCGCATATATTCTAAATACTAATATTTTGCCTCTTACATACATAAATGGAACAAATATATGCCTGCTTATCTTGTACTATAGGTCTTTTAGATTCCCATATGGTCAAGTTTATTAATACTGTCCTTTGTGGCTTTGCTGTTTTCTTCTATTTAGGAGGGCTGTCCCAACTTTAAGGTCATGAAGATGCTTTCCTGAATTTTTAGTTAATAATTGTGAAGTTTAGTTCTTTGTTTTTTATGTCTACAACTTCCAGTTGCCTTTTGAGGGTAGGTCTTTAATATTTCATCTTCCTTTCTGGTTACTGACTTATTCAGATTTTTCTCTTTCTTCCTGGGCCAATTTTATGCTAATAAGTGTTTTCTTATAAAAGTGTCCATTTCATTGAGGTTTTCAAATGTAGGGTATTAAGTCATTTCTAATCATATTTTTTGATCTCTTGGTTATGCCCTCTCTTTAATTTCCAGTGTTGTTTATTTGAGTATTCTTTCTTTTTTTTCCTGATGCTTTTTTTTTTTTGAAGGACTGTCTATTTTATCAGTCCTTTCAAAACACAAGCTCTTCATTTTGTTCTATTTTTTGTTTGTTTTCTATTTCACTCATTTCTGCTTTTATTTTCTTTCCTGTTATTTTCTTTGGAATTATTTTGTTGTTCTTTTTCTGGTTTCAAAAGTAGACAGTGTTGTTCACTTACTTTTAACTCTTTCTTGTTTTCCTATAAATGCAGTTGAGGGAATACATTTCCCTCTGAGAATGACTTTCACTGTATCCCACAGGTTTTGATAGCAACAGCTTTCACTTTCAGTAAGTTCTAGATGCTTTGTAATTTCTGTTAGCGCCCCGCTAACTCATCCAAAACAATCCTTAATTTTTTTTTTTTTTTTTTTTTTTTTTTTTTTTTTTTGTGGTATGCGGGCCTTCCTCTGTTGTGGCCTCTCCCGTTGCGAAGCACAGGCTCCGGACGCGCAGGCTCAGCGGCCATGGCTCACGGGCCCAGCCGCTCCGCGGCATGTGGGATCCTCCCATACCGGGGCGCGAACCCGGTTCCCCTGCATCGGCAGGCGAACGCGCAACCACTGCGCCACCAGGGAATCCCCCAATCCTTAATTTTGTTGCAGTAGAATTCATCAGACTTTTCTGTTATGATTAGTACTTTTGTGTCTTTTTCAAAATGTATTTCCCTACCCCCAACTCATGAGAATATGGAATACTCCATCCTCTGTTATTTTCTAGAAGCTTTATTGTTTTGCCCTCCCCCTTCTGGTCTACAGGCCACCTGGAATTATTTTTGTTTATAATGTGAGGGAGGAGGTCACATTTTATTTTATTTTATTTTTTAATTGAAGTATAGTTGATGTACAATGTTGTGTTAGTTTCAGGTGTACAGCAAAGTGATTCAGTTAAATATATATATATATATATATATTTCTTTTTCAGATTCTTTTCCATTATAGGTTATTACAAGATATAGAATATAGTTCCCTGTGCTATACAATAGAACCTTGTTGTTTGTCTGTTCTGTATATATGTTTTATTTTTTAATCTATGTTTTATTTTTTATCATATGAACCCTGAGTCATTCATGATTTTTGGAAAGACCGTCCTCTACCCCGTGCTTTGCACTGTTCCTTTCTGGAAAATCAAGTGCCCACACATGCTTGAGTCTGTTTTGGGCTCTGTGATATTGTGATTTGTAATAAGAAATGTATGTTTGGTCTTCATTTCTGGCACAGAACTCCTAAAACCCTTGGAATTTCCTAAATGATAAGAACCGTAAAGGTGTCTTTTGTTAGTTATAAAAAGCCCCTTTCAACCACAACAGAGTTCATGAGGTGACTTTTGGGGAGCCCCCCACCACGTGATGGAGGCTGGTTGCTAGGGAACCAACCTTGCTTAGACAGTTGGCACTTTCAGTATGCACACCTCCACCTCCGGGGAGGGGAGAGGGACTGGAGATTGGATTAATCACTGATGGCCAATCAATGTAATGAAGCCTCCTTAAAAACCCCTGAACTATAGGGTTTGGGGAGCTTCTGGCTTGGTGAACCCATGGAGGTGCTGGGAGGGTAGCACCCTCCCAAAAGAGCATGGAAGCTCCCAGGCCCTCCCCACATGCTTTCGCCTATGCCTCTCTCCCATCTGGCTGTTCCTGAGTTATATCCTTTTATAATTACAAATCTCGTGTATCTCCAATCCTGTCTTGGCATCTGCCTCTGAGAGGGCAAGAACCAACATTACCGTCCATAGATTTAGATTTTTTTTTCTTAATAATATTTTTTTCTCTATGTAGAGGTCTTACACATCTACTGTTAGATTTACTCCGAGGCAAATGACATTTTGTAAGTGGCATCTCTGATGGATTAGACATGGCTGCAAATTCTTTTTGTCTCCTCCCAACCAAAGTTAGAGCCTTTTACCCATCCCTTCTCTGGGCTGACCACTGGAATATGGCCAAAGTGGCTGTGGTGTGACTTCTGAGCCTAGGTGTCAGGAGGTTTTTCTCAGTGTCGCCTCTGTAGAGATATCGCCTCTATACTGTCCTTTGCTTCTTTTTTTTTTTTTTTTTTTTGTGGTACGCGGGCCTCTCACTGTCGTGGCCTCTCCCGTTGCGGAGCACAGGCTCCGGACGCGCAGGCTCAGTGGCCATGGCTCACGGGCCCAGCCGCTCCGCGGCATGTGGGATCCTCCCGGACCGGGGCACGAACCCGTGTCCCCTGCATCGGCAGGCGGACTCTCAACCACTGCGCCACCAGGGAAACCCCTGTCCTTTGTTTCTTTTGTCTCTCCATCCTTCTTACTAGATATTTTCTTCAGGTTTATCTTCTAATTCACTGATTTTTCTCTTCAGCTCTGTATAATATGCTGGCATACTCATCCACTGAGTTCTTCATTTCACTCGTTTTATTTTCCACTTCTAGAGTTTCCATGTGGCTCTTTCTTTTTCTCATTAGTTTCAAGTAATTTGCCACAATTCTCAATCTTGTCTTTTATCTCCTCAAATGTAGCAAGCATTGTCATTTTAAGTTTTGATTGTGATAATTCTGCTGTGAGTTTTCCCCCCACATGGTAAGCATTTAATACATACTTGTTGGATATCTTTAGTAGGTAGGCTCTCAACTGAATGGACAACTAACTTAGTGGCTATCTCAATTGAACAGTAGGAACAGTTTCTCTATCTTTAAGCAGGGATGTTTTCAAATTATCTAGAGTGTGTGGACTTCTAATCTTACTTGTGAAAATCTCTAAGGTAGAAATTTCTTGTCCTCGCCTGGTCATCTACCTAAGGAGAAAAGGGCTGTGCTCTATTCTGCCCTGGGAGGAGCTGGTTACCAGGGCCAGTTGAGGTAGGGGCATTTGAGGTCACTGTGCCTTTCTAGTCCCTACTCCAGTTGTATGGGGACTTCAGAGAGAAAGCCATGGTCCTCAATTAGCTGTTCCTTCTGGAATGCTTCGCTTGGCACCTGAGTCAGCCTCCTGTGTTTGCGTGATCTCATCTCATCCATCATTTGATTCCAAAATGTTTGTTTGTTAATGCTCTTGGAAGAACTATCCCTGACACTCCCATCCCGCCTCATTGGACCCTGTACCCTAGCCCCATGCTAAGTCAAGCCTGGGGTAATGAGACTGGCTCTGCAGCTCAACACAAGAGGGCAAGGCATTCTGGTGCGTGTGTGTGTGTGTGTGTGTGTGTGTGTGTGTGTGTGTGTTTTGTTTGCTTTTTATAACTACTTTATTGAAAATATGATTTATATACCATTCAATTCACCCATTTAAATTGTGCAACTCATTTGTTTTTAGTATAGTCACAGAGTTGTGCAACTACAACTGCTATCAATGTTAGGACATTCTCATCACTACAAAAAGAAATTTCATACCTGACAGCAGTCACTCCCCCTACCCCCACCATCCCCCAGAAACAGCTAACCTACTTTCTCTCTCTATGGAGTTGCCTATTCTGGAATTTCCTATAAATGGAATCATACAATATGTGGTCTTTCGTGACTGGCTTCTTTCACTCAGCATAATGTTTTTGAGGTTCATCCATGTTGTAGCCTGTATCAGTGCTTTATTCCTTTTTATGGCTGAGTAATATTCCATTGAATGGATATGCCACATTTTATGTATCCATTCATCCACTGATGGGCATTTGGGTTGTTTCCGCTTTTTTGTTTATTACAAGTAATGCTGCTAAGAACATTCATCCACAAGTTTGTGTGTAGACATATATTTTCATTTCTTTTGGGTACATACACAGGAGTGGAACGGCTGGGTTATCTGTAACTCTATGTTTAACAGTTTGAGGAAGTGCCAGACCATTTTCCAAAGCAGCTGCACCATTTTACATTCCTGCCAGCAGTGTACAAGGGTCCCAGTTTCTTTACATTCTTGCCAACTTTTGTCATTTTGATTACAACCATCCTATTGGTTGTGAGGTTGTAGCTCCCTGTGGTTTTGACTTGCGTTTCCCTGGTAGCTAATGATGTTGAGCATCTTTTCATGTGCTTCCTGGTCATTTGTTCATCTTCTTTAGAGAAATGTTTATTGAGACCCTTTGCCGTTTTTAACTGGGTTATTTGTCATTTATTATTGGGTTGCAAGAGTTCTTTATATATTCTAGATACAAGTCCCTTATCAGATACAGTTTGCAAATATTTTCTTCCATTCTGTGTTGTTTTTTCACTTTCTTGACAGTGTCCTTTGATGCAAAATTTTTATTTTATTTATTTTTATTTTTATTTTATTTTATTATTTTTTTGGCATGCTGTGTGGCATACGGGATCCTAGTTCCCCGACCAGGAATCGAACCCATGCCCCCGGCAGTGGAAGCGTGGAGTCTTAACCATTGCACAGCCAGGGAAGTCCCTAATGCAGAAAATTTTAAATTTTTATGATGTCCAATTTCCTTGTGTTACTTGTGTTTCTGGTGTCATATATAGGAAACTATTGCCTAATACAAAGTCATGATGTTTTACAGCTAAGCTTTTTTTTCCTAAGGCTATTACTTTAGCTCTTCTATTTAGGTCATTGATCCATTTTGAGTTAATGTTTGTATATGGTATGAGGTAGAGAGACTACTCTTTTGCGTATGGAGGCATCTTGCTTTATTTTTTATTTTGTGTAACCTTCTGGTTTTTTCATGATTTGGGTAAGAAAGTCTCATTTAATCCCAGTCTCATTACTGTGGCCCAATAAACTAGCTTTGCCACCATGCCATTGTGTTCCCATAGTGAGCCCCACAGAAAATTATCTTTGAGCGCGCACACACACACACACACACACACACACTCACACACACACACACACCCCATGGGATTGGGCGTGCCCTCCTCACTGCTCCCTCCCCTGGCTACAAAGACTCCTGAAAGCTCTAACATAAGCAATTCTTTCCTTTGGCTGAGTCATCAGCCGTTTTTAAGTCCTTTTGCTAAAACACAAATATTTGTATTGCAACTGAGTTTATCAGAACTTTTCCAGGGATGGTTAGCCACTTCCTCAATAGCCAGGGTCAGGACATGGGGAAAGGAGCCAATGCAAGGTAGACTGCTTTGGCCAGGGGTCAGGTAGAGCAGACCTGCTAGGGGCCACGCGTGCTGTTCTTCTGAGAAGGTGGCATCCATGTCGCACTGCAGTTAAAGTCCTAGAAAAGTCCTCTAGACATGGCAAGTACCATGTCTTATTTGTCATCGTGCCCCCAGCACCTAGCACCTGGGCTAGCACAAAGCAGGAGCAAGAAAGAGCAGAGTGGACATATCAGCAGGAAGGGAGTGGAAGATTGGGTGTGGAAGAGCTTAAAGAGTGAGGGACACTGAAAGGGGACGGGGTGGGCTCCAGAGCAAAGGCTGCCTCCTCTTGCATGCTGGCTTGGCCGGCAATGGGACAGGTGATACACGCTCCACGCCACGAGACTGTCCCTGGAGAGAGGGCGCGCAGTGGGCACCTGGATGAAGCTGATTCATTCTTTCCATTCACCTTTGGGAAATGCACTCAGCCCCTGTTCCCAGCTGCATCCTCTGCCCGGTGGCCTCAGCTGCATGATGGTGAGGCCCAATCTTTGTCCTGCAGGGAGCAGGACTGCAGTGTCCGCCTGCTCCGGTCTGGCCCCAGCCCAAGGCCGAGCACGGCCGCACTGGCTCACCCCAGAACCAGGCAAAGGGAGGACAGCAGCTGTTTGCCAGCCTGCTGGCACCGAGGGGACCAAGGCAGCTTCTGCACTGCCTGCTGGCAGTCTGATAAGGGCCCTGGCCACTAACCCAGTTGGCAAACGATGGAAAGGAGAAGAAACATCTGCTCTTCACCACTTGGTCATAAAGGGGGGCTGTTGGTGGGTGTATTCAAGCCTGCAAGCTGCTGTAGTGGGTTGAATGGTGTCCGTCCATGGCCCAAAAGATTGGTCCGGGTCCTGACCACTGCTAACTGTGAATGTGACCTTATTTGGAAATAGGGTCTTTGCAGATGTAAAACAGTCAAGGATCCTGAGAGGAGATCATCCTGGATTTAGGATGGGCCCTAATTCCAACAACTGGGAAAGAAGGGAGGGGGAGATTTAAGAGATCCAGGAAAGAAGGCCACATGAAGACAGAGATAGGCAGGGATTAGAGTAAGGCAGCCACAAGCCATGGAACACCTGGGGCCATCGGAAGCCGGAAGGAGCAAGGAAGGCTCCTCCCCTACAGGACGTCCAAAGGGGCCAACTGTCCAACTGTGAAATGCATTCCTGTGACGAATGAGGCAGTTCAAGGCCCAGCCTGGGCCTGCTGGGTACCAATGTCCCCAGGAACAAAGCTGAGGGCCCCCAGGCCTCCAACAGGCAGTAGGCGGGGTTCCGGCGGCAGGGTGGGGTGGATAGAATGGAGGAGGATTTGGTTCAACACCCAAACTGAGGAGGCCACGATGCTGAAACACACAATTCCAAGTTTAATGTTTTCTGGAAGAGCACTGGGGCAGCACAAAGCAGGAGGCGGGCGCCCTGCTCCCCAGCTCACCCACATACACAGTTTTTAAAGTCTGACCAGCAGAGGTCCTTCGGAGGGAAGGATGTGCAGACCCCAGACCCAATGGCCAGGCTCAGGGAGGGCAGAGGGGTGGGTCAAGATCAGGGCTTAGCAGGCAGGCAGGGGGAAGGAAGGCTCCTGTAGGGGCTTAGGGCCCAAGCAGGCAGGGTGACCCTGGCCCTGGGCGTTGATGTAGAGAAGTGGGGAAGGGCTGCCGGGCCAAAGTCGGCCACGGGCCAGAGCACAGTCCAGGCAGAGCCCGGCTCCAGGCATCCCCCAACCCCCCTCAGAGCGGAGGTTCTGACGCCGGGGGTTGGGACGTGCCCTCTCTCCCCTCTCAGACGCTGAGCCATGCGGGAGCTCCTGAGACAGGCAGGGGGGAGCTTTCCGGTTCCTTCCAGCTCTCCCCTGCTCTGGGGCCCAGGAAAGCCCCCTCCTGCATTGGTCTTAGGATGCTGGTCAAAGAGGCCCCGGGGGAGGGTGCTGGGGCGCTGAATGGTCAACTCTCTGGGAAGCAGGACTTTGAGACGGTGGGTGAGGAGGGTCTATTGAAGAAGGTGTGTAACCACGACAGCTGCTGCAAAATCAAAGGCCCTGCTTCCTTCCACAGCTGACCCGTTGGAGAGGAGGGACAGAAAGCCAATGCCCGTGTGAGAGGCATGGGGGCCCCGTCCAGGACGCGAGGGTGGGGTGGGGGAGTGGGCAGAGCCATACCAGGATGCACGGCTCTGCTGGGTTGTACTGAGCTTGGCTGCCAGGAGCCTGCGGGTTCCGGCGAGCAGGCTGCTCACCAACGCAGAGACCACGGCCGAGGGCTTGGCTGTCCCTCTGAGGAGCTGACCCTTGCCACCCAGTTCGAACCCCCTCGCCGTTGTGGCTCAGAAAGACCAGCTGAGCCCTCGGGCAAGGCCACAGGAACGTCCACGGATGTGGACGTCAGTCCAGCTGTCCCCCAAGAAGGTTCCTACGTGGCCTAAAATCTTAAGCCAGATGTGGTTTTCCGGTCCCCACGCCCCCCCACCCGCTTCCCCTGTCACCCTTGGCATCCACTTTAGATCTTCTCTTACAGGAAGTCTCCGGCAGCCTCGAGGGGAGACAGCTCTCCTGCCTGGAGCCAGCGAGGCTGGCAGAAAGGCAAAAATAATAATGCCTCCCTTTCTTTTCCATGGTTTACTTTGCTCCTTTCACAACCTTTAGAATTGGCTTAATTATTCCCAGCAATGGGAGCAAGGGTGGCTCACTCCGGGACACCCTGGCGCGTCGTGGCACGCGTGCAGGGGTCGCTCAAGGACGTGCACACAGAGGGGAGCTCTCGCGGGCACCCGCCTGGTGATTTCATGTGCGGACACGGCAAGGCCTGGGACCACACAGCCCATGTTGCTTCCCGCTCCCGCGAGGGGCGTCACGTCGAATGCCAGAGCTGGGGAGGTGTGGGCCGGGGAAACCCGGGTGGGGGAGGGGGTCTGGCGGAGCAGGGCGGGGCGCGGAGACAAGGGAGGTTAGCCTGTGGCGATGGAGCAGGAGGCCTGCGGGGCGGCTAGGGCTCAGTGGCGGGCTTGACCAGGTAGCCACTGAAGGTGATGTAGGTGTCAAACTCATCGCTGAAGATGGCGTTCTCGCGCTCACCCTTGAAGAGGCGCACCCACACCTCGTCTTGGTCCTGCAGCTCCAGCATCAGGCTCTGGCTCTGCATGATGCTGCGGTCGCTCACCTGGGCGTACAGGATCACCGCCTCCTCCCCGTTCTTCATGATGTGCAGGTACGTCTCCTTCTGGTTCCAGGTATGCACATTGAGGCTGAAGAAGTAGATGCCGGGCACATAGCAGTAGAATTTTCCCGTGAACATGTTGAAGTGGCCGTAGAGGTTCACGAACTCCGTGTCGAAAATCACCGTCTGGTAGTAGTCGTTGCTGTGCAGGGGCTTCTTCCGGCCCACCGAAAAGGCAGCGTAGTGGTTCTTGCACCGGTCCCCGGGGGCCCCCATGGACCCTTTCTGCCCTTTGGGTCCCGTGTGGCCCCTGGCGCCCACGGAGCCTGTTTTGCCATATTTGCCTTGCACGCCCCGATCTCCTCGGTCGCCCTTCTCACCTAAATGGGATGGGAAAACACGTGGCGTCAGGCAACCGCAAGGCTTACTCTATTTTCATCCGGAAGCAATTTTTTTTTTTTTTTTTTTCCCTTCTTGAAAGGCCTGGCGAAGAAAAGGGAACATATGGGTTTATCCAAAAGCAACAGGAGCAGCAGCCGGGCCCACGGCTCCCTCGGAACAAATGACCTACAGACGCAGGAGCTGGGCCTGAGGATCTGGGACCCGGGCCGCTTGGCTTCCCGGTTCAATTGTCCCAGGCTGTGCAAGGTGATCTGCTGCTCACAGGACCGTGAATCTGAGGCTTGCGGTGCAAAGGCAGGTGGGGTGAGACCCCGAGCTGCCCTGAGGCTCCTTCCCCTGTGGATCCCTCCCCAACCCCTCCTCTCGGAAAGGGGCCAGAGCCTCAGAAACGGAATTGCCTTCTCCCCGCTAGATGACAGCCTCTGCTCGGTGCCCCGAGGGGGCCCTTCTGCTCCTGCCGACTCCTCCCTAACTCCATCTTCTGCCCTGCCCTCCAATCAGGACAGAGCAGTGCCCCCTCCCCAGGGGACGGTCCCCCCTGCCGGTCTCTGTGCCTGACCTTTCAGGATGGTGATGTTGATCTGTGGCACCGGGATGGCCTGGTACATGGGAGTACCAGGGTCACAGCAGCGAAAGCACCGGGATGCGGGAGGCTCCTCTTCCTGCCTGGAGCTGTATTTTTCATGCTTTTCTTCATCCCTGCGGGAGTAAAGACATCCCCGTGAAAGCCAAGAGCTCTCAGAGCCAGGAACTCTTCTCTCTTCTGCCACCAGAGGGCCTAGGGTACCTGTCTCGCCTTCTCTCGCCTGGAGGTGTGAGGCTGTGTTAATTTTCCCTCCACAGAGACTGCGTTGGCTCTTGGCAAATTCTGAGGCTTTCAGTGAAGGTTCAGAAAGAGCCCCCTGCCCTCTGTTGACAGCAGTGACAGTCGTGGAAACAAAGATAACAAAAACGGCAATAATTTGAGGAGCTTGGCAAGATAGAGGCTACGTGGGAGAAATCTAGCACGTGACATGCCAGTGGAGTGACTGGACATCCCCTTCATGTATCTAGGATTCTAGAAGATGCTATGTTAAGCTGACTCATTTGCAAATGAGAGGGCTCAACCAGATCTGCTCCTGGGGGGCGGGGGGGGCGGGGGCAGCGACAGCTCCACGCTGCTACCTCGAGGTGTCACTGCACTGCACCGTGCTATCTGCTTGCAGCTCTTTGGCTGTGACGCGACCGTCGTGGAGGCGGCACAGTCCCTCTTGAAGGGTCAGCTCTTTGTCTCTCTCTGCTCCCATATTCAGACCACAGACGACCCAGGAAATGGATCTATACACCCTAAACTCAGCCACCTACAAGCCCTAGGCTCCCAGACGGGCCCCCGCCCCCCTCTCACCAGAAGTCTCCAGTTAGAGATTCAACAAGCCCCACACATGAGATGTGTCCCAAACTGATGGCCCGTCACTGCTGCTCATCCCTAGAATCTTCTCTTTCCAAACCCTGTTCACAGCACCAGCAGCATCACCAGTCGCCCAGAATGGAACCCTCAGCCTCATTGCAAATGCTTCTCTGGCAGCGCCAATCCATTCTGAGGATCTTGGAGTCCTGAGGAGTCAGCCCGCCCCACCATCAAAGTACCTGCAGGAGCTGGGCCCTCGGCTCTCCTCACCTCTAGGGACCACTGCTGTTCTGAATGCCCTCCTGGAATTCATCTCTCCCTTGCCAATTCATCCTCTGTTCTGCCACCCTCCAGCATTCTTTCTAGGACACCATGAAATTTAAACCTCTCCATGACTCCCCTATAGATGAAGTTCCAGAGAGACCCTTTCCCACCAGGCTCATCTTCCCTCCCATCCTCCACCCTCCGGCATCCAACCCCCTTACCCAAACGACCTACCAGCCCTTACACTGCCAGACACTGGAATGGCCACACTTCACATGTGCCATCCTGGCTGCCAGGCAGCTTTCCCCTCCTGTGCTCCTCAGGTGTCCTTCAAGACCCAGTCACTCCTCCTCCTAGCCTTCCCCAACCCCCTCCCCCGCCCTGCCACCTCCACACCGTGGACACACTGAACTGGATCGTGTGTGTCTGTCCCCCCATAGCCTTGGAGTTCCTGGAGGCCAGTGACTGTGTCATTCACGTGTGTGTCCCCAGTGCCTAGAGGATGGCCAGACCAATAACGGCCCTCAATCAATGTTTGTTGAATGAAAAGAAGGAGGAAGAAGAGGAGAAGGAGAAGAAAAGACAAAGAAGAAGAATGATGTTACTTTGCCCCAAATCCTATGCAATTCCATTGTACTCCCAAGATAGCCCGAAGCCTCAGGTATCAAGTCAGCCCAAAGCTCAAAGTGATAAAGAAACTCAAAGTCAGCATCAGGTGTCTAGGACCTCACGTTTGATGAATGACATTTTCATGAGTAATCCTAAGCATTTTATGTATCCCTACAAAAAATCCCAAATAGCCTGGAGTCTGCATATCATCGAAGGTCATATATATGAAGACAGGGCCATCTGGAAGAAATTCATAACTTTTCAAGGGAAGCCACCTCTTCTTGTGGCAGTCTTCAGCCACCATCCCCCATCTTGCAATGTGATCAGACCTCAGGGTGGTGGAGATCAGCTCTCAGCCCAGCATCGTCCCTGTCTCCTACTTCCAGGTGGTACTTAGAACCCTAGCAGATATTCTCAAAGGACAGGCAAGGATGCAAAGAAACCGAGAGCTGGGGGTTGGGGTTTTGGTGTGTACTTCTTTTAAGGATGCGGCTGCAGAACCTCACGCAGACCCATATTCCTCTGGGGTTGGAATGAGGCTGGGTTACTGTCCGCAGTTTCAGATAACAGGCCCGGGTCACCGACCGGAGAAATGGCGCCTCTGTCCCCCAGCACCGGCTCCCCAGCCTTGGCCTCTGCTCCTTCCCCTCTAGCTGCCAACGAGCCCCCTGGGGCACCTGAACCCCAGGCTCATCCCCGCCGCTGAGCCAGCGCTCCTGCATCCACACCGCACAGCCTCACCTCTCAGTGTGGTCCAGCGGTGGCTCCCTGGTCCCCTCCTGCTCTTGCTGTTCCTGCCGCCCACGGGGCACGTGGCCCAGCACCGGGCCACAGGCGAAGGCCAGCAGCAGGCAGCACGCCAGCGCGAGTCCCAGCCCACGGCGGCCCATCTTCCCGCTGAGCCCTGCTGGGGAGACACACGGGGAGGACACGGGTTGGAAGGGCCCTGCAGGGGAGCAGGCCTGCAGTGCTTGCCCGACCCACTAAGCTGACCCACTAAGTGCTTCAGTTGCCGCTCTTCCTGGGACGGCGATCACACACTCACACACACACTCACACAAGCTCAACGTACACACTCACAAAGCCCGGTGCACATTCATGCACAAATACACGTGCCCTCACACACGCACATACACCCGTTCTCACACACTCAATACACACTCCTACACAAAGACACGCTGTACACACTCAAGACACTCGGTACACGTACACACACTCAGACCCACACTCTCTTGTGTTTACACTTGCACACTCAACACGCTCACGTGTCCTCTGGTGCACTCACGTGCATGTACATATGCTCACATGCACACATGCATGCCCACCCCTGGCATTCACACTCTCAGCACACTCACAGACTTATAAGCACAGACTCGCACACCCTCACGCACGCGCCCTGGGGCCGGGCTGGCGTCGGAGCACCAGGCCACCTGCTGCCGCCGGAGCATGGCTCTGCCTGGCCCCCCACGCCTCCCAGGAAGGAGACCCCTCAACCCTGAGCTCTGCAGATGATCGTGTCTCGGCCCTGTTAGGACAATGAGCAAAATCCCGAATGAATCTGGGGGCTCCACCGTCCAGGGACTTTGCCCCAGCCTGCCCTGTGGGGCCCGGTGGGCAGGCAGGTGCTGACACGTCGCTCTCTGGCCACCAGGGGGCGCAAGAGCGCGTCCTCGAGCATCTGATGTTGGGCTGGGGGCGCCCAGCCGCAGAGGGCGTTTATTGTCATCGAAGCCAGCCCCACGTCTCTCCAAAAGCTCTGGACCGGACCCTCTTTGTCCAGGATTGAGATAGTCCTTCCAGAAAGAGCTGTCCACTGGGGGTTCCCAGTGAGCCCACTAGGGGGCAGTGCTTGGGCTTAAAACAGTCAAAACATCCCACCGGTTTCTCAGCGTCAGAGGTATCACCCTGGCTAACCCCAGCTGTGGGATTTACACGCCGTGCCTCAGCCGTTTCTGGTGCCTGGGAAACCTCCCCATCACGGAGGGGGCGACGGTGGTCAATCCCAGCCCATTTTGTTCACCGAATCATACAATTTAACACCAGAAGGGCTGACAAGGACACCTAATTGGACCCTCTGGCCTGCACAGTGAAAGAACTGAGGCGGGGGGAGTAAGAACGCCTCCCCCCCGCCCCTGCAGCTGGGCTGGGGCCGGGAACCAGGCATCGTGGGGAGGCGCAAAGCATCAAAGCAAGGGAACAGCCTCAGAAGGTCCTGTCTGATTTGTCTTTAATTCCTCTTTCATGTCTAAGGAAAACTAAAATACTGAGACGGATTTCTGTTTTTGTCGGTAATCGTCTACCCAGATGAATGCTCCTTTCACGCATCTCGGGCCACCACGGACCTCCTTCAACTCCATGGCTCAGAGGCCTCGCAGCCGGTGAGGGCACGACCCTCTCCGCGGGGCCGACTCTTTGGCTTTGTTCTTTATTCTGCGTGTTAGGAGGCTCGCTGTTTTAGCTCTGAAGGCAGAATGCTCTGGCCAGCCTCGCTGCTGGAGCCCCGTGCCAAGTCAGGAGAACCTGGGGGAGGCCGAGGACCGGGAACCAGGGCCAAGGCTCTCCCGATGGATCCTCAGAGATGTGCTATGAGACTCTGAGCCAGGAAGCCTGGCCTCCCCAGGAATCCCCCCACCCCCTGAAACCCACACTTCTGCCCGCTCTTCAATTCTCTGCACAAGCCTCATCCCCTGCAGTGGATTAGCTGGGCCCCCCACCTCCACGTTCTCTACCTGCCAAGGGTCAGGACCCAGAGACCTTCCAAATGACAGAGAGACTGCTTGGACCAGCCCCCCTCCTCAAAATGTCCACTACCTCCCCTCCACTTGGCGAAGAAAATCTGTACATGTAAACGTGATTTATAAAATACATATTAAAAAAATCTCTCCCTCTCTCTCCTCGCCCCCTCTACCCATCTATCACTTCTCCAGCCTCCTTGCCAGGGTAGGCACCACCCTCCCCAGTCCGCTCCCACACTTCGCCTGCACTGCCCAGCACCCCTCACCCCGTGTTCAAGCTCCCTGCTTCACGTACTGCAACGTACGTACACGTCACCTGGGAAATCTGGTGAAAATGCAGATTCTGATTTGGCAGATCTGGGACACCAAGGCACCACACTTTGAGCACCAGGTTCCAGCCACACCCCCAAACTCCTGGCACCTGCCCACCTGCCCACATCCTTCTCCCCTGGCCAGGAGCACCCTTTGTCCTCTTCTCTTCTGCTAATAACCAGGCTAACAGGACTGACAGCTGCCCCAGGCCCGGTGCTGGGCATCCCTGCATCATTCACTCACCCTTACAACCCCACAGGTTAGGCTTCCTTCCGAGAACACTTCCTCATTAATAGTTTTTACCCCATCACAGGTCTCGTATGGACCTGCGGTGAATCTTTTAAGGAGACAATATTCATTCATTATTATACTGAATTCACCAATGAAGAAACCGTGACGAGAAGTCGATTAGCCTAAGGCTGCCCACTTTTTAAGCCATGGGGGCTGGATTTGAATTCAAGAGGCTGCCCTCAGATCACATCAAAATCCTACCCAAGGGACCTCCCTGGTGGCGCAGTGGTTAAGAATCCGCCTGACAGTGCAGGGGACACGGGTTCAATCCCTGATCCGGGAAGATCCCACATGCCGCGGAGCAACTAAGCCCGTGCGCCACAACTGCTGAAGGCTGCACGCTCTAGGGCGTGTGCTCCACAACAAAAGAAGCCACCGCAACAAAGAGTAGCCCCCGCAACAAAGAGTAGCCCCTGCCCTCCGCAAGTAGAGAAAGCCCGCACGCAGCAACAAAGACCCAACGCAGCCAAAAAAAAAAGAAAAAAATCCTACCCAAGACCCAACTCAGGTGCTTCATATTCCTTCTGAAGGCCTCCCAGACCCTCAACTGGAACAAACTCTCCCTGCTCTTTTTTGCTTGCGTTTCTCATATTGTCTCATTCTGCAGAGAGTTTTTCTTGGCCTAGAAGATTCTGCACAGCAGACCTGTGACCTCCTCTGGGCTTGGGATACGGTCTTGTTCATCTTGGACCCACCAAGCATTCTGCAGCACCCTGAACTCAACAAATATTTGTCAGATTGAATTCTCCAAATTTGTTTATTGCCCTATTTCTGTATTTCCTCTGTTTCTCCTTTGGCGCCTTGATAATTACTCTCTTTTTCCTTTTCAATGCCAAGCTTGCATCACTTGAAAGGAAAAGAGGTTTTCCTTTCTTCAAACATTTTTTTTTCCTGAATCCAAAGTAATATATATTCATCTGGGAAAAGCTGGAAAATAACAGCAAAAGAAAGTACAGCGCTATCTTGGACTCTTTTGGCCCCAGGGTTGCTCAGCCTCGGCACCATTGACATTTGGGCTGGATCAGCTTTTGTCGTGGGAGGCTGTCCGGTGCATTGTAAGATGTTTAGCAGCATCTCTGGACTCCACCCACTAGATTCCATCAGCACAGCCCCACCCCCAGTTGTGACAATCAAAAACATCTCCAGACTTTGCCACGTATCCCCTGAGAGGCAGAAACCCTCCCAGTTGAGAATCAGTCCTCTACCCTCAATGGAAGTACACTTTTGCATGTGGGTACGTTTCTTTCTAAGTCTGGAAAAGGTATTTTCTCTACCTAGATAGAAGAGATGGGGACCAGGATGCAGCCGGTGCAGGGGTGATGATATCGGTGGGGGTGGGGCCCGTGATGACCCAGCAAAGAGTCGGAGGTGCCAGGAGGACTGAGTGAGGGCAGCAGAGGCTGGTGGTTCTCCTCAAGGACCTCCTCTTTGGAGTCAAAGCAAACCCAGACTGAAAGCTTTCCCTCTTCAAAACTATCTTCAGAACGCTTTTCCTAAGTCCCACAGCAAAGCCAACATCATGACATTATGATCTTTTTACTCACTTTTGGGCAAAAACAGTATTGCCCAACATCTAACCAAACTTGGCTCCAGCCCTCTTTAGCAATTTCCAGTGAAACGAAGTGCCCTGCAAGTGGGGGAGGTATGCCCCCAGAAAGGTGACGCAAAGAACATGCTGTGCTCCGTGAGGCAGGTCCGGGGAGCAGCCCCCAGGACTCCATGGCCAGTGGTGTGTAACCCTTGTGAATCTGGACCCCAGTGGTCCAGTCTCCTGGCTGCCTTGCGGTCAAGACATCTGAGGTTAATTCCAACATGACTCAGAACTGGACTTGCCTACCCCAAACCCTGCAAAGACATTCATGTTCCAAATTCCACAGCAATTCCATGAACATCTTTATCTTCCACCCACTCCCTTCAGGACCTGCAGCTCCTCCACTCCTCTCTCCTCAACCCTCCCCATCTCCCTGCATCTTAACCTCCCCCAGCAAGGAAGAACCCCCCTCTACAGTAGGTGGGAGGGGAAAAGGAGGAATTGGGTCAATGACAGGGTCCAGAGGAAGGCAGGAAGTCTGAGAACACTTCCTGGTTAATGATTTTTATCCTCCCAGCCCTCCAATGGATCTGTGGTGAATCCTTTAAGGAGACGATATTCATACACAAGTTCAAGTTTCCTTATATCCGTTTAAAATCGGTCCTGTCATTTTGGGGGGGCCCGCCCACCTCCACGGTGTCATGCCTGTGTTCTGCCAGTGAACTCCTAGCCCTCAAGTTCCACATGTCTGCCTTTTGTCTTGTTGCCAACCCCGCCCAGTGCCCGTTGACAAAAGCATTTTATAAACCTGATTTTCCCTCTTCCTTAATCCTCATTGGGTAACCAGCTGTTCTGAGAGGCGAGAAGCCTAGGATCTCCCTGGATTAGAAGGAGATTAGAAGACAAGTCGAAATGCTCAGGAATTCCCTCTCAGCAGAAAATTGAACACAGGCATGGTTTACTGGGTGCCCGTGATTTGCACAGCATCGGGTAAGAGCTTGGGAGACAGTGATTCCACCGCAGATTAAATATACTCCCTGACCTCAAGATTACCATCCATGGGGACTTCCCTGGTAGTCCAGTGGTTAAGGATCCACCTTCCAACGCAGGGGACGCTGGTTCGATCCCTGGTCGGGGAACTAAGATCCCACGTGCCACAGGACAACTAAGCCCACGGGACAGTTAAGCCCACGGGACAGCTAAGCCCGCGCGCTGCAACTGGAGAGAAGCCCACGTGCCGCAACGAAGATCCCGAGTGCCAAAACCGAGATCCGACGCAGCCAAATAGATAAAAATAAATATTAAAAAAAAAAAGATTACTGTTCAGTGAAGGAGACAGATATGTACACAATCACAGCTCAAGGCAGAGCAGCAGATGTTGACTCAAAATGTGACATTCTAGGCCCGTGCTGTCCACTGCAGTGGCCGCTAGCCACCTGTGGCTATTTCATTAAAGAACATTCTAGGGACTTCCCTGGTGGTCCAGTGGTTAAGACTCCGCACGTCCACTGCAGGGGGCATGGATTAGATTCCCGGTCGGGGAACTGAGATCCCGCATGCTGCACAGCATGGCCAAAAAAATAAATTAATTCAATTAAAATAAATTAAATTAAAGACCATTCTAAATTCCATTCCTCAGTCACGATAGCCACATTCCAGGGGCTCAATGGCTACAGGGAGGTGGGAGCTACCTTATCGGACTGCACAGAACATTTCAATCACTGCAGAAAGCTCTGTTGGGCAGCTCTCTTCTATTAAGATGAAGTTGGGGGGTGGGGGAGTAGGAACTATGAACAAACAGCGGGCCAGAAATCTGGGAGTCATTTAGACGCCTTCCTCTCACATATCTGCCACATCAAGTCAGTCATCAAGCCTCTTTAATACCTCCTGAAGGTCTCTGCTCCTCCGAACCATTCGATGCTTTCCAGGAGCTCTGGCTGTGTCCCAGACCCCAATTCACCCAAAACAAATATCTTTGTCTGGCTTGTCTAGGGCCTGGACACCACCCCCAAATTTTACATGCTTCTCCCGGGGAAGCTTGGCATAAGATAGGACTGTCTCCCACACCTAAGGTCTTCTAGGTCAAGAAGGCGACGTGGACCAGCATCCAATCGGTCCCTGTTTCAACACAGCATCAACCATCCCTCAGCCACCAGCAATCCTTCCTCACATCTGCTCCTGCCACCCTCCCCTCCCCGGTATCTTCTCTACCAGAAAGGAAGCCCTGGGGCTGCCCCTCTCTGCTTCGACATCTGGCGGAAATTCTCCTGTTGAGACACTCAGAGCTCTCCAGTTGCTGTAGGAGGTTCCCTGGACTCAGATCCTGGGGTGCCCAGAAAAGAGAAAGCCCCATGTTGGGGTGTCCCTCTGGCCCTGACGACCATCATGGTTGTCTAACACATGACGTCTGCTTTCCTTCCCCAGAAGCCATTATCACACTCCTTTTCCACTTACCAGACTCCTCTGGTGATGGGCCAGGAGGGAGGCAGAGTGGCTTCCACTTGATAAATGACATTTGTTCGCCAATCCCAGGAAGCCTTTTCATATCTAATTTTCCCTTCTGTAATGGGGCAGCCCCAGCCGGTCTTGGACCCTCTTCCTCCCGCTTCCTCCCAACCTTGCAGAGGAAGCAGCAATGGGGGCTGTGCATCCTTTATTAGAGGAGCTCTGGTCAACTGGAGGTGAGCTGTGCCTTTCCCAAAAGATGAGGGCATCCTGGCGCCCAGCTCACTTGCTGAATCTCCCTCTTTCCCTTCTTCCAAGAAGTTGTTCTCTGGCTTAGAGGAAGAGGGTTTATTTTTTCTTAAGGTTTGGGGGGTTTATTTGGTTACCTCCAAAGCCCAAGGCCAGCGATAGAGATGGGGTCTTCCCGGGCTACTTGCTAATTCATAAACGAGGCCTTCCTTTGTTCTGACTTGGGATAAAACAGTGAAGGAAAGAGGGGCCGGGCATCCTCCCCATCCTGAAACATCTCCATCCTCTCCCGAGGCAACTCACTGCACCTAGACCAGGAGAGGCTTACCTGGAGCTGAGAGAAGACACTGCCTAAGTTTCCACCCAGGCCCTGCAAACAAGGAGACCACATGGGCTGCAGGCGGCGGGCCTTCGGGGGCACCTGGCCAGCCCAGCCTCCCCAGTGCAAACAAAGATTTCCTTGACTAGAGCCCTGTCCTTAGATCACCTCCCAGCTGTGAGGCCTCGGGCGGCAGGCTTGGCCCCCGCTTTGAGAACCGTGTGAGAAAGAAGAGCTACTGACAGCTCGTGCCTTGCCGTGAGCCCGCGCTGCAGGTGGCCTGGCCCACGTCCCACTACCTCGCAGCGGTGACACCCTCGGGGGCTGACCGTTCCCAAGACGGAGGGAGGAAAAAAGCTGGGAATTCCACGGCCTGTGCCCCGGCCGCACCATCCCTTTTACAAGCACCACACCGATTTTCGTTTTCTAGGGCCTGGAAATCACTGCCGCGTTTTACAGCCATCTCCGGGGAAAGCTTGGCGAAAGGTAGAACTTTGTCCCACATCTAACGGCTTCTAAGTCAAGAGTACAGTTTAGCTCAGCATCCAGTCAGTCCTGCCTGCTCCAGCCCAGACTGCTCTGGCTGAGATCACCGACGTCCAGCTCCTGTGCACGCTGCAGGGTGCCTGCCGGGATGACAGCCCACCTCCCCGCCCCCGATCCGGCCCATGCTGTCTCCCTGTGTTTACTCTCCATAACCTCCCCCTTAGCGACAGGTGTTTTCCAGACCGTGTCCTCGGCCCTCAGCCCTCAGCCCCTCTCACTCCAAACACTTTGCGCCCATCGCTTCCTGTGTGATAGCTTCAGTGGACAGCTCCTTGATCCTTGTCCCCAGCAGGCGTCCCTCGCCACCAAGCTCTCGGCCTGCGCTCTCCAGAACATTGGCCTCTGGCCTCTGGGGCCAGTTAAATTCTTTACAACTAAACATACTGAAAAATTCCATTCTCGGCCACTCGAGCACATTTTAAATGGCTACCCTCTTAGACGGCACAGCTGGGAGGACACTTCCATCATCGCAAAGCCCTACTGCACAGCGCTGGTCCGGAGCCAGAAGTCCAGCTGCCTTCAGATCACGTCCTCTTCGCTCTGTCGTGAGGTGCTCAAGCCCCCAGTTAGTTCGCTCTCTTCTTCCCCAGCCTCCGCCATCCCTGCTCCTCCTCCTGCGCTTACAGCTGTTCACACAGGGCCCCCCGGCCGGCATCTCGGAGCTCTACAGACTTTGGCCTCTCTTGCACCGTAACCAGGCCTCCAGGCAATCTCTCCTCGCCCTCCCTTCGGGCGCTGTCACTGCTTCTTTCTCAGCCCTGCGCTGGTCTCCCCGTCTCTCCTCTACCTTCCAAACTGCTGGCCAGAGGCAGCTTTCCAACCTGCAGATCTGAATGCCCCCCTTGGCTCAAAAGGCTTCCATGAAAATAAAGGAAACATTTAAGCCCTGCGCTTCACCATCTGCCTCCCGCCTCATCTCTGGCCCCCTTGTCCCCACCCCTGCATGTGTATCCTTCACTCCAGCCAACTGGAGCCACCGGAAGTCCCAAGTCACACCACGGTCTCGTCCTCTGTCTCTTTCTCCTGCCACCTTTCTCGTCGCTGTGTCCTTCAGAGCCCGGCCTGATGCCACCTCCTCCAGGAAGTTTCCTCCCCCAGTATCTAGCACAGACCGGCTTCCTTGTCTGGTCCCCCCACAGACCAGGAGGTCCTCATACACAGGAGATGTGTCTCAGTTCACACGTGTCTCCAGTGCCTGGGGTCTGACTTTCAGTATTGACCGAACTCCACAGTCCCGTTCAGCCCTTCCCAAATAGCAGAGCCATCGTCCAAAGACGACTCAAGCCAGTGTGCTCAAATCTCTAATTCAGGTTGGGGGTGGTTTGGGGTGTGGGGAGAAGGGAGGTGGGGAGAGTGACCCAGGGCACACCATTGTATTTTATTTATTTATTTTTGGCCACACCACGCAGTATGCAGCATCTTAGTTCCCCGACCAGGGATCGAACCCATGCCCCCTGCAGTGCAAGCGCGAAGTCTTAACCACTGGACCGCCAGGGAATTCCCAGGTCACACCATTAAGTGTCATCAGAACGCTGAATCCCGATGTCACCAGGTAGCCATCTTTTCCTCAAATGCTCCTCTTATCAGCACTGAGAAAGCCTCCTGCTTCAAAAAGAGTTACAAGCGCTCGCTTTGGCAGCACATATACTAAAACTGGAACGATACAGAGAAGATTAGCATGGCCCCTGCGCAAGGATGACACGCAAATTCGTGAACGTTCCATATTTTTAGACGTAGAGAATGCACTGAGGACACGGGGAGGGGGAAGGGTAAGCTGGGACAAAGTGAGAGAGTGGCATGGACATACATACACTACCAAATGTAAAATAGATAGCTAGTGGGAAGCAGCCGAATAGCACAGGGAGATCGGCTCGGTGCTTTGTGACCACCTAGAGGGGTGGGATAGGGAGGCTGGGAGGGAGAGAGATGCAAGAGGGCGGGGATACGGGGATATATGTATATGTACAGCTGATTCACTTTGTTATACAGCAGAAGCTAACACAGTTCCATATTTTTAGACGTAGAGAATGCACTGAGGACACGGGGAGGGGGAAGGGTAAGCTGGGACAAAGTGAGAGAGTGGCATGGACATACATACACTACCAAATGTAAAATAGATAGCTAGTGGGAAGCAGCCGAATAGCACAGGGAGATCGGCTCGGTGCTTTGTGACCACCTAGAGGGGTGGGATAGGGAGGCTGGGAGGGAGAGAGATGCAAGAGGGCGGGGATACGGGGATATATGTATATGTACAGCTGATTCACTTTGTTATACAGCAGAAGCTAACACACCATTGTAAAGCAATTATACTCCAATAAGATGTTAAAAAATAAATAAAGAGAGTAAGGCGCAAGAAAAATAATTAATTAATTAATTTTTAAAAAAGAGTTACCACCCATTGCCTCCATCAGCCAAAGTTACAAAACACCTCAATGTCCTGCAAAAGCAGTCTAATCAAACAAATGATGGTGCAGCCACACAATGGAAAACTAAAGACGAGGTGGTTGGTCAGGCTGGCAAACTCAAATGCCTTCAGCCATTGGCCATGGGCTGGGTGTAATGTGACAGGGAGGGGTGGAGATTGCTCGGAACCCAGAAACACACGCTCCGTTTAAAGGCATTTAAATAAATAAATAAATGATGCTGGGGGCGGGGGGAGGGGGGCAACTTCAGCTGGTAGCACCAAGGACTGACCTCTGTAAACAGACGAATGTTCACTGGCGTGGAAAGATGTTCGTAAAATGCTGTAGAGTGAAAATGCAGGTTGAAAACATACATACATAAAAACACATTCACACATGCACGTACACTAGCCCAGAGATTTGAAGGCCACCCACCTGGCTGCTAACAGCAGTTATCTCTGGGTGATGAAAATACGGATGTTTGCCATTTTCTTATTTTAGGGTCTCTGGGGTTTTCCCCTATAACCGTCACATATTTTTTCACATTAAGTACACGTTATTTTCCACTTAGACAAATGATAAGTAAGCCCCACCCTGGGGACTAAGGGAGTATTTTGTTTATTTGGGGGAATTTGAGTCTCTGCCTAGAAAAGGAGAACGGGGGAGGGGCTTGAGGATGGTGTGGCAGGTTTGTGACTCAGGCAGGACTGTGGGGGATATAAACCGCCCTCGTGCTGAAGTCCCACGTTCTTTTTTTTTTTTTTTTTTTTTTTTTTTTTTTTTTAATGTATTTGTTTTTGGCTGCATTGGGTCTTCGTCACTGCGCGCAGGCTTTCTCTCATTTCGGTGAGCGGAGGCTACTCTTCATTGTGGTGCACAGGCTTCTCATTGCGGTGGCTTCTCTTGTTGCGGAGCACGGGCTCTAGGCGCACAGGCTTCAGTAGTTGCGGCACGCGGGCTCAGTAGTTGTGGCACACGGGCTTAGTTGCTCCACGGCATGTGGGATCTTCCCGGACCAGGGCTCGAACCCGTGTCCCCTGCGTTGGCAGGCAGAGTTTTAACCACTGCGCCACCAGGGAAGCCCAGAAGTCCCACGTTCTTTCGCAAGTGTTTGTTGAGTGTCTCCTGCGCGCTGGGAAGAGGGCTGGATTCTAGCGACACGGTGGAACAAGAGGAAGATAAGGCCCTCCCCTGGGGCGGCCGAAACCTGGAGTTACCGTGGGTACTGATTACGCCGGGAAAGGCACCCAAGTGGGGCTAGAATCAGGCCAGCCAGAGAGAACACGTTTTCTATAAGCAGGGCATTTGTTCTGCCTTTGACACACCAGTCACTGGTGTACTTGCCACTGAAGGAAGCTGCCTGCAGCCACAAAACAAGAGAAAATGGAGGCAAATCTTTGAGGCCACCATCAGGACTTCCGCTCAACAGCCAGGCGAGTTAACGGGCCCAGGAGCAGCCCCGTCATTTAGCAGAGATTCCCTCTAACAAAGCTCTGGTTAAGCACCTGCTGCCTGCCGGGCTCTGGGCACGTGCTTTACGGAGGCTACTGAACTTGTCCCCTACGGTCACCTCGATTTCTCAGAGGAACAAACGGGCTCAGAGGGAGAGAGTCACTCACCCCAGGCCCTGCCGTGGCAGGGGCTGCAGCTCAGGTGAGACCCAGGTGTGCCTGACAGCAGAGCTCCTGCCACTTCGCCTGGAGGGGGCCTCCAGGAAGATGCCGGCTAGGTAGGACAGGCTGGTCCTGACAAACCACCGTCCTGAGGGCACTCCCGCCTGCCGGGCGGTGTCCACCTCCTTAGCTCACTCATCTACAGTGGGAACAGCGGCGGCAGCCCTGGGCCCTGAGGAACTTATCCCCCAGCTGAGACCTCGCATTCATCCCTTCAGCAGGTTGCTGAGGGCCTGCTCCATGCCTGGCACCATGCGGGGCACCAGGGATCCGTGATAACCATCCTCATCAAAGCAACGTGCTAAAACGTCCCGGTGCCAGCATCTTAACATCCACCACTGGAGCTCAGTTCCTTTGGGTTTAGGCACAGAATCACCAGGAACCTCCCTCACACCTCAGAATGGAAGGGGCATGGGGGCTGCGGTCACTGAATGTGCATTTTGAAGGCACTGCTTTTGCAGGGTAGAGAGAAAACAGTGCATGGTGAGCTCTGCAGGGGAGGGGAGGGGAGCCCACATCTCACAGGGAATGTAAACAGTCCCACCCTGACCCCCATGCCCTCTGATGAGCTCAGAAGCGAAGGGGACTGAGGCCGAGTGCAGCTGACAGGAGGCAACGATGTAAAGAATTGACATTCTCTACAGGGGGTGCAGTGAGCGTGCCCTGCGTCTGCCCATCCCTGGGGGCTGCCAGGGGTCAGGTGTGGGAGGGGCCCCACAGGAGAGGTCCCTGCAGAGAGGGGGCCAGGAGCAGAATACGGGATGAGAAGGGAACAGAAGCGGGGAGGGCAGGCGTCAGACTCCGGCCCAGCGCCCCAGCTGCCCGGGCCTGGCTCTGGTTGCTCTGCAGGGCCCATTCTCAGGGTCTCCTCCCTGTAGGTCAGGCCAGTTTACAGAACCACGGGTCTTGCTCTCATAGCTATACCTTAAGGGGTGGGGGGTAGACGTCCTGAATGCTGGAAGTCCTGAGTGCCACGGCCACCCCAAACTCCACCCAGACCCACCCATCTCTCACCAGAACTCACTTTGGACTCTTCACAAGCAGAAAGGGCCCAAGTGTTTCCAAGCGCACCCCAGTCCCCCACCCTGACCACCAGCCTCAGACCCCGCAGGGCAGAGCTGCAGGGCCCAGCCCAGCCGACATCTGGCCTGCATCCGCCCGCAGCTCCACCAGGGCTGGCAGCCTTCTCAGGCGAGGTCCTTCTCCTTCGCTGGTCCCCGGGGCAGAGAGCGGCTGGTAACCCGACGTCCCCACTTGGGGACGGGGTGCAACGGAGGCGAAAGGTTTGGGGCCTCCCCCCAAGTGTGGATTCACCAGCGGCTGGCGGCAACGTCTGACCCAGCACAAGGCACCAGGCACCTGGCGTCCGCATGCTGCCCACGTGCCCCACTGCCCGCGCCGCCTGCCTGCCTCTTTTCTCCCGCGCCCCCTTCCCATCCTGCCTCCTGCCCCCAGTCTCCTGCTCTGCTCTATCTCATTTCAAGGAAACTTCCTACAGGAGCCAGGGAGGTGGTCAGGCAGGGAGGTGGTCGGACACGGAGGCGCAGGATGGGACAGGATGCCCCAGCAGGACTGTGCCAGTGCTGCCCACAGCTGGAGAGGGTTTGACTCCAAAGGCCTCTGGGCAGGCCAGGGACACCCCGGTGGGCAGTGGGGGGCCTCCGGCGCTTCTGCCCACACCCACGCTGCTGTGAGCCCAATTCGGGGAAGCAAGCGTGGGCAGGGATGAGCGGCTTCCCGGGGCCCGAGCGCCACTCCCACCTCCAGCTGCTCAGGCCCCTCTCAGCTGCAGCCTTGACCAGGACCCAGAGCCACAGCTGTCCCAGTGAGCTCAAGAGTTCCCACTCCCGCTCACAGCATCGAACCCCCCCGCCCCCCGAGAGGCAGGAAGACAAGGCTCAGAGGCCACAGGCTGCAGTGGCAGAAGTTTCGCTGCGGGGCTTGGGGAGGAGGAAAAGAGCCAGTGTGCTCGCTTCTGCATGTCCGTGGTTAAGAGCAGAACTGGCCCTGCCAGGCTGAGGATGCCTGGGCGGGGCCCCAAGAATCCTGAATCCTGGGCCCCGTGGGACCGGCTCACTGGGCTGCCCCTAGAGCATGGAAGGAAGCACCTGTTCAGGCTCTGATGGTCCTTTTCCAAATCCTTCTCCAAGTGGGCAGATGTTCCCTCGTACTGTGTGAGGGGCCAGGGAGGTGTCTGGGGTCCCGTCCAGGGAGGTGCCTTGTCTCATTTGACTTTACGAGAAGGCAGATTTCGGCAGGTAAAAATAGGAAGAAAATAATAAACCTCTGCCCACACGGTAGTTACACCACCAAGCTGAAGTGCCCCAGGAGACCATCGCCCCCACTTAAGATCTCTGGACTCTCAGGGCAGGGAGACGAGGCTGCTTCCGAAACACTCACATCTCTCTCCAGTGGACGGGCAGGCAGAGTTACCTTAAGTAGTCAGCAGAGTGTGGGGACCATAACAGAAAGGAAACTTTTATTCTTCCTTTCCTTTGCAAGCTATCACCACCACCTCTCCCCTAGGGCCCTGGAGCCTCAGCCACCCGAGGCCCAGGAACAGGGACTCAGGCAAAGGTCCGGCCCCCAAGACAAAAATGAAATGGCAAGCTCATGTCTGGTGAGGATACCCAGCAACATGACTGTATCTACAAAATTCTTTTCATCTTTGTTTTGATGGGTGAAGTTCAATGCCAGAATATTTGGTTTATGAGTCACGCTAATTACAGCTGGGGGCGGGGCGGGGTGGGTAGAGCGGGAGGCACCAGGAAGAATAACAGAAAGAAGCATGTTCCAAAAAGATTATGCTGTGCTGGTTGCCCTAAATAGGGAGGTTATGGCCCAGGAATGAGGAGGGAGTTGCCTGCACCCTTCCTGGGGCCATGTCGGCCTTCTTGGCTCCCACCTGTGAGCGTGTCCCTCACTGGATGGCTGCCCCTGACCCAGACAGGCAGCGGTGTCCTCTGGCAGAAAGAGGGCCCATCCAAGGCCTCTGGCACCTACATTTGTCTGTCGCCCTGACCTGCTGCTCACCAGCAGCATATTCCTTGGCATCCCAAGAGACTCAAGATGGGAGAAGGAAGACAGGGAGAGCCAGAGGAGAGGGCTGGAGTCCCTGGGAAGCAGACCCTGGCTGTCCTTCTGGCCCCAGGGAACTTTCTCTGTGGGAAGCTGGGAAGTGAATTTGGAAACTTGAGAAGCTTGGGTTCCAGCTTCGGCTTGGAAAGTTGTGCATCCTTGAGCAAGTCACATGCCTTCTCTGGGCACAGAGATGCAGGCCTCAGGTCCTCCATCTACTGCCTCTGGGCAAGTCATCGCCTCTCTGAGCATTTCAGGGGTGAGAGTGCCATTGATAGAATTGTTGAGAATCAGCATTTGCTCACTGCTTGCTGTGTGGGAAACACACACACACACGCACACACACACGCACACACACACACACACACACACACACACACACACGCACATCCATGGCTGCCATTATTTATATTGCCACTGTTGCTGTTGGGTCATCTCTAAGCCCCACCTCAGCTCTCAGGTCAAGAGGGAGAGTGGAGAAGGGGGACCAGAAAGGGCAGCTCAACCCTCTGCACCCCCCACCTCCCCTTCCCCTGTATTTTTCCTGTCTCTCTAGTTGGCAAGGACAGTGAACAGGCCTCCTGGAGAATGCACTGCCCATAGCAGGCCTCTCCCTGCAGTACGCACAGGCAAGTGCCTCTATTTGTGAACTTGCATGTGGGGCTGTCCGCCTGCTTCCCTGAGCTATAAAAAGCAAAGGCCTAGCGTCTCTGAGGACCTCACATCCTCCCCCAGGGACCCAGGATGTAGCTAGTGGTTGAGAAAACTCAGTTTCTCAGGACACTCCCCGTTTTCAAAGCTTGGAAAGAGGAAGCACCAAGTGTGCCAAACTGCCTCCATTCTTAGAAACCAAGTGAGATAGAGGAGACAGGAGCAAGTCACAGAGAGAAGCAGCTTCCTCCCTTCCTCCCAAGTGGATCAGGAGGGCCCGTGAGCACCTACAGCACGTTGGGGTCCCACGGAAGACACAGCAGCTGTCCAGGAATTGGCACGGTGGGGCCCAGGCTAACACGACATGGGTGCCCAGGACAGGCGGGGATCACACCTGTGCCGTGGAGATGCTTGGTACCTGGTAGTGCACAGAGAGGCATGCACAGTCCAGAGGCTCAAGGGAAGCTCAGTGACTCGGGCCCAGACCAGGGCCACATTCAGTGGGGTGGGCAGACCAGAGGGTCCCCCGAGCGGGACATTATTTTTTCCTGTCCAGGCTGGATCCCCTCCAGGAACACCAAAGCCATTAGATGCAAGGGCCGAAGCCAGCATCCCCTGTTCTGTGTAGGGTCCAAGTTGCCCACAGGCAGGGCTGGCTCTCAGACAGTCCAGGCGCTATTGGGGTGGGGTCTCCCCACCGCGTGCAGAGGTGACTTGGGTATCACTCCTTTCCCTTTCACAGCCAGGGAAGATTGAAGCAAGAGAAACACGCCACGAAAATCGGGGGAGGTAACAATCATTCCTGACAGCATCTGTCTGCCACAGAAGCCCCCTGCTCCCTGGTCAACAGAGGGAAACCACGGCCACGGCTCTCCACGGCACCTCGGCTCCGAAGGGAGTATCAGGAACCGGCACCGGGCCCTTCTCCGCCAACTCCTGGTCTCTCTACCCCTTCGCCGCCACTGCCCTCTGGCCCCTCCCACCCCGCTCCTCGCCCCATGTAGGTGTCTGCTCCGCGACCACGCTGAAGCCAGGAGAAGGAGCACTGGATCCCCCTCCTTCCCCCCACCCCCGCCACGGCCACGTCCCGTCCGCCAGGCCACCTACCTCCAGCCACCAGCGTCCGGGAGCGAGCGGGGCGCCCGCGTCCTGCCCGCGGCCTCTCTTAGAGCATCTCCCAGCGGCGGAGCCCCCTCCCAGCCAGGTCGGGGGAAGACCAGACTTGTCGAAGGAGAGAGCAGGCAGGAAGGAAAAAGTCCTCCGGGAAGAGGGCGCAGAAAGTTGTCGGGGTGCAGGACGGCCGGCCGCTCCCCGGCACCTGGATCTCCTCGGCTACAAGGTCTCTTTGGCCAGAAGCGGAAACGCGGTTTCTCGAAAGTAGAGGAAGAACCGAAGAAAGCGGGACAGACGCGTAAAGAGCAAACCCGGGCCAGATGTGAGTGGCCGCGGAGCCTCGAACGCTCCCAGCGCATTTTATCCAAACAGCAGCCGCCGAGGATTAACTGTGTGTGTGCCCGGGGGGGAGGGGAGCCCAGCGCAGCCCTCCTCCTGGCTACCCTGGGAGCTGGCGGGGGCCGGGGACTGGGGACTGGGGGCGGGGCTCGGAGAGTCCGGAAGTCCCTCCAGGTGCGGGAGTGGCCGGGGGTCCAGGACAAGGAAGGTTGGGAACTCCGAGCTGCTGGGTGGCAGGGGGATGGGCTCCAAGGAGCTCCTGGCGCGCTTGCAGCCAAGCCCCTGGAATCCGTCCCCAGAAGGTGGCAGACCTGAGACATCCACCTGGGGTCCGGGGACCATGGACAGGTCTGGGGGAATCTGTGAACCCCCGAAACAGAACGCAAACTTGCATGTGTGCCCGTGTGTGTACACACATGTGCGTTGTTGGACGCTGATGGTCTAATGCTTTGATCGGATTCTTGGAGGAGTCTGTGATCCAAAGGTTAAGAACCCTGGCTGGGGGTGCAGACTTTCCAGGGGACGTGCGAGCCAGGGCAGGGCGGGCGGGGCCAGCAGGAGAGTCAGCATTTCTCAGTCTCCATCAGGCCTTTCATTCCTCGATATGAAAAACAGACATTTTCTCCACCTTATACAACTTCCTTGGCCCCTCCTCGCATCCTGATAAGCTGCCCTAGGCTTCTCGAGAGCTGCCCCCGGTCGGGCTGGTCTCCATCCCCAAAGTCCGAGTCCAGATAGTTCTAGAATCTTATCAAATCAAGAGAAGAGGGAGGATCTGGCCTGAGGACCACAACTCTGCTGTAGTGATAACGGTTTTCTTTCTTTTTTGTTTCTCCCCCTCTCCCATGGTCTCTCCAATCTGTTTGGATGTCCTCCCTGCACTTTTTGTTTTGTCCTCACTCCTCCCAGGGCCTCTCCCTCTGGCTACACCTGGACAGGAGATGTAGAAGCAGGGATGCCAGATTGGGATGCTCGGGGCAAAGCAGACTGAGTCTCACTCTTCCTTGCCTTGGAATTTCTTCTCCACCTCTCCTCCCCATGTGTCTGCCTGGAAGGCTAAGAAATCGAAACAGGAGGAGGAGGGGTGTGCATTTCTGACATCTACCTGGCACACCTCCTCGCCAGGGCAAGCTGAGAATGATGGAGATGAAAGAAGACGGAGGGCTCCAGGCACGGGAAAGACCCTGCCCACCAACCTGCTCCTGTGGGAACAGAAGGACAAGTGGTCCTGATGCTCCGTGACCCTGGAGAACTTCAAGGACACCGTGGCAAGAGTAAGTACACGCATCTCCCCTGGAGATGTGGTTTCATTTCAGCTGGCATGAAAAGACTCAGAACTGCTCATGATCTTTGGCGTGCGTCTGAGACTTGGCAAACCCTACATCCCTGGTTGCTTTTCCACACAGGAAAACCCAGAGATAAGCTCATCTTCATTCCCACGCATAACCCAAGGACGTGTCCTGGTAAACAAGACCAGGGCCCAGCACACCCACTGACCTTCCTCCAGTTGCTCTGTCCTCAGATAACCTCCGCAGCAGGGTGACAGCAACACAAGAGAAGAGGCAAGTAGGCTACATCTTCATGCAGCCTCTGTGGGACCTTCGTCCGGGATGTTAGAGGATTTGGGTCTTTCTCAGAGCTCCTAGGAACTGAGAACCCCCCTGAGTGCAACGGGAAAACTCCCTGTTCTACCCAGGAGACTCAGACCTGGGAAAGCCCTGGACCAATACCGGAATTCAATGCACACAAAGTTGGGCACGCAGCTTGGAAGAGAAAGAGATGCGAAGTTGGAAGATTTGTCCCCCTCTTGCCCCCCATGCAAGACGGCTTTGGTGTTGAAAAACTAAAAGATAGTTACCTTTAAGATCCTTCCAAGACGTGAACTCAGAGGCCCAATATAGAGCAGAGCTCTGGAAATACAGCCAGACGATGACCATCTCTTCCTGCAGCAGCTGGCTTGTTCTAACAGGAGTCTTTGAGTCCTCAGCCAGGAGATGCTGCCCTACCTTGGCGAGCCTTAGTCCCCTTGCCTGTGAAGCAGAGCCAGGTCCAGGGTGTCTTACTGGAACCCGTGAGGACAGATGTGCCTAGAAGAGGCCGCAACTATCACTAGAGCATCTTACCCAGTAGGCTTTGGGCAGGGCCCCTTCATCAGACACTTACATGGTCCTAAGTGGGACAAATAAAGGGCATGCAGAGTCTCCCAACAGTTCAAGTCACATTGTTCTGTGAAACTTGTTTTGTGCCACATTTAGGGGAACACTAAGTTTTCAGAGTTTTTTGTACTGGGGGATTTGGGGTAAAGCATGAGAATGTTCGTTATAACTATCAGTGTTACAGGTATAATCTTCTTCTCTCTCTCCTCCTGGGTCAAGTCCCCACATCTCCCAAGAGTTAGGAAGAGATTACTCATTTCTTTGAGGCAGAAACTGGGGGTTAGGGGGTGTTGATAGTAAATGTGGCAACAAGAGCCTGGGGTTTCCCAAGATATTCATGAGAAAGAGAAGTCTCAGAGGTGAGGGAAGTTCCAGAGAATGCGAACTGAAGTCTGAGTATATGTTGGGTAATGCCACCAGGGCCCACAACTCAAGCCGACAGGCAACGGGGCAAAGATTCGCAAGGCTAGGCTCCCAAAGAAAGCAAAGTCAGCTCTCAATAAAAGAAATATTATGTCACGCAAATGGAGCTGGCCAGGGCCCTGATGCCCTTTGTCAGGTACTTCCTTACTGCTTTAAAGTGGTAAGTAGGAAAGATTTGGCAATGCTTGATTCTCTCCATCGTGGCCAAAGCCACCCGCCCCCAGCGGAATGTTCTCAGTTCAGCAAATATCTTCCCGTCAGACAGTCTGGGCCAGCTCTAGGACAAGAGTCATGGTGAAAAACCAAAATTAACGAATTAGAACCCAAAGCCAGCAGCAGTGACTGGGGGAGATTTCATCAGCCCTGTGATGGGTCAGAGGCCAAGGCCAACCAGAGTGATGAGCCCTCCCACCCCAAAGAGGTCTCTTAAGCTCCCAGAAGAGCCGTAAGCCACACCCATCCTGGAATTCCCTAGGAGCCCACACCTCCTGCACAAGGATGTCTGAGCCAAACTCCTAACGTCTTCCTGAACATTCATTCCCAAGTGGCTCCACATTCTCAGACAAGGGCTGCTCATGGGATGTAAAACCCAGCGGCTCACGGTGCTGGGAGGGGGGCACTTTCCCTGGAATCCCCGCCCAGACGCAGCACATTCTGTGCACTCCCTGGTTTGGCAGTTCCTCCTCTCTCCCTGGGCATGTCACTGTACTCACCCTGCTTGTTTTCTCATCCTCGGAAAAAACTACGTGACCTCGGTTAACGTCCGCAACGTCGGCAAGGCGCTCGGTTCCAGATAAGCACAGCCTGTCATTAGCGGCGCTGTGATTTTTCCCCCTGAGGCCCTAACATGCTGCCTCTCCCAGCTATTTTGGGCCAGGCTGCCCAGCCATCCCACTCTCAAGGGCAGAGACTGGTATTGCAGACTTTTGAATTCCCTTCCAAAGGGTAGCAAGAGGCAGGCTCGGATGGTGGCGCCACACTGCCAAGGGATGGGGGTGGGAGAGCCTCCGTGGAGAGTTGGGAAAGGAGCTGAGATGGAAACTTGGCAGCCAGACCCAGCCTCCCTGGCCGCTGGCCCACCCTCATTGCTCCTGGATGGCGCTGCTGGTGTTCTGGAAGGGTTGGGGGCAGGTGGGAATCAGACTGGCAGCTGCAAGGATGGAACAGGCTAATCTGCCGTGGTCCTCACACCTGGAGAAGACACTCTCACTATAAGGAGGACTGCCCTCTGGACTCCATGCCAAGGTGGGAGGTCGGGGATAGGAAAATACACTCACCGTCTTACTTTTGCCCTTTATATGCTTTCCGACTCTAATCCAGCCATTAAATGCCCCATGCCTCGGTTTCTCCATCTCTCAACATTTACTCCCCTATTTTGGGAATTCCTTTCCAGCACTTTCAGTTACACAGAGATAGTCCTAGACGGACCGGTTAGGTAATACTACTTTACTTGATGTACAAAATAGGAGGGCCCCCTGGTGGACTGCACGATTCTAGGCGTTTCACTCTGAAATGAATGAGTCAATGAGTAAGTAGACACATGAATGAACAATTAAAGTGAAGAATTTTTAGTTTTTTATGCAGAGCCACAGAAACAAAAGGAGGAAAGAATTTCCAGGAGAAGGTCACGGTGAAGTCTCCTAGGATGCAGGGAAGACAAGGACAATGAAAATCAGAAGGAAAACCTGGTTGTACATCATTGTAGACTGGGAGGAAGGCAATTCCATGCCGCAGCCTCCCGGGAAGGCAGTGTCTATTCACCAGAGGATGCGAGGCCCCTTTGATCTAATCATTTTTCTTCTAGGAATTTATCCTACAGATATACTTACAATTGTGCTCAAATAAGTAAGTTCTGGGATATGCCCAGAGGCATCACTGTAATGTAGAAAGATCATAGATAGCCTAAAAGGACATCATTAGGGGCCTGGTAAAAGAAATTACAGGACATCCACATGGTGCAATACCACGCGGCTCTCTAGGAAAGAAGCAGCTCTCTATATAATGATATGGAACAAGCATTAATGTGAAGTGAAAAATTACAATCCTTATTGAAAGACATTAAAGACGACCTCGGTAAATGGAAAGGCAAACCATGCTCGTGGGTAGAAGACTCATCACCATAAAAATCTCACTTCTCTCCCAATTAATCTACAGATTCAAAGCAATCCCATTCAAAATCCTAAAAGGCTGGGGTGGGTGGGATGTAGTGGGAGGGAGTGGGGAATTGTCCTGCAACATATGAAGGCTTAGTATAAAGAGGTAATGATGAGGACAGTGATATTGGAGCTACTATGAGAAATTATACCAGTACAACAGAAAGCCCCCAGACAGACCCATGTGTATACGGAAACTTGATCTATGATAAAACTGGTATTGCATACATATCAATGGGGGAAGATGGATTATTTCCTAAAAAGAGCACAGAGATATTGGGGCATCTCCAGAAGAAGAAATAGAAACGACCAAAAAATATAAGAAAGAAACACAAACTCTCAGTAGTCAGGCAATGAAAAGACATTTAATGCCATCGGTGGGCAAAATTAATACACCTGATAATATCTCTGGAGCGACCTGATCTTTCATCCACTGCACAGAGTTTTATTTCATTGTTGTAAAAGTTATAATAGGTATATATGTTGTTTAGGGATACATACCTATTTGCTAATTATAAAATAAAGCAGGAGAATGATTATTAACACAACATTCAAGATTGTGGTTACCTCTTGGGGTGGGAGGGAATTGGGAAAAGGGAGGAGAACCAAAAGAGCTTTCAGGATAACAGGGCTAAGGTTTTATTTCTTAAGCTGGGAGGCATATATAGTTTTAGATATCTTAATAAATAAAAGATTTGAAGAATTTACAATAATAACAGTATATATGGTATATGGAACAAATGAATTCAAGAAGGTGCCCCCCCTAAAAAATGCAGAACCATGTTCAGCACATTTCCATTTTTTTATAAGGTAATTTAATATATGTTTATGATTAGTTTGTGTGTCATAAAATACCTCTAGGAATAACCACAAGAAACTAGTAATAGTGATCGCCTCTGGGCAGGGAATGCAGAACGGGACCGGGGGTTATTTTTCACTGTGCACCATTTAGATAATTTGAATTTTTCCCTTGTGCATCTGTAAGTTCTCGGGAGACACGAGGTTGTTTGCAGGCACCGAAAGGCTGAATCAGGTGCAGACCTGCAGAGCACTGAGGCACCCTCCTAGCCAAGCTCTTGGGGGACGCGCCACTGCTACCAGGTTTTTTCAGGATTCCTGAAATAGGCACATTGCAGACTTGGGGGGTGAAGGGCCAGGATACCTTTTAACACTTCCATTAAAACAGTTCGGGGCTGGGGAGGAGACTGGCAAAACGAGATGAATCAGAGACCCTGATTTGGGAGAGGATTCGTTGATCGCCAACCAGTGGCAGCGAAACCTCCACCCCATCCCCAGGGCCCTCCACCTCCCAGGACAGTACAGCCTGTAGATCTGATCTTTGCTTTGGAAACGGATCAACATTCCGATGTGGCCGATTAGAAGAGCCAAGGAGAGGGCCTCTCTGAGAATGAGGGTGGCAGAAAGGGGCCCACGCTTCTCTGCCTCCAGGCGAGGGGTCCTATAATCTCAGCTCGAGGAATGAGAACCCCTTCCTCATAGCCTTCATCCCACCCCCTTCCCATTTTGCCTTGGCCAACGTTCCGGAATAACGCGGCGGAGATGGCCTGCGGGTGGGCAGCGCAGACTCCAGCGCCCCTCCCTCCGGTCTATCCCCTGGCCGGTGGCTCCTCCTCTCGGACCGGCTCGCTGAGCAGCGAAAACTACAACTCCCAGCAGCCGGCTCGGCGTCCGGCGCGCAGCCGCAGAGCAGAGGCTGCCGGGAGCGTGTTGCCCGGAGGCGGGGCGAGCACGCCGGGCGGAAGTCGGCCGCTCGCTAGGTCCCGGCACTGACCGCAGCGAGCCCCCGCCGCCCGCGGGCCCCGGAGCCAGCCCGCACCGGGTGAGTGACGGCCTCCCCGCGGCCGCCGCCGCCTCCGACCCCGCCGCGTTCCGACCCCGGCCCCGCAGGCTCCCTCCGCATCTGACTGAGCGGGGCCCCTGCCCCCTGACTCGCTGACTGGGGTGGGACGCCTCTCTCTGACTCTGAGAAACTGTTCTCTTCTCCCGACTGGTGGCGGACACCTCCTCCCTCTGACTTGTAAGACTCTTACTTCCTCTGACTTGCGGGACATCTCCCCACTCTGACTTACGAGATACCTACCCCGTCTGACGGCAGCACTCCAACCCCTTCTGACCTGGGGGACTCCTGCTCGCTCTGACTGCAGGACTCCTCCGTCTCAGACTTGCAAGACTCCCCCCGCCCCGCCCCAACCCCCGACTTGTGGACACCTCCCCGCTCTGACTAGGGTGGGACATCACCCCCTCTGACCCTGAAGGATGCATTCCCTTTCTGACGCTTAACTATCCTTGAGAACAACCCTCTCTTGCCCCCTGTGGTTTCATTGCTGCTCCTGTGACCTATGCAGGGCCTGTCCTAACCGGTTAGGGAGCCCTCCCCTCTCTGACTGGCACTTTGTCATACCTGCGCCGGGCACATCTTTTCCCAGGCACCTGAGTGTCCCCCAGAAGACCAGTGTCCCTTAGCACTCTTGCTCCATTTTGCCTGCCTGTCTCGGGGTATGTGCTTGACATCTTTTCCTACCATGTTCTCAACAGATTGTAGGTTTGGGAGCGCGCATCTCCTGGTGTCGACTGAATCTTGCTGGCTCTTCAGTGTAAGGACCAAAACTTGACAAAAGCGTGGGGTCACAGGGGGTCTATGAAAAGGAAGCCAGTGCTGCAGTCCTTCAGGAGCTGGGGGGGTGGGGGGTGGGTGGGTAGGTCTCTGCAGCCTCTCCCTCCTCTCCCTTTGAGGAGCTTGATTGAGAAAGATCTTCCTGGATTAGGCTGTGGGCCCTCCTCCAGCCCCACCCCACAGGCCTCTCAGTGGAACAGCCCAGCCTGAGCCTGTGGGCATGGTGGGGCACCTCCCAGAGCAACCAGCAGCCTCCCCGGAGGGCCCCTCCCTGCCGGCCTCAATGAGCCCTCTATTCGGCCTGAGAGGCGCACTGACGGGCCGGCTCCTCCCTCTGCACTTGGTGGGGGCTGTGTCCTGAGAGTGTCTGTGGGAGAGGACTCAGGGGAAGTGTAGATTTGTTCAGGAGCTGTCACGAGACCACTGCAGTGGTCTGGGGACAGGATTCTCTGTCTTCTCACTCTTTTTCTCATCCAAATTTCTCATCTGCTCACAGAAGGCACCGTGACGTCACAGGGTGGTGGAGGAAATCCCGTGCGTGCAAGTATACTTTGTGCCACCATGTGATCTGATCGTTTGATACCTTCTGTTAGCTGAAGCCTCCTATCTTCCCCCTAAAGATGTTCACCAAATGTAGTTCACACCTCTTTTTCATAGCCCACAGCAGCATCATAGACTTTAAGCCGTTGGTACTTGAGGGATTTTTTACATGCCAGTCTGACGGCACCCTGTGCATGTGCCAGGCATTCCCGAGCCACAGAGGCAGGGAGGAGGGACCCAGGGTGCCGGAGGAGTGGCTGTGTCCACCCCACTCCCTGAATGTGGCCTTTGAGGTGAGCATTTGCAGGCTGCTGCAGACACACGCCCCTTTCATCTGAGTCTCGGGACTTCCCCGGCAGCAATGTGGCCATCCTCATGGCAGCTGTTGGGGCGGGGGGTAGGTGGATAAATGCCCTAGTGTTTTCTCCTTCAAAAACAAGAGTATCTCAGCTCTGGGAATGTGGTCCAGAGTCCTGAAATGGCTCTGCACTATGATAAGGAAGTCATTTCTCTATTGTTCAGATGTTTGTGGAATGGTACCTAGGACACTGAAAAATAAAAATAAAAAAAGACAGTGATTATTCTTTTCCCTCCAGTAACACTCTGGACCGTGGAGATTCCTGGAAAGATCTTATTAAATGCCAACATTAGGGGAATCTAAAACTTTCATATTGATCTTTAAGGCCTTTTATGTTGATTTCCCTTTTCATTAGACCAAGGTGATCACTTAGGAAAAAATAATCCTGATAATAGAGAAATCTGTTTGGGAAGATGTTCGGTTTTCTCTTTTTCTACACTTGTTTTTTTTTTTTGAACCCTACTTGTTTCTCTGTAGTAAGTCCAGTCATTAAATGGGACTCACAGCTCCAGGTTCTGAAGCAGAGCCCTACTTCCATTCATGCTCAGCCAGCAGAATGGGTTGTGGGGAATGAGGCCGGAGTAGGGCTCCAGACGGCAGTGTGCGGACGGTTACTGGCGGTGTGAGAGTGAGGGTGAGGTTGGAGCCCACCCAGAAGGGCTCCACGGGGTCCCAAGGGTTGAATGAGTCCCAGTGATGCTGGCCACTGAGAAAAGTGGGGGAGAAGATGGGTTCTTGCATGTGCACCTCCACTGTGGGAGCAAGCCCTGATTCAGGTCGATCGTGGGGTGATTGTGTCCGTATATTTGTGGGCTCTCTGGGAGGCAACCCCAATGATGTGTGGTTTTGTTTGGGACCTCACTTCCAACTGGGAAGATAACTTTTTGCTAAAAATCCTCCAAGTATAACATTAACGACACAGCTGAAGCTCACGCAGCCCTACTGTGATGGGATAACTGCAAACTGGATGATCCTGACACTGTGCCGCCTGCCCCAGAGACAGAGCCGTGTGTGAATGGCCCTGCCCCTTGGGAAAAGCTGGAGGTTCTTTCCCTGTCTCCCTCCTTGTGGTTGGCAGAATAATGCCCCCCCAAGGTGTCCCCACCCTGACCCCCCAGAATCTACAAATATATCACGTGACGAAGGGAGATTAAGGTAGCAGATAGAATTAAGCTTGTTAACCGGCAACCTTTAAATAGGGAAATCATCCTGGATTATTCAGGTGGTCCCAGTGTAATCACAGGGTCTTTAAAAGTCGAAGAGGGAGACAGGAGAACTTCAGAGGGAAATGATGGCAGGAAGGCTAGAGAGATGCAATATTGCTGGCTTTGAAGGTGGAGGAGGGGGCCGTGAAATGTGGACGGCCATGAGAAGCTGGAAAAGGCCAGGAAGCAGATTCTCCCCCAGCCCCTCAGGAGGGGACACAGCCCTTGATTTTAGCGAGACCCACGTCAGACTTCTGTCCCGCAAGACTGTAAAATAAGTTTGTGGTGTTTAAGCTGCCGAGTCTGCGGTGATTTGTTACAGCAGCAGCAGAAAACGAATTCACTCCTCTTGGGTAGTGACTTGAAAGCAAGACAGAGGGTTGAAAACTAAGTTATCTCAAAGTGTATTTAACTGGATTCAGTAAGCGGTTGTGAATGCCTGTTTGCAGAGAAAGAGAGGAGTCAGGGGAGATGCAGAGTTAGGTAGCACCCAGAGTCAGCCCTGACCTCAGGAGTCCCTAAAGGACATACTGGACCACTGGGACCTTTTCCTTCCTCCCTGGTTCCCTTCTGCTGCCCACCCTGTCCAAATTTGAAATGGACTTTTCAAGCACAAAATAGTAAGCCTTGGCGAGTCCAAAACAGAAGAATGCCATGAATCAGGTCACGTTCTCAAGGAGCTGAGACACATCATCCGCATCCTTTGAGATGCTGTCTCGCTGCGGCTTTGAAGCCCTTGGCCTCTGTCTTTGCAGCCCTGAAGAGTCAGTGATGTCGACGGGATTAGCTCTTGACTTTCTAACCAGGAAGTGCCCTTGGGCAGTGAGGCCCGTCTGCTGTCTGGATGCCTCTGCGCTCTCTGGGACCGTTCAGATCAGAGACCGAGGCAGGGAAGGGAAGGCAGCTGCTCTGCAGGAGTGAGAGGCTGGGGGGAGAGTGGCCGCCACTCTGGGTGACACGGAGCTGGGAGGGGCCTCCTGTCTCTTCCTGACTCCCTAGATCCTGAAGGGGAGGAGTTTTGCCCTGGCAGCTGTCGTTAAAGCTGTTTGCCCTGCCACCTGTCACACCCCAGTTCCTAAAGGAAGCTACAGAAAGAGGCCCTTAGCTGTGTCCAGAGTTGCCGCCCGCTTTTGTCTAAGCCCTGCTAAGTCCGGTGGCGAAAGGCCCCAGGATGGCCCGTGGAGGTAGGGGTGTCGGAACCCGTCCTCGTTCTTAACCGTAACCAGACCTCAGAGGGGCTCCTGCTTCGGGGGTGGGGAGGTGGCGTCACCCTGGACAGACATGCAGGAAGAGGTCGTACCGCCTTCCTTGGGCCTGGGAACCCACTGGCAAGTGGACAGACCCCAGTGCCACACCTGGCTGTTTCAGGTCTGTTTTCTAAGGAAGTTTTGGTTCGACAGAAACCGGAAAAGCATGAGTGTCAGTGAGCCGTTCTTGATACCCACCCTAAAGAGAGGGGACTGGGAAGGAAATTAGGACTCGAGCCTCCTGGATGGTTGTTGCCCCTTGACAACCAGCGACTTCTTTCTGTGGATGTTGCAGTGGGGCTGGCGATGGAGAAGGAAGCCAGCAGGGGTGCAGTCCCCTGGGGTTTCTGAGCAGGAGAGGACTTGGCTGCAGGCCCCCTGAACAGGCGAGCCTGGCTGGTCAAAGAGCCTGTGACTTTTTACTGCAGCAACTTGGTTCCAGTTTCCCGGGTTATACAAAATCAGCCCACCGTGCTGCACGCGGTGGGACTGACAAACTCCTTGTTACGCTAAAGCAGACGTTTAAACTGCTTAGTGTCTGGAGGCGCGTGGGCAGGGGGAGAAGCGTCATCCGGGCCCTACTGGGAACGGCTTTGTCCATTTCACCTCTCACCTGCGCTGGCTCGTTTCTCTTGGTTCTCGTGGTTTGGTTTGGTTTGGTTTGGTTTGGTTTGGTTTTTTAATGAAAATGCAAGCTCTCGCTTGGCACCAGACCTCCAGCAACAAGACACTACAGGCAGCTCACCATCAGTTTTAGGTGATAAACCAGCAGACCGTGGCATGGCGTGAAAACGCATGTGATTGTAAACTTTCTTTTCTACAAAATAAAAGTAATTCCTTGGGATCCTAAAGGAGAGATGGAGACCAAGGTTGGGCTTTGATCCAGTGGTGAAGCTAAAGGGATTTTCTGGAAGGCAGCCTGAGTTCTCCTGTCACTGAGAGCAGTTGAATGATTGTTTATTTAACAAAAGGTGATCGAACCCCAGGTGTCCTTAGGTCTTGGGAGCCAACCTGACTGAGCAGAGCCCCTTCGCTCCTGGGCTCAGAGTCAAGTGGGGAGGCTGTGGACCGGATGGCAGCCAGACAGATGGCAGAGCCCCTGCCCAGAGAGAGGCCTCACACAGAGGCGTGGCAGGCACGTCGGGGGTGCGTTGGTTTCTAGGGCTGCCCTGACAGATCACTACAAACTTGTTGGCTGAAAAGAACACGTGCCCTCGTAGTTCTGGAGGCCAGAAGTCCATTTGAATGTCATTTCACTGGGCTGAAATCATGGTGTGGGCAAGGCCACGCTCCCACTGAAGGCGCCAGGGGGCAATCCGTCCTCTCCTCTTTCCAGCTTCTGGGGGTCCCCCGCATTTCTTGGCTGTGGTCCTCTTCTTAGTCATCGAATCTCCCTCTGTCTCCCTTCCGTGAGGACACATCGCATTTGTGGCCCACCTGGATAATCTCCCCATCGCAAGGTCCTTGACTTGCTCTCATCTGCAGAGTCTCTGTTGCCGTAGAAGGGGACAGTCACAGGCTCTGGGATTCGGCCTGGGTGCCTCTGGGACCAGTGTCAGCCCTGCCGCAGGAGGGACGCTTACTGGTGGGGGAAGGGCACTTCACCATAGATGCAGGACAGGAGGGGGAAGGGACAGCGGAGGCATGACTCTCATGGGACAGCCAGGGACTTCTAGGTGGTTCCGTGTGGCCGGGTGGAGAAGGCATCCCATGCAGGGGTTCAGCACATGGATCGTGGGATCGCAGACAACATGCTGTACGTGGGGAGCGCACGCGAGGCGATGAGGCTTTCCCTGCAGGCTGAGGAGCTTGTCCTTTAGCAGGAAGGCGTTGGGGGCTAGTAAAGGTTCACTTTTTAGGAAAATCTTTCTGTCGGTTGTGTGGAGGATGGATTGGGGAGGGTCTGGCCTGGGGATCTGTTCCTGCGGGGGAAAGAGTGTGGATATTCTCAGCTTTGCAGGCTGTCCAGGTCACTGACTCTGCAGCCGTGCCTGGTGCTTACAGGGATGGGCCGGCACCTAGCCAGCTTTGCCTGCAAAGCCGCACCCCCCCCCACCCAGCAGGTGGGCGAAGGTGCTAGTAAAGTGAGGAACAAAGCAGCCAGCCAGCGGCAGGCAGTCAGCGCCAAGGCCTACAGCATCTGAGCCAGCGGCCGTGGTGCTGGGAAACCAGCACGTCACATACACAGTCCACACGTGGAGAGACGGAGGCCCAGAGAAGCCAGGGCACTTGACTGAGGTCATGCGGCCGGTAAGTGGCAGAACTCAGGTTGGACCCGGACGGTCTGGGTCATCAGGAGGCCAAGGTGAGACAGGACCAGGGCAGAGGCCGTGGGGGTGGGAATCCAGAGCTGGGGTACAGACTGGTGAGGGGACCTGGCACCTGCCTGGATGTGAGGAAGCGAGTGGTTTTGACTGAGGATGGCCCCTGAGGGCTGGGAGTGCCCTCAGCCAGCAGTACGTTGCTGAGGGGAACGTCCTCCGGGCACAGGAAGCTCGGCAGCTTCCGGGGGAGATTCAGGCTCCGAAGGTGTGGATTCAGGAGAAGAGGTGGGTGGCAGGGAAGGAGCCAGCCTTGGGGGCTGAGAAGAGACAGGCAGGAGGAGGACCACAGACAGGTCACAACTCACATCCCCGTGCCTGCCGGCAGGAGGTGCAACAAGACACCCTATGGGCTGGGATCTCGGGGCTGGGCCCCAGGAGCAGGCCTGTCGGTGGGCCATCTCCGGGGGCAGGGGGCAGGGGGCAGACCCTGGCATGGACGGGAGAGTGAATGCTGTTCCAGGATGGTGAGGTGGGGAGGAACAGAGGTGTCACAGGGTGGGGGCGGGCTCTCCATTCATTCGTAGATTCGTGGATTCACCGTTCATCCGCTAACATACTGAGCGCTTTCAGTGTACCTGAGAGTGTAATCTGGAGATGGCACGGTGACTCGGATAGGAGATTTGGGCAAGTACAGGCGGTGAGAAGGGACCAGAAGGGCAGGCATGGCTGAACCGAGCCTGAGCAGGAGGAGGAGGCGCTCCGCCTGGACCAGGGCTGGGTGGCCGGCGGGCTCCACTGGCCCCTGGCTGCTGACGGTGGCCTCAGATTCTCTGCTGGGAGCGAGTGGGCAGGAGATGGGACAAGATCACTGGTGACAGTGAGGATAGTGACTCAGGAATGGCGAGCGAGTTGACCCGGGGCAGTGAGGACGCCACATCACAACGGTGACACATCTTCACTGGCAGACACTGTGTCCTCTGCACCTGCAGCTCTGTGACCAGGGGGCAGCTCGGCCATCAGGGACTGATCCAGGGCCATGGGCTTGCGTGTAACTAAGGTGGGGCTCAGGGGCAAGAGGCTGAGGGGCTGCTTAGGAAGTGGGTGTATTTTTCACTCCTTTAGCACTGGATGCTGTGGGGTGGAGGATGGGCGGGCACAGGGTGGGCAGGGAAGTCCTTCTGAGGAGGTGAAAGCGAGACAGCCAAGAGCCAGGAGCCGGGGCGGGAGGACGGCAAGCCCTGTCTGGGGGACGAGGGCTGGGGCGTCGGGACAGAAGGGAGGCTGGCATGGCCAGTCGCTGGGGAGGGTTGAAGGCTGGCAGGGGTCGTGTAAGTAGCGAGGGTTTGCTCACGAAGCAGGGAATGATGTGGCCAGAGGGACTGGCTTGAATAGCAGGTGTCGCTGGCTGCGGGGCACCAGTGGCTGTCAGGGAGGGGAGGGGCAGCAGGGACTGGAGGGCGGCCTGTGAGAAGGGAGAAGGGGCCGTGAGAGCAGACGGGAGCCGATGGGGAGGAGACAGGTGGCCGGATCGCTAGGGCCTGCTGGTGGAGCAGGTGCTGCGGAGGAGGGGAGCCAGGGCTGTGCCTAGGCTTTTCAAGGTGGTGGTGGTTCATAACTTACTGTCGAAGTATGTTCAGGTGGAAAGTTCCATCTCCCAAGGTTTCGATGAAAGTTTTGACCGGGGCAACTGCAATTATGGCCGTCCTCCATCACCACCTCTGTTCCTGGGGGGGAGGATTTGTGAGCGAATGCATGTTAGAAATCCGGGCAGAATTCCCGACTAGGAGGTGAGATGCAGGAGTTGAGAGCTCAGTGGTGACGCTGGGCTGGACGTGGACACAGGGCAGCTTTGACCTGGCTGTGCTTTTGAAGCCTCCGTTTGGCGAGACCAGAGGAGGGGCTGGGACTCCTGTTTCTCCTGCGGAGTCCTCAGTGACCAGCTTGCGGCTCCATGGCAACTTGGGGGGCTGCTTCCTGGGGGAGGAGGGAGCCCTCTCCCAGGAGGGGAGCTGGGGGCCAGTGCCCAGGGAAGGAGAGGAAGGCTCCGAGGCCGTTCTGCAGGGCCCCACGCGTCTTGCTTCCTCCTTAGAAGTCACTTTTCTGCACTTGACCTTGTGGCCGAAACCTAAGAATGTCCAAAAAGCAAGGGAAGGGGAAGCCCTGGCTTCCATGTGGACCTGTTGCCGTGATTTGCCATCCTAGGAGCGGGGCCGCATGCTCTGCATTTGGGGGGCAAAGGGTGGGGGGTGGCACAGAGCCGCCAGATCCCCGTGAGTCCCCACACCCTTCCCAGCTGCTGCCTGGTGGAGGGAGGAGCTTCTGCACGGAAAGTCACACCGTTGGTGGTTTTGGGGGCCAAGGCAGAAATGCTCCATGGCCTGAGGGAAGTTTCTCAGGCTGAGACCTACTGAGTTACAGCTGAAGGCCGAGACAGAGCGGCCGAGGGCTGGCGTTCTGCTGATTCCGCCCCGGAGACAGCCCCGTCCTGGTGCCGCTGTGGCCTTGCTGAGCTGCGCGGTCTGTGCTGGGGACAAGAGCTGCTGTTCCTGGCCGCTACGACCAGCTCTGGAGCTGTGCCTCGAGCTGCGCCCAGGAAATGGGCCGTGGCGAGCCACGCTGTCCTTGGAGCTGACTCGCTGACATGCTGGGCTCCAGGCTGCGAGTGCCCATCAGACTCTGGTCCCTCAGCCATTTGCATTACAGAAAGACGCCAGGGGACGGAGGTTGCCAAAACCAGAACTATTTTTGTTTGGATTGAATGTGTTTTATACTTATATTTGAATATTACAGAAACCTAACCCAGGAGGAAGTAAAAGCTCACTCAGTGAGCACGCATCTGCACTGTACACTGTTTTAGGAGTTGGGGACACAGGTGAACAAACTGATAACTATAACATGATGTCAGGTGGTGACAGATGCCAAGGAAGGGGATGTAGGGTACCGTGGGAGCAGAGCCATCAGGGAGGGCTTCTCGGCTGAGGTGATCTTGGATTAAAATACAGACCTGTACTCTCTCTGTTACCCTGTCCTGCCCAACCCCTACCCCACCCCCCAGCACGTGCTGCCCCTCCCGCAAGATTGCAAAGCACGGAACCTTCTCTCACGGAGCTTTCTGTCTTGCCAGCTGGGATAGAGGAGATGGAATAACATTGCTTTGGAAAGACTTTTCTTCTTGCTGAATAAGAATAAACACAGATACTGCTAGAGTCGGGGTTTACTTAAGCCAAGGAAGTAGTAATGGCACAGAGTCACGGCAGTGCTGTTTACCCTGGTTGAGGCGGCCTCAGACCGTGTGCCCTCACGTAAGTGGGAAGCGCTGTGCCTGGCAGGTCGCTGACCTCTCTCCTTTTCCCCTGGGTTGCAGGTCCCGCCTGCCCTTCAGTCTGATGCCTGTCCAGCCCTCCGATCCCCTGGAATGGAATGAGTCTATGCACTCCCTCCGGATCAGTGTGGGGGGCCTTCCCGTGCTGGCGTCCATGACCAAGGCCGCAGACCCCCGCTTCCGCCCCCGCTGGAAGGTGATCCTGCCGTCCTTCGTGGGTGCCGCTGTCCTCTGGCTGCTCTACGCCCACCGCCCTCCTCCTGGCCGGCCCCCTGTGCCCAATGCCCACAACTGGAGGCTCGGCCAGCCACCTGCTGACCGGTACAATGACACCTATCCCCTATCAGCCCCCCAGAGGACCCCCGGCGGGACTCGGTACAGAATCGCCGTCATTGCCGACCTGGACACGGAGTCAAGGGCCCAAGAGGAAAACACCTGGGTCAGTTACCTGAAGAAGGGCTATCTGACCCTGTCAGACAGTGGGGACAGGGTGGCCGTGGAGTGGGACCAAGGCCGTGAGGTCCTGGAGTCCCACCTGGCAGAAAAGGGGCGGGGCATGGAGCTGTCGGATCTGATTGTCTTCAATGGGAAGCTCTACTCCGTGGACGACCGGACAGGCGTTGTCTACCAGATCGAAGGCTCCAAGGCCGTGCCCTGGGTGATCCTGTCCGACGGCGACGGAACCGTGGGGAAAGGTCAGTCAGGCCATCTGTCCCCTGGGCTTGTTGCGGTGCTAGAGGACAGGTCCTGGGTCACCCTCAGCTGGCTTGGTTTGCACATGTGTGCAGTGAAGCAGTCACGGGTCCAGAGGGAGGGGACGTCAGGGAGATCTAGTCTCCTCCCTGCCTCTGACCGGCGGCCCCCAGAGCCTGAGCAGAAGCCTCCGAGACCTCAGACGGAAGCTGTGTCCAGGAGTGCCAGCTTCCGCTGGGGGCCTGCGGGGGAGGCGGGGCCTCTCCAGGAGGCGGGGCCTCTCCAGGAGGAGGGCTGGGCTCGCCGCTGCTGCTCTCACTGCCCCCAGGAACCAGCCCCTTTCTGCGTCCCAAACGGCATCTTGAGAGCGCGCTGGGACTGCACCCTCCACGTGCCTCACCTTTAAAGCCGGGGCGTCAGATTTTCTCATTTTGAACCAAGACTTTATTAAAAAGCGAACGTCTCCTTTCTGAAAACCCAGCAGAAGGAAGGTCTGTGTGAGCAGCAGTGACCGCCCCCCACCCCCTGAGCGGAGTCTGACCTCTGGCATCGGCTGTGCCCCACTGCTCTGCTGTTTGCCAGCAGGTAGATAGGAGAGCTGCGAGAGGGAGCCCGCGTGCCCAGAGCCTTCGGACAGGGCGGCAGGAGAGTTGACACCAACTTCTGCATGTACCTGTGCCCTCGGGTGGGTCCGCACCTTCTAGAAAGCCAAACTCCATGGCAGGCGCCTGAGGCAAAGGAGGAATCGCATTAACTCACTGGGCGCGCTGCCAGGCCCTCCCCCTCCCCCTCTTCCTCCCCCTCTCCTGGTGATAAAAATCTCTCCCAAGTTTGCCCAAGGCTGGGCAGGTTGGCAGGGACTATCTCAGCCACCGTTTTATTGAAAGCATTGGTTGTCTGCTTCCTGCCTCAGGCTGTCAGGGCATGTAGGGCACCATCCAGTAGCTCTGTTTGCCCTTTGGATCGGGAGGAAAACAGGATAAAGGGAGCTCAGGGTTGCCCTGTGGTCCGTCATCCAGAGCCACCTGCAGAGAAGCATCTTGCAGGGAGGGTTGCAGCCCCAGCTCCTCGGGCTGGCAGGAAATTTGCAAAACATTTGGGAAGCAAGCACAATTTAGAACACGGTTTAGGAACAGGTGAGAATATGCTAGGAGAACAAAGCACCCACAGAGCCTTCAAAACTAAGCTCATAGTAAGTAAATCCGTCTAAAAAAACAAACACTGTTCGGCGTGGCTACCGTGAGCCCCCATGCCAAGCCCCACTTAGCTCTGGCCGCTGGCACATAGTTGACTCGGGGATGTGTCAGGTGTGGCCTCAAGGACCGCAGGCGCGTTCTGTGTGACTGACACTTCCCTACACTTTCCTAGGATTGGGCGTAGTCTGAGTTGGGGCTGACAGCTCGAGAAACAGGGAGCTTGGGGTCCGCGGAGATCTGTGAGTGGAGGGTGGGCCTTTCTGGCTGTGCAGGGCGCAGGAGGGTTCACGTGGGATGTGAGGCGGGTGGTCCCAGCAGGGTTTCTGGGGTGAGTTTGGGGGGAAGATGCGGGGGCTCCAGAGGGCCGGGAGAGAGAAGGGGGAGGCAGCAGGCAGAGGTGGCGCCCGTCTGCACCCCGTGAACGCCGTGGGGTCAGCGCTAAGGAGAGGATCCCGACCTCCTCCCCTCTGGGGTGGAGCTCCCAGCAGGCTGGCCTGGCCTCTGCTCTCTTATCGCCGCCCCGAGTGACCTCTGACACCCAAGGCTGCGGACCCAGAGGGCTCTCTGCTCTTGCCTGACCAGACGCACGGGCCAGGTCAGCAGAGGGCCGGCCGTCGCCTCAGGCCCGCCCCCTGTCTCCCTGTCCCCAGGCTTCAAAGCCGAGTGGCTGGCTGTCAAGGACGAGCACCTGTATGTGGGCGGCCTGGGCAAGGAGTGGACCACCGCCACGGGGGAGGTGCTGAACGAGAACCCGGAGTGGGTGAAGGTGGTGGGCTGCAGGGGCAGCGTGGACCACGAGAGCTGGGTGTCCAGCTACAACGCCCTGCGGGCCGCTGCTGGGATCCGGCCGCCAGGTGAGAGCCAGGCCCGCGCGCGGGCGCTACGCACATGGGCGGCTGCGAGCGTGCGGGCTCCACGTGGTGCTTGCCGAGCGTGGGCTTCGCTTCTTGCTTGTTTGACGATCCGGCTGTCTCTGACGCTTGCTCCCACCAGGCCACTGGCTTCAGGGGCCAATGAGACATTTTTTCTCTCACCCCGACTCACCCAGACAGACGGCCCGGCAGGCTCAGACGGCAGCCCCGTCTACAGCGTCCTCCCGGCCGCCACCCTGGGGTCAGGCCTCGCATCTGACGTGGTGGGAGCAGGTGCACAGAGCTTTGCTTCTTTGCCCTCGTTTCCAAGAGTCATGGTTTGTAGTGGGGAGTGGTGGTGCTTAGAGCGGCCTGGTCGCCTCTAGGCCTGGGGCACGTGACTGAGGACATGGCTTCGCGCCCAGATAGGCTCACTTCCCATACTTTTCTGCTTCGAGGCAGCCTCTCCCCACCCGCCCTGATCCATCTTCACAGATCGGACCTGCGTGTTCCCCGTGCCTCTCCCCCTGGCGCTCTCCTTTGCACCACTTGAGTAGCACCAAGGAGGCGAAATACAGACAGACCTCGCAGCCACGGCTACTCGGCAGTGCTGGGGAAGCCGGCGAGGAAGGGTGGCCAGAGACTGGCGCAGCAGAGACTCAGCGCGGCCCCGCGGGCTCTGTGCTGCTGTCCCGGGCTCAGTCACTCTGGACAGGTGGGGACAAAAGCACATGGAAACCTAAAGAAAAGATGACGGTGATGCTGCTCCGGCGCCGGGCCGCTCGCGGGTGTGCGTGCAGGGGCGAGGCCGCCCTGGCTCTGGGGAGGGCGGGCGGTGACCGGTCTGTGTGTCCCCAGGCTACCTCATCCACGAGTCTGCCTGCTGGAGCGACACACTGCAGCGCTGGTTCTTCCTGCCGCGCCGCGCCAGCCACGAGCGCTACAGCGAGAAAGATGACGAGCGCAGGGGCGCCAACCTGCTGCTGAGCGCCGCCCAGGACTTCGGCGACATCTCCGTCCGGCGCGTGGGGGAGGCGGTCCCCACGCACGGCTTCTCCTCCTTCAAGTTCATCCCCAACACCGATGACCAGCTCATCGTGGCCCTCAAGTCCGAGGAGGACAGCGGCCAGATCGCCACCTATATCATGGCCTTCACGCTCGACGGACGCTTCCTCCTGCCCGAGACCAAGATCGGGAGTGTGAAGTACGAGGGCATAGAGTTCATTTAAACTGGGAAAAGTCACGACGATGAGCAAGGCTGGGGGGTGGACGGTTTTAAGCTACGTCAGGACTCAAATTTTATAAAAACCCGAGGACTGGACTTTTATGTGATGTTTAGTTTTGCTTTTTTTTTTTCCCTCGGAACTCTGAGGTGTATGCCTGGTTTAGAGATTTCCAGAATTGGGAGCTCTGTCCCAGCCTGAGATGTGGCTTCTCGGAGGGGAAGGGGCGGGGGTCCTGGGACTGCAGGCCGGACATTTCCCCGCACTGCCATCTGGTGCTATAAGCTAGTCATTGCAGGCATCTTAATTTGGGGCCCATCCTCTGACTCAGCCGTTTCTTCCATCTGACCTACCTTTCTTTTCTCTCCATTTCTTCCTTTGTTCAATAAATATTTCTTGAGCTCCTACTGTGTGTCAAGCACTGTGTCCCCTCCGGGAACACAGCAGTGAGTCTGAAGCAGGCCTGCCAGCTAGGTGCTCCTGGGCCGCCCCCTTCTCTTCCTTTCTAGTGAACCTCGGGCATTAAACCCACCCCTCCAGACCCCTGGAAAAGAACCTGTTTACGCTACAGGACATCACAGGGCTGTGAGAGCGAGGGCAGGCCTCCGGGAACGCTGCAGGTGCCCAAGGGCTGCAAGAGGGGACGCAGACCCACCATCTGCCCCCCCATCAAACTTCTCCGTTCAAGTGACCGACCCCGTTTTCTGCCTTCAGGAAAATTCTGCGGCTGTGTAGCACTTTGAAGTTTTCATTATTAACTTATATTAATTAAAGTAATTTCCTTTCTTAAAAAATGGAATTGGCAAATCTTATCAGAACAAAGTCTTGTAGTTAACAAATTCATTCCCAGCGGTGAAGGAAATGGTAATTAAGCAGTTACAGTTGGTCAGGCAAGTTTTCAAGCTTTTCAAGTCCTTGGTCAAAGGATACAAAGATAAGGATAAGGATACATTGCTGTTTTCTGGCAATTATCAGAAATTGCCACTCCTTTAAAGACTTCCATGAATGACTTGAATTTGTATTTCCTGAGTCAAGTGGGGCCCTGGGTTCTGGCGAGCCTACACCCTGCCCCAGGCACTGGGGCTCCCTTACCCTGGAGGCTGTGGGCGAGGCCTGCCTGGCCCTGTGGTTTCTGTCCTAGCCTTTTATTTCGCCTCAGCCTCTTCTTCCTGGAAGCTCTTCACAGAAACCTTGGTGTGTCTCAGTACCCGTGGCCTCTTCTCCACGCTCCAGGGTAAAGGCGGAGGGTTTGGGACAGAGGTCAGCCAGAACCAGAGCCTAGAAGGGCCGTTGCCATCAGCCCACGGCGCCCCTCGCCCGGAAGCTACCTCACCCCTCAGGAGAATGTAGGGTTCGTGATGGCCGGGAAGGGCCGTGTTTTAGGCTCTGGCTGTTACTGTGTGGACCCCCTGTCTCACAGACTTTTCCTGCTTTGAAACTTTAATACAGATGCTTGGAGGGAACCCAGGAAGGATCCCTCATTCTTGTGCTGGTTGTCTGTTTCTTCCACTGTAAAACAAATAGCAAAAGAACAGAAAACAAACCTTTGAACGTGACATGTTTCTCTAGAGCTCAGCTCCCACTGGACACAGTCTGAAGGCCCAAGTCTTTTCTGACTTTGCCCAGCTGGGCTCCCTGACACACCTCCTTGATAAACATCCATGAATGACATCAGGGCTGTGTGATATTAAAAATACAAAGATGGAATTAGGAAGATTGGAGGACTGGGGACAGTCACTGAGTTGAGGTCCAAGACTCAGGTGCCTGGAAGCACCATTGTCACACAGTGATTTTCAGATATTTTAAAGCTAGCCTTTCCCCCCTATATTCGCTGCTGTAAGCATAATGATTGTGTTCCTTCCTAGTGGAGCCATTGTTTTGGAAACAATAAAGTGTATTCTCTTTGCCTCCTGGTCTGTGTTGGCTTTTGGCGCTGCCCCAGGGGATATGAGAGCTGATTCACACAGGGGCTCAGTGAAGGGTGCGCTCCCTGTGGGAGTGAAGAGGGGGTCCTGGCAAGGAACAAGCCAGAAGCTTTCTTGACACAGGACGGCTGATGTGCTGTAGGAGTTCACAGGATAGGGACCCATGGACCTTTGCAGACGAGGAGACTTTTTGGAAACTGAATCATCCAGTCCAACTTTTCTGCAAGTCTGAAGGTGCTCTTTTGGTCAGAGTGGTTAAGAATATAGGCTCTGGGGCTTCCCTGGTGGCGCAGTGGTTGAGAATCTGCCTGCTGATGCAGGGGACACGGGTTCGTGCCCCGGTCCGGGAAGATCCCACGTGCTGCGGAGCGGCTGGGCCCGTGAGCCGTGGCCGCTGAGCCTGCGCGTCCGGAGCCTGTGCTCCGCAGCGGGAGAGGCCACAACAGTGAGAGGCCCGCGTACCACAAAAAAAAAAAAAAAAAAAAAAAAAAAAAAAAAGAAAAAAGAATATAGGCTCTGGGACTTGCCCGGTAGTCCAGTGCTTAAGACTTTACGCTCCCAATGCAGGGGGCCCAGGTTCAATCCCTGGTCAGGGAACTAGATCCCACATAACGCAACTAAGATCCTGCAACGCAGCAACAAAGATGCCGCGTGCCACAACTAAAACCCAGCACAGCCAAAGAAATGAATAAATAAATACTAAAAAAAAAAAAAAGAATATAGGCTCTGAGCCTACTCTCACCTTCTGAAATGGCCCACACTCTGTCTGTGGAGTGTGTTTCTCTCTGAATAAACCCACTTCTTACCTAAAGAAACAATGTATAGTCTCTGAGTCACTCCCGGGTTCCAGTCCTGGCTCTGACACTTCCCAGCAGTATGACCGTGGGTAGATCATCTAACCTCTCTGTCCTTCGACTTCCTCAACTGTGAAAGGACGATGATAATGGAGCTACTTCACAGAGCTGTCCTGAACAGTAAGTGAATCCATTCACAGAGGGGAGTAGAAAATTACCTGACTCTTCCTTAGCACCTGCTCACCCATTTTGTTGGAGGTGCCGGAAGACTCGTAGTGAGGTGGGCCCCGCCGAGAGGTCTAGACTGGTCCAGGTGTCATTAGGGAGTCTGATGAGTCTGCAGGAAAGAATGAGATCGTTCTGCAGGACACGCGGGGCCCCAAGAAGTTGTAAGAAGAAGCCTCAGGTGCACGGAAGGAAGGGACTGGTGAGGACACCAGGGGAGCACGGGGTCAAGTGGCAGTGTGCCCATCCTCCTTCGTCCCTTCTGTCAGACTCTGCAGGAGGTAAGTAAGAAGGTTGAGCGTGTCCACGGGCCGAGCAACAAGGAAGACATGGTGTTCTTGGCGATCCTTGTGAGAACAGTTCCGGGGCGGTCGGCGGGGAGCCAGAGTGCATGGGGCTGAGGCGGGAACAGGACGAGGAGCTGCACACAGAGGAGGAAGGCACGGAAAATCGGCTCTTGACTGTGTCTTTAAGTAACCGCTGTACACTGGACTCGCAGTGACTCGTGCCTGCCTGCCACTCACGCCTGAGATGCACTAGCACAAAGAAATTTCCCAAAGTCATCTCAGAACTGGGTGAAAGAAAATGAGATTAGTTTCTTTACAAATGTTAATCCTGTCTTCTTTTGCACTTTAAATTGGTAAATTTCAAGGTAAATTATACCTTAATAAAATTGTTAAAAGATTTGGGTGAAGTGGAAATAAAATACCTTCACACAAAGAAAATTCCAAGGGCAACTGGCTTTACTGGTAAATTGCACCAACCATTTAAGGAAGAAATCATAACGATCCAACACAAAATCTTCCATGATTTTGGGAATTGGGAACACTTCCCAACTCATTCTGTGAGGGCACCATTACCCTGATACCAAAACCAGACAAATATGAGAAAAGAAAAATATAGACCAGTGTCACTCATGAACATAGAGCCAAAAATCCTGGGCAAACATTTAGCCAGTTGAATACAGCATCATATAAAAATGAAAATACTTCATGACAGTGTGATTTATTCCCGGAATGCAAGGTTGCTTTAATATTCTAAAATCCACGTAATTCACCATATTAACAGATAAAAAACGAAAAAACGTATGATAATCTCAAAAGATACAGAAAAAACATTTGACAAAATCCAGTACCCATTCACGATTTAAAAACAAATAAGCAAAGAAACCCTTAGCAAACTAGAAATAAAAGGAACTTCTTTAAGCTGGTAAATGTCATCTGTGAAAAACCTGCAGCTAACATCATACTTCATGGTGAGAGACTTTGCTTCGAAGGCTGGGAACAAGGCAAGAAAGTCAGCTTTCACCACCTTTTTCCCCCACCACTTTTTATTTTAAAGTCATTTTAAACCACAAAGAAGTTGCCAAACTAGAATAGTGTTGCTGTGTTCCCTGCATGTAATTTTGTCCAGTGACAGCCTCTCACATAACCACAGCTCAGTGATCAAACCAGGGAACCGGCATTGTGCTCATTACTTTCATTCACCCTCTGTCCTATGCGCAGTCCCAGACAGTGCAATTAGGCAGGAAAAAGAAAAGTCTTAAGATTGGAAAAGAAAGAGTAAAACAGTCTTTATTCACCAAGGACAAGATCAACTAGATAGGAAAACCCTAAGGACTCTTCAAAAAAGAACTAACAGCTGACTTTAGCAGAGCTGAAGGATACACAGTTCAAATACAGAAATTAATTTTGTTTCTGTGCAGCTGCAGTGAGCAGTTGGAAATGGAAAATTTTTAAAACAGCGTCATTTATAATAGCACCGGAAAACATGAAATAGCTAGATATAAATCTAACAAAATATGTTCAAGATCTATATGCTGAAACTATAGAACACTGATGAAAGATACCAAAGAAGACCCAAATAAATCAAAGAATATGCTGTCTTCATGGGTAGAAAGACTCAAATTTTGAGGAAGGGAAACAAAGTTGAAGGACTGATACCATCTGACTTCGAGCCTTAACGTAAGGCTGTTAAGTCATCAAAATGTATTAGTGCCATAAGAAGAATAGATATATAAAGTCAGGAGAACAGAAGAGAGTCCAGAAATAAACCCATAGGTGTGTGGTCAACTGATTTTTGACAAAGATGCCAGGGTAATTCAGTGGGAAAAAGATTGTCTTTCCATAAGTAGTGGTGGGAACAACTCTATTCTATATGGAAATAAATGACTGAAACCCTCATCTCCCGCCATACACAAAATTAACTCACATTAGATAATAGACCTAAATATAAGAGCTAAAACTACAAAATTCTATAAATTTCTATGCAGTAGAAAATCTTTGTGAGTTTAGGTTAAGCAAAGATTTCTTAGATGTGACACCAAAAGTATGGAAAATTGAGCTTTTTCCAAACTCAAAATCTTTGCTTTTCAGAAGACACTGTTAAGGAAATGAAAAGGCATGTTTTTCATTCCAAACAATTTGCAAGTTGTGTATCCGCTAAAGGACTCGTAGCCAGAATATATAAAGAATTGATACGACTCAGTGATAAGACAACCCAATTTAAAATGTGTTTAAGGTTTAAATAGACACTTCACCTCACCGAAGAGGAGGCATAAATGACAAATAAGCATGTGAAAAGACGCTCCACATCATAAGTCCCTAAAACCACAGTAAGATTCTACTACACACCCACCAGGATGGATAAAACTGAAAAGACTGGCAATACCAAGTAGTGGTAAGGATTTAAAGCTACCAGAACTATCATAGAAATTGCTAGTAGGGTTGCAAAATGGTTCAGCCACTTTGGAAAACAGCTTGACAGTTTCTTAAAAAGTTAAACATACACCTACCATACGACCCAGTAATCTTATCCCTACACAAAACAAATAAAAACTTATATTCACACAAAGACTTGTCTCCAAATGTTCCTAACAGCTTTATTTGTAATACAGTAGTCCCACCTTTATCCACAGGGGATACTCTCCAACACCCGAGTGGATGCCTGAAACTGTGGATAGTATCAAACCCCATATATACTGTCTTTTCCTATACATACCTACCTATGATAAAGTTTATAAATTAGGCACAGTAAGAGAATATCCGAGCTGCCAGCATACTACTCTTGTGCTCTGGGACCATTATTAAGTAAAATAAGAGTTGCTTGAACACAAGCACTGTGATATCTGAACGGTCGATCTGATAACGACAACGGCTACTAACTGACTAACAGGTGGGATACGCTGGATGAAGGGATGACGCACGTCCCAGGTGGGACGGCGCAAGATTTCATCACGCTACTAAGAACAGTGCACAATTTAAAACCCACGAATTGTTAATTTCTGGAATTTTCCATGTAATATTTTTGGACTGCAGTTTACCACAGATAACTGAAACTGCAGAAAGCAAAGCCTCGGATAAGGGGGCGGTGGGGGGCGGGGAGTGTAGTCCAAAACTGGGAGTGACCCAAATGTCCATCAACGCATAAGTGCAGAAACAGCTTGAGGTCTGTCCACACAGTGGGCTACTACTCGCGAGAAAAGAACCAATTACTGATATTCTCAGTGACATCTCAAAAGCATGTGTTAAGTTAAAGGTTATATGTTGTGTTTCCATTTATATGAAATTCGAGAACACGCAGAGCTGCAGTGGCAGTCAGCAGATCCCCGGTTGCCAGGGTTGGGGCCTGGCAGAGGGGATTGTCAGCAAAGGCATAAGAGAACCTTTGGGGATGATGAGAATGTTTTCTATATTATGATTGTCATGGTGACCATCTGTATACATTTGGCAAAACTCATTAAATCGATGCACTTTATTGTGTGTAAATTATTAGATCTCAAGCCAATTTTTTTTCTATAAATTTATTTATTTATTGCTGGCCGTGTTGGGTCTTCGTTGCTGCGCGCGGGCTTTCTCTAGCTGCAGCGAGCAGGGGCTACTCTTCGTTGCGGTGCGCGGGCCTCTCACTGCGACGGCCCCTCTCGCCGCGGAGCACAGGCTCCAGGCGCGCGGGCCTCAGCAGCCGCAGCACGCGGACTCGGTAGTTGTGGCTCACGGGCTCCAGAGTGCAGGCCCAGTAGCTGTGGCGCACGGGCCCAGCCGCTCCGCGGCATGGGGGATCCTCCCGGACCACGGACCGAACGAACCCGTGTTGCCTGCGTTGGCAGGGGGACTCCCAACCACTGCGCCAACAGGGAAGTCCCTCAAGCCAATTTTTTAAAAAAGAAAGAGAAGTGTGGGTCGGAATCCCAGCTCTCCCGCTCCCAGCTGTGTAACTGGTTGGGTTTCCCCTCTCTGCACTTCCGTTTTCTCATCTGTTAAAGAGTTAATAAGAGCAGCTACTTCCCGTAGGGGTTGGGAGTATTGAATGGGTCCTGTCAAAAGCTGACAGCAGTGCCGGCTGCCTCGAGGTTAGCATTACAGGCAGCGTTCCGTGTTTGGTGGGGGGGGCGGGAGAGGAGGCACAAAGAATGTCTTACAGGCGTCGTAAGGGCTCTGGTCTCTGACAGCCCCCAGCACGCTCGCCACCACGTCTCAGCTGTGGCTTCCTGCTTACAGCAGCGGGGTCTACACTGTCACCACTGGCCCTATTGTCCACAGTGTCGGGGCTTTCAGTTGGTCTCCTTATCAGAGCTGAGCCACTCCTCTCTGGAGCAGATGGTCTCAGTTCCTGTTCTTGCTCCCTTTGTGGTCCTGAGGCAGGAGAGACCATGAGAGCCGGAGGGGAACAGACACCCGTGCTTTGATTCCATGTCCGGGCCTCAGTCTGGCACTTCACCATCGGCACACAAAGGACTTTCCAGCAGGAAAGGACTCAGGGGCTAAAGATTCGGCAACTTGGGTTTTCGACGTTGCCACCAGTACCTCCCAAAGGACTTCCTATGCACTCCTGACCTAGACTGGCCACTTACTGCTGCAAGTACCGATGGACGCTGGAAGTGAGTGCTGGGGTTTCTGTGTCAGCCAGCACTGAGGCTCCTTCAGCTGGAAGGCGTGTTAAAACTCCCGTCTCTTCTGCCACTTCTGTTTCTGCTGCTCTCCCCACTGATCTTTACGGTTCCTTTGGAGGGGATTAGATGAGCCGGTAGCACCCTCAGACCTCACATCTTGGGCAAATAGTCATTGAATGGTTGATCTGGGGGCTCACTCTCTTGGACGCCGGGCTGCCAGGGAAACTCTGTCTCCCCCAGTGGTTCTCAACCCCGGCTGCACATGGGAACCACCTGCAAGGCTTTAATGCCAATGCCTGTCCCCACCCCAGAGATTGTGATTTAATGGGTCTGGGCCCTTGGGAGTTTGTGAAACTCCTGGGTGATTCTCATGTGCCGACCAGGTTGACAGCCACTGGGTTAGAGAGACCTGGGGACATTCCAAGGGGACAACTCTTGTCCAGAACCTGGGATGCAAGTGACAGAAATAGAAGAGATCGATTGCCTCATTTAACATTGAAGGCAGGGCTTGGCCTTGACTTCAGGCCAGCTGGACGCAGGTGCTCAAGCCGTAGCATCAGGACCGAGGTTCCTCCGTCTCTCAGCTCTTCCCTCACCTGCATCCTCAGCCGGGCTTTCCTCAAGGCACAGTCTGGGGCACCACGGACATCAGCCTCTCCAGGCCGCCTGCTCCCTGCAGGGTCCCGTTCCAGGAGTCTGAAGCTGACTCCCTGGGCCGGCTGGGATCACGGCGCCTCCCTGACATCATCTGTCTCCCACCCGCCAGGCCCAGGTCAGCCCCAGAGGAGCCACACGACCTGAGGGTGAGACGGGGGTGCTTCCCCAGGGGAAAATCGAGGTACTGGCTCTCTGTCAGAGGAAAGGCAAGGGAGTGGGCGTGAGGCGGGCAGAACAATTTATGTCCACTCCAGAGGTTCTGCCCCCGCCCCAGCAGGGTGCAACATTCAGGTCAGGCTTGTCAAGTGCTTAGAGCGGAGTGAGCGGCCCCCTGGGCGGTGTCGCCTCTGCTGGCAAGGTGCGAGACCCAGGAAATGGCCCAGGGTGTGCGGTGAAAGAGCCCACGGTCCGGATGCACACCCTGCCCGTCCGCGCCCACCCTCTGCTCTTCTGACCGCTGTCTGCTGCTGCCCCTCCTCTCCCCTCCCCCAGCGCCGGTGCCTGGCACTGGTCCAGCTCGGAAGAGTGTTGAAATTCAAATGTGGCTGTCAGCCGCCTTGCTCTGGTTACCAAATCAGCCAGACTGCCGCCTTGGGCCGCTGCTATCCTCACCGCCCCAGTCAGCGCCGAGGGGGATTCAGGCGGTGCAGGAAGCCTTGGCGGCAGCCAACCCCAGAAGAAAACAGTGTCAGGTGGTTTCTAGAAATCGAAACTAGACTGAGCTTTCGGAAGCGTTTCCTGAGACCAGCCTGACCACGCTCTGTACTGGAAGGGTTGTCTGGGTGGAAGATTGGTCTGCAGAGGCATCCTGCAGGTGGGACGCTTTAGGACAGCCATCAGTAGTTGTCTCGGGCAGGTAAGCTTGTGCCTCTTGCTCTCAGGTGGGTGTCCCTCTCTCTATACCATGTAATCTCATGGGGGCCAAGTCTCCCTGCTTGTACCCAGATGGGGATCTGGTGCTTCTCCTGAATCCAGGGACCATCACTGCTGCTCCCATGGCCAAAGGGTCTCTGTGTACAGTTGGGCAGGTTGTTCACTGGCGCACAAGGACACCAGCCCAAGGGGCAGGCGGGCTCGGAATTCAGCCAAGGCGCTCTCTCTGATCAGTGCTTCTCAGCCCAGGCTAAACCTGCCCAAAGGAAGAGCACCTTTTTCCAGTCTGCATAAGCTCTGTTCCACTTCCCAAGTGAGTCAGGCAAAAACAGGTGGTCACGGCCACCTGAAGTACTGTGACATTTGCGTACCACGTGCCAAGTGCCTCAATGGCCATTTGCCTGGGGCCTTGAGTTCCTGTTTCAGGATGAACAAAGCTGGCGGCTGCCACTGTCCGGGGAGTGCAGAGGGTGACCAGCCATCCCCGTGTGCCTGGGACCGAGGGCATGTCCCAGGACACAGGACCTCCCGTGCTAAAGCCGGGACAGGCCCCAGTGCACTGGGGCAGTTGGTCATCCCACAGCCCCTTGGCCGTCTGCTGAGGTCAGTGTAATGAAGAGAGGGCACCCCCCCACACACACCCCCACGGCTCCCCAGCTGTGTGAGCCGAGCCGGCTACCCCTCTGGCCTTCAGCCCCTTCACTTGTAAGGTGGGGTCAACGAAGCATTTCTCAGGCTCGTGGTCGGGATCCCACGAGCCAGTGGTGTGAGCGGTCCTGGCCCAGGGCTGCCGTGCCGTGATGGTTAACAGGCCTTCGTGCCTGGGAGCCCCTGGGGGTCTGGTTAACGCAGGCCTGGGGCGCCGCCTCGAGGTCACCAGGCCCTGACTTGAGGGGCAGCCGCAAGAGAGGCCACATCCCTGCTCGCTGGGCCCCGGGGGTGAGTGTGGGTGTTGCAGTGACCACCCCCTCGTGCGGACAGGAGGGGAGGGAGGCCAGTGAGGGGGTGTGCTCGAGCGGTCCTGGCCCAGGGCTGCCGTGCCGTGATGGTTAACAGGCCTTCGTGCCTGGGAGCCCCTGGGGGTCTGGTTAACGCAGGCCTGGGGCGCCGCCTCGAGGTCACCAGGCCCTGACTTGAGGGGCAGCCGCAAGAGAGGCCACATCCCTGCTCGCTGGGCCCCGGGGGTGAGTGTGGGTGTTGCAGTGACCACCCCCTCGTGCGGACAGGAGGGGAGGGAGGCCAGTGAGGGGCAGGATGGGGGTGAAGGGGAAAAGTGAGCACTGACAATCACACGGAGCCAGGAAGTCCAGGCAAAGGTGGGGAGACCTGGGTGCCCCCCGCCTGCCTGCCCAGGGCTGGCTGTGTGGCCTCGGTGGTCCCCCGCCTCTTCAATCCTCTGCTCCCTGGGGACACTGACCTCAGAGCTCCTCTCATCCTGTGCCCCTCCCCCCAGCCTCTCCCCACCCACACCCGGCGGCACAGTCAGAGGCCTGGGCCTCCGCCCTGACCCCTGCCGTCCCCGCCCGACGCGCCCAGCCCAAGCTCTCTCACTGCTGCCTGTCCCTCTGTCGTTCCTGCCCGGATTTCCGGGGCCTCATCCTGATGCGCCCCCTGCCCTGCTCTTGCCGCCCCCTCCCTTCCCGGGCTCACTTGGTCCAGAAGCCACAGAATGTTCTTCATCTGCTGCAGACCTCAGGGCGCCCCCTCAGGGCTCCATTGACTGAAGATAAAGCCCCATCCTGAGCAAGGCTCCCCAGGCCCTCCCAATCTGGGCCCCGCACCCCCTGCCTTCTCCCTCCGCACCCTCCCCACCCATCCCCCCGACAGCCACGCCCAGGGCCTCGCTTCCTGAGATGGGCTCCTGTTCCCACTGTCCCAGAGACCCCTCTTCCTCTGGGCAGGTCTTCCTCGTCCTCGGAGGACCACCTTCAGATGAGGTGAGGGGCCCCCGCCCAGGCAGCCGGAGCCCCGGGTGCTCCCCAGGCTCCCGGCTCTGAGGGTGCGGGCCCTGCACCCGCCGGCCGCCCTCCGTGAGCGGGGTCCGAAGGCCGGGTGGACACACCGGCCCTGGTGCCGAGGGCTGTCCAGCTGGCCGTCTCACTCGCTGCCTCCTTTCGCTGCAGGACAAGGGGCTCCCAGGCAAGGCCATGGCCCCCCTGCGGCTCCTGTGGATGTGGCTGCTGGTGGCGGGGATTCAAGGTGAGCGGGGCCCCGGGGGTGTGGAAAGCAGCGTCTGTGAAGCTGCTGCTCCCCTGCTCTGCGGGGTCAGCCCCCTCTTTGCAGAAAATCAGGGCAATGTTCTGCCCGGTGCCTGGGTGACGGGAGTCAGCCCGGGTCTCCTCTCCTGCTTGAAGCCCCGGGTGTCCCAAGTCATGGCTTGTATGTTTCGGTGGGGAGATGCCAAGGGAGTCACCATTTCATCCGGTGGGAACCAGAGGGAACCGGCAGGAGGGGCCCACAGATTGGCCACACCCTGGGGGACACGAGGCCAGTGCCCTTTGGACACAGACTTCCAGAGTCCTGGACAGCTGTCCTCACCCTTCACACTTCGAGGCCCTTCCTCATCCTGGTGACCCCACAGAGGCCTGTTGCTCCCCCATCTGAGAAGTGCCCTTTGACGCGGCGCCCAGCTCCTGTCTGACACTGTCGGCTCCGGCGGGGGCTGAGGTGGGGCTGGGCAGGGGAGGTCAGCGGGCCGAGTCCCAGACACCCTCAGGGGGGTCAGTGTGGGCCTCCGCCCCGTCCCCCATTCTTTCCTTGGGGTCCTGGCACCCTACTCTCAGGTGGCACCGGGCGCCCCTCTGTCCCTCCTCTATCAATGAAGGGTTCAGACCTCAGAGACAAGAAGGGTGGAGTCTACCCTCACTGTGTGTATGCGGGGCGGTCTATGTGTACTTTCCACTCCTCCCCGGGGGGTGAGCCCCTCGAGGATGGCTGGGGTCTTCAAAGCTAACGATCCAGGGGTCACCCCCTACTGGGGAGAACTTTACTGCCCCCATGAAAGCACATGACCCCCGAGGAGGGTGGGGCAGCCATGCTGCTGCCCTGGGAGGGAGGCCCAGCACCCGGCCTTCATCCTTGCTGACCTCTGCTCTCCCTCGGGAGCTTGCAGGCGTGAAAGACGGCGACATGCGGCTGGCCGACGGGGACGCCGCCAACGAGGGCCGCGTGGAGATCTACTACAGCGGCCAGTGGGGGACGGTGTGTGACAACCTGTGGGACCTGACAGATGCCAGCGTTGTCTGCCGAGCCCTGGGCTTCAGGAATGCCACCGAGGCTCTGGGCAGAGCCACCTTCGGGCCAGGTAACCCGCGGGTCCCCAGCTCCTCCGAAGCTGGACGCGCTGCTAAGTAACCAGGCCCAGGAAGGGATCGTACCCAAGGCGGGCAAATGGCTTTCCCGCCAGCCCAGCGCTGGCAGAGGCTTCGAAGGGGCCGAAGCCCCGCGCTGGCTGAGCGCCGGCGGCCCGGCGCGCACTCAGGCTTGGCCGGCGGCCGTTCCCTCCGGCCCAGTGGCTCCACTCGGGGGAACTTACCTTCTTGAAACAGTTTCCCCCCAAAAGAAGAGTCTGTGTGCGGTGCCTGTGATTCAAAAAAAGGGAACTCATCCAAATATTCAGCGACAGGGGTAGACGCATAAATTACGGTATAATAATTTGCTATCTACGAGGCAGACAGACCTTGTGAGAACAAGGCTAGTTCATGGTATGACGTTACAAGGGCCCCGAGAGCCCCAGCTCCCCCTCCAGGCTCTGTCGTCCTTGCTGTGCCACCAGGAAGGGGCCCGGTCCTGCTGGACAAGGTGCAGTGCACAGGGACAGAGCCCTCGCTGGCCAGCTGCACATTCCCGGGCTGGATGAAGAGCCACTGTAGTCATGACAAGGACGCCGGCGTGATCTGCACCAACGGTGAGCGGGGGGCAGTGGGGGGGGGTGCCCCATCCTGAGCCCCAGGGCCCTCCCTCTCCCCCCACCCAAGAGCTGCCACGGAGGCCCGAGCCCTGGATCCCAGGGACGGCGGTCACGCCGCCTCCCCACCCCTCCACGCGGATCACACACCTCCCCGTGCAAAGGTTCGCAGGTGGTGCCCGCTTTCCAGGAGGGGCAGGAAAGGCACAGTTCCCACCACCTCACAGCAACAGATCCCCACTTCCTTACCGCCCCCCCCATCCGGAGCCGCTCAGAAATGCTCCATTTAACCCGATTCTCGGACAATGAGCCACATTCCAAATACAGGCACACCTCGGAGATATCTCAGGTTTGGTTCCAAACCGCCGAAAGCGAGTATCACGGTAAAGGGAGTCACAGGAGTTTTTGAGTTTCCCAGTGCCTGTAAAAGTTATGTTTACACTATACCGTAGTCTACTGAGAGTGCAATAGTATTATGTCTAAAGAAACAATGTACCTACTAAAATATTGAATCACTATGTTCAACACCTGAAGTTAAGATATTGTAAACCAACTATGCTTCAATTAAATAAATGAGCAAGCACACTTAGCTGGAAGCAGAGCTAGAACTGGAACAAAGATTTTCTGACCCTAGTCCAGAGTTCTAGGTCACTCCTGCGAGAGACAAAGCAGCTGTCACCGGGGGCAGGCTCCTGGGCCAGCAGCGCCCCCTCCCTGTGATGGGGGGAGGTGCGGGGAGACTGACACCCGCGCTCAGCCGTACACGGGCAAGGCCTTGTCGCATTAAGAGAGGATTGAAGCTGAAGAGTTTCAGATAAAATAAATATGCATATTTTTTCTCTTTTTTTTTTGGTAGAGAACAAATTTAAAGACTAGCCAGTTCTAAATATAATAGATCGATGGCGTAAAATCAGTGAACCAGAAAAGCTATGGATGAAAAAAAAACCACTCTACACACCTTAATTTTTAAAAGAATAATGTACATACCTTAATTAAACAATACTTTATTGCTAAAAAATGCTAACCACCATCTGAGCCTTCAGCAAGTCATAATCTTTTTCCAATAGTAACATCAAAGGTGACTGAGAGGGCTTCCCTGGTGGCGCAGTGGTTGAGGGTCCGCCTGCGGATGCGGGGGACGTGGGTTCGTGCCCCGGTCCGGGAGGATCCCACATGCCGCGGAGCGGCTGGGCCCGTGAGCCATGGCCGCTGAGCCTGCGCGTCCGGAGCCTGTGCTCCGCAACGGGAGAGGCCGCGACAGTGAGAGTCCCGCGTACCGGGGAAAAAAAAAAAAAAAAAAAAAAGAGGTGACTGAGAATTACCCAAATGTGACACAGAGATGCAAAGTGAGCAATTGCCGTTGGGAAAAAAAAAAACTGGTGTCGCTCAAGGCACAGTTGCCACAGCTTTCAGTTTCAGAGAAACGCGGTAGCTGAGAAGTACATTAAAACGAGGTGCCTGTGCACCCCGCGACTACGCACTGCAGGCTTATCTCTCGAAACGCCAGCCTTCTGTTTCTGCTGGTTCTCATTCCAAAACATATTACAGCACACACCCCGGACCCGGGCTTAGACAGCATGCTGAACGTGCTTTAGACATTGCTTGGGGGCAGAAAGGCCTGATTGCAAACAGCCCCAGCCCTGCCCTCTCCCCAGCGCCGTCAGACGTTCTAAATGGACCGAGGCTGCCCCGTAGTTTTGAGTCCTCGTGTCCCAGTTTTATCTCGTCTCTCATGACCGCTTGTCCTTCTCCCTGGGCTCGCACAGGGAGCGCGGGGGCACGTGCAGGAGACACGCCTGGGCTGTGGGGCCGGGGTGCAAGGCAGGAAGCAGCCCTGGCCTGGTGGGGAGCCCCGGGGTGAGAGTAAAGGCCAGAGGAGAACCTGGGGTGCAGGGAGGGATTGGGGGGGCTGAACCCACCTGGTTTAATCGTCAGAATTGATTCAAACCTGTTTGTGGCAAAGAAAAAACAGATGGGATTTAATTCCCTGCTAAGCTTTGGGAGGGGCCAGGAGAGGGGGTGCATCACCCCCAAACCACCCTGGGGGCTTCAAGTAGCTTCTCTAGGCCTCGGTCCCCTGAAGGAGGCTGCTGAGAACCTCAAAACTCTAAATAGGGTTGCCACGAGACCCTCCCTCTTCAGACCAAACCAGGCAGGAGGTTTGGGTTTTAGAAGGTCATAGCTGGGTGAGTGATTGATTGGGATGGGGCCCCAGGCTCTGGAAGTCAGCGCCTCCAAAACACCCACCTGGATGTGCTGTCTGAATCTCGGGGAGGCAGATGAGCTAAGTAGGGGTGTTTGACGGAGCGGGGGCTCTGGGCCACGGAGGGCAACAGCAAGCACCCTGTCTTCCAGGGCTGTTCTTTCCTTGCCTCCCCAGGAGCCTTTCTGAGTAGATAAGGCAGGACCGGGGCCACGATTTAAGGGAAGAAACTGACTCCAGGGAGCAAAAGTGTTTTTAGCTCACAAAGGAAGCAAGTGCCAGGGCCCCTCCTAACACGGCACGTTCCCTTCTACCTCTTAGAAACCAGAGGCATCCACACCTTCGACCTGTCCAGCGAGCTCCCCGCAGCTCTAGAGCAGATCTTTGAGAGCCAAAAGGGCTGTGACCTGTTCATCACGGTGAAGACGAAGGAGGAGGACGAGCTGGGCATCTGTGCCCACAAGCTGATCCTGTCCACCAACCCCGAGGCACACGGCCTGTGGAAGGAGCCGAGAAGCAGGGTCACCATGGAGGTGGACACCGAGTGTGTGCCTGTCGTCAGAGACTTTATCAAGTGAGTGTCCTCGGGGCCGGGGGCTGGGGACTGGGCAGCATCCCCTCCAAGGCAAACCTCAGGGACAAGGGATGCGGCACCGACGGCAGCCATGCTTGCGTGAACACACTTGTTCACACTTGTGTGCACACACCCTCACACATTCACACGCACATTCTTATGCATTCTTTCTGCAGGGGCTGTGAGAGATGGGGCAGCACACACACACACACACACACACACACACACACAAACACTCCTCTGTCTCTCAGGTGTCAGAAGCATCCAAAAAACAACTATCAAAGGATTCTCCCTCTTCTCACCTGACTGATCTGCTCACTCGAAAAATTTTTTTAAAAACCCGAATCCAAATCTGTTGCTTGAGAAAAGTGGGGGGAAGCCCTCAGGCGGGGCCGCCCAGGCCTCGGGTCTAACCAGCAGGCCGGCCACACTCAGGAGCCCGTCTCCCAGATGAGGAGAGTGGGCCCCGAGGGGCGGCCCCTTCCCCCAAGACCGCCCTCCTGGGGGCCGCTCTGTCCCCACCCGAGGGGCCTCCCGGGGGGCTGGTGTTCTGAGAGCATCGATTTGAAAAAAGAAGCACGTCTATGAAAGCTGTTCTCTCTCGTGACCCAAAGCTGTAGGTAGCTGAAAGTGACGTTTAAGAGAAAACAACAAAGGGCAGTTACAACAGATTGAAGTGGTTTCTTTTCAGCCAAGTACAATATAAGAACTTGGCAGCCATCCTGTGCCCCTCGTCGCGGGACTGATTTCTGTAATGCGTTTGCGCCTGTCCCCAGCTTCCCGGCCCCAGCTGGAGTCCCCGCCCTTGGTCAGAGTTCAGTGATTTTTCTGGACTGTCTGGCCATGTGCTCCGGCTCTTTCTCCCTGTCTCTCCCCGTCTCTTTCTGTCTCTCTGTCTCCCTGTGTCTCTCTCTGTCTCTGTCTCTCCCTCCCTCTCTCTCTCTTCCTTTCTCTCTGCCCCTGTCTCTCCCCCTCCCCTTAGGCAGAGAGGCTGCAGAGAGCGAGAGCCCCGTCCAGGCCCCAGAAGGCCCCAGAAGACCCCTGCTCACTGCGGCTGCCCCGCACGCTCCCCTCCCCTCCGCCCAGTGGTCCCCACGCGGCGCCTGCTGTTCCGAGCCTTCTGTCAGTAATCGGCTTCTCGCCAGTTTCTGGGGTCTCTGGGGGTCACTAACACCCCAGGGCCTTTGGTCTTTTTTCTACCTTTCAGGACGTTTTCTTCCCTGATGGTGGGGCCGGGCCGAAGGGCTGATTGCGACCCGCTGTCCCCAGCCACTCGGGTGCCCGCCTGAGGCTGAGGGTGGACAGTGTGCCCAGACCGGGGAGAGCTGGGGTGTCACCGGGTGGGAGCTGCACAGCTCCCAGCGGCTGGGAACCATCCCTCTCTGGCCCCAAAGCGGGATTAAGAGGTGGTGACAGAAACATTCTGCGGTTTCCTCGCTCCCTTTGTCAATGGCCATCTGCGGGGCCCTCGGTGGCACCCCTTGCCTGTGAGAGAGGCAGTGCCCCGTCCGCCGTCCGGGTGCCGCCCAGGGCGGAGGTTCCTGGGCTCAGGGCCACCACCAGGCAGATACCCAGCTATGGGCGACGGGCCAGAGGCTGCAGATGCCCTTTTTTGCCCCAGAGTTCACGGCCATCAGCAGGATCACGTGATGTGTTGAGTGCACGAGGGGAGAGAGGGTGGGAGGAGGGCAGGCCCACCTCTGCCACCGGCACAGGACACTGCGGGGTCCCAGCTCCGCTCTGGGCGCCCCAGCTCCATGTTCAGGTGACAGGGGAGCCACCAGGTCCGCTGCTCCCTGGAGGGCTCTGCGTTCGAGAGAAGCCGTGGGGAGAGTTTGGCTCTTCCCAAAGCAGGACCCCACTCACCATGTCCCAGGAGACAGCAGCCACAGCCTATCGTTTCCCCTCCCGGCAGGCTCCCTCCGCACGCGTCCTCACGCAGCAAAGGGCTTCCTGGTGGCTCACTGAGTCACATGGCAGATGGCACAGACTGGGTGCCGCCCGCGGGGCTCACGGCTGGTGAGGAAGGCAGATAGGAGGTGGCCAGCGGCGATGCCCATGTCATGGGAACACCAGACAGGTGCTGGGGCAGAGGGGCGCCCACGGGCACCCAGTGGGGGCCCGAAGGGGTCTGGGCAGATGCGTGACGGTGGGAAGGGCAGGGCAGGGCAACGCTGATGCCCGGGATGGCCGGCAGGTCCTGGCGCCCAGGGTCCGGCCCGTGAGGGAGGTGGTGGGACCGCCTCCCTCACGGGTGAGGATGAAGCAACATCCTCAAGGAGCCTGGGATCCGCCCACCCCTGGCTCTAAGCAAACGGGAGCTTGGAATGTGGGTTGACCCCGGAGATAAATCAGGGGGCTCTGAATGCCCCTTGAAATAGCTAGCACCGCGGGTGTCAGCGGTCAATAGCACACGTGCACCAGGGCACACCTGTTGTCCTGCGGGGAGGGAGTATCACCAGGCATCAGCCCTTGTCTCCCCCCAGGTACCTCTACTCCCGGAGGATCGATGTCTCTCTGTCGTCAGTGAGGTGCTTGCACAAGCTCGCCTCTGCCTACGGGGCCAAGCGGCTGCAGAGCTACTGCGGGCACCTCTTTGCCATCCTCCTCCCCGAGGACCCCTCTTTCCGGACGCCCCTGGACCTCTATGCCTATGCCCTGGCCAGCCGGGACCCCGTGCTGGAGGAGATCTGCGTGCAGTTCCTGGCCTGGAACTTTGGGGCCCTGACGCAGGCCGAGGCCTGGCCGAACGTCCCCACGGCCCTGCTCCGAGACCTGCTCTCCAGGAGTGAGCTGGTCACGCCCAGCGAGCTGGCCGTGCTGCTGGCCTTGGATGAATGGAGCCAGGAGAGGCGCATCTCCCGCGGGGAGGTGGAGGGCCTGCTGGAGAGGGTGCGGTTCCCCATGATACTACCCAGGGACCTCTTCACGCTGCAGTTTAACCTGTCCCTGTACTGGAGTCACAAGGCGCTCTTCCAGAAGAAGATGCTGCAGGCCCTGGAGTTCCACACCGTGCCCTTCGAGCTGCTGGCTCAGTACAGGGGCCTGAACCTCACCGAGGACATCTACCAGCCCCGGCTTTACACCTCGCCCACCTGGAGCGCCTCCGTGATGGGTTCCGATTACGACCGCTACCGGTCCTTCCAGACGCCCCAGCACCCCAGCTTCCTCTTCCAGGCCAGCTCAGTCTCCTGGTCTTTCGTCTACCTCCCCACCATCCAGAGCTGCTGGAACTACGGGTTCTCGTGCTCCTCTGACGACCCCCCACTCCTGGGCCTCTCCAAGTCTAGCTACTCCAATCCCACCATCGGTTATGAAAACAAGGCCCTGATGCTCTGTGGGGGGAACTTCGTGGCGGACGTCACCAACTTCGAGGGCTGGAAGGCCCTGATCCCCGGCGCCCTGGGCACCAACAGCTCCAGGAGGGCTTCCTTCTTCCCCTGCCCGGCAGGGTCCTTCAGCAGCTTCCAGGTCGCCATCCGTCCCTTCTACCTGACCAACTGCACGGGTGTGGACTAGACCCGAGGCTGGGGGAGCCGGGGTGGCAGGAGCACCCAGAGGCTGGGCACCTCCCATCCTTCACCTCCTCTCTGCAACCGTCTCCAACCACCGGCCACCAGATGGCCCCCCTGCTTCCCTTGATCTCTCCGAGCTTAAAGAAATTACTGGAAGGTTTCAACTAGTCCACAGACCGAGAACTCCTGCTTCCCGCTGCCTGACTGGTTTGTTGGGGAGCCACAAGCCGTGAACCAGGAGCTGTCGGGTCTCCTACCCTGCCTTTCACTCCGCCCTCTGCTGTCCCTTATCTGAGATCATTGAGATTGCACTGTGGTTCCCAAGTTCTCTCGTTCATGCAGAAAGAGTTATTGAGTCCACTGGGTGTTCGGACACTGGGTGTGCTGGGCCCCGGGGTCCAGTGAAGGAGCAGACCCAGTCCTTTCCACGTGAAGCTGCAGTCTTGTGGGTGAGACAGGCGATCACAAGTAAACAAACACCTGGGGTAAATACAAGCTGGAATAATGGGTGATGGAAACCAGAGAGTGGCAGGGGGGAGGCACAGGCAGGAGCTACTTTAGTGGATCTCAGTGGAGAAATGAAGAGTGAGGGGCAGCAGATGTGGGGGAATGGGAGGAGGGCGTGTTCCAGGTAGAAGGAACAGCACGTGCCTGGGATCTTTTCTCCATCAATCCTTGCACATGTGCACAGGGATGGGGGCAGAGATTCTCATCTCAGCGTTGTTTGTAAAAATGGAAATTTGCAAAGAACCTTAAAAGGCCACCAACAGAGTGCTTGACCACAAATAAAAGACACCCACGATGGGGGGGGGTGGTCAGGCAGAAGAAGGATATACTAGAAGGATACTGGAAGACCCACAGAATCTAGGCCAAGGAGGGGGGACCGGGCCTGGAGTTCCGTGGGTACATCCCGTTAGAATGCCATCACCGGGTTCTGGGCGCTGGAGGCTGCCCCTACCGGAGCAGGGCAGGAATTCTAAACTCTCCCCGCTTCTTTGTGATGCACACTCCAGGCACAGGGCCCCAGTGGAAGCATCTGGTTGGCCAGGCTCAGGCCATGTGCCCTCCACTCTTGGCCAGGGTCTGAGAGAACAAGTATCTGGACTGTTTTGGCCTCGAGAAGGGAGGCGGCACAAGGTTCACCCAATGGGAGGGAGGTTCACGGGCCGGGCAGCCCAGACTCAGCCGTCCCCGCCGCCACACACTCCTCTTCCCCAGCGGCCCTGCGAAAACAAAAGCAGGGCCACAAAGCCTCCGCCTGATCCCACACAGCTTCACCCCTTCCCGAAGGGGGCCCCCAGGCCACCCCCACCCCGGGCTCCGGGCCCACCATCTTGGCCACCTCTGTAGCGGTCCTTTGACATTTAAAAAATCTATCACTTTAAATCACACTGTTGACCATTGCCATCACCACTGTCGGCCACATCAGCAGGTAAAGGAAGACAGAAAGGAAATGTTCATTATCAGTGTGCACCAGACACGCACAGGGGAATGCTGTCCTCGCTGTAGCAATGAGTCAAGAGACCACAGCGTCTCCCCTCTCCTACCCACTCCGTGGACCTCTGCCCACAGCCAGCACCGCGGCAGTGAAGGTACAGGCCTGGTCAGATAACCAGAACCTTCCAGAGAGCTCAAGGCCCCGGTGGATTCTGGCTGTAAGGCAATCTACAGCCCCACATCGAGCCATTGGATTCCGGCAGTTTGAGGAGACACCCGAGAAATCACCGAGTTCCTTCCATCCTCCTTGTGGGCTTTCGAGTGGCGGACCTGTCCCCCTGACGATCAGGGCCCACCAGCCCAGGGCAGGCCTCCTGCTTTCTTTCTGCATGCATTTGCCCAAGCACATGAGTGCTCCCACAGGCCAGATGCTGCTCTCAGCTTCTGGTCAATGCAGCGTGGAGGTGTCTCTTGGTGGAAACATTCCTCTCATAGGTATAAAACCTCTAAACCAGCAAAGCCCAGAGTTAGGGGGACCAGAAGCAAAACATCTGCCCCTGGGGGACTTGCTGTCCTGCCCGGCCACCACTGGCTCCCATACTGGGGTTCCAGGTCCGGGAGAACCACACACTGGCCGTGAGCCCAGTGTGCGCCACGGACTGGAGGACAGGGTTGGGTTTTTGTTTGGGGTTGTTTTGTTTGGTTTATTTATTGGTTTTATTAAGGAATCTGGAAGTAGGTTGATTCCAGGATTGGCTAATGGGCTGTTGACCTGTCCTCAGACCTCAGACCCAGGTTTCTTCCATCTTTCGTCATGGAAGAATTCACAAACCAATTCCGTGTCATGGGCTACTCATACGTCAGTGAGTCCCTGGGCCTCGGCACCTGCATGATCTGGGGGCGCCATGCTGTTCGGTGAGTCCAGGGTTGGTAGCACTAAGGCAGACTGATGGGTGGGGAGGACCAGTCCAAATCTTGTTCAACGTTGATTCCTTGGAGGGTGTTGACACCTCGGGGCAAGCTGCCTCGTGCTCTGACTCCAGCCTTTTTGGGTCACCAGTAAAGGGCTGGAGCAGCACCACGTGTGGCACGTGTCACCTCAAATGTCCAGACGTGGTACCCTTTTCTAAGTGGCCAGGGCCACCTGTCTTCAATTCGGCCCAGGGCGATGGCTGTGGCATGGGGAGATGGCAGGAGGCGGGCCCAGAATCAGAGAGCTGACGTGGTCCCGAGGCAGGTCGTACGTGTGTGTGTGTGTGTGTGTGTGTGTGTGTGTGTGTGTATAACACTTTGCTCCGATCAGGCCGTGTCTGGAACAGAAGGGCCTATTGGTATCTTCACCTGGTCTAGTTCAGGATAATCTACTAACCAAGTGTTTACGAGAGCCCGTGAAGCCTTTCCCGGGAGCTCTGGGTCACCTGGTTAATGGCCAGGAGGAAGGTTGTCAGTACCACACAGACTGTTTAAGTCCAGGCCCTAAGACATTTGACCACTTGCTTCCGAGGGGGTCCTGGGCAACCCAGGCATTGGGAGGGGACCACACCCCTATCATGATGGCACAATCACTTCTGCTTACTGCTTCTCGGGTTTTGTTGTTGTTGTTTCAATGTTACAATCAAAGTAAGAGTTTTGCAAACTGCTTATCTGTTTTGGTCTTGAGCATCTCATGGACAGCTAATCACATCCTTCCCATTGCATTAGGGAAGCCCTCTCAATGGCAGTGTCTCTGGTGGGGGGGCCCTCTCTGACCTTCAGAGATAAGCCACAAGGGCACTTTCTAAGAGGCCGGTGCTTCCTTCCCCAGTGCATTTCACCAGGTCTTGTAGGGAGGAGAGCTGTCTGGGTTTTTCCAGATCAGGGGCTAGAGATTGACTGCATACAGTACACTCTTCAGGGGTCCCGGCTCCTGGATTCCTTTCTCTGCATCGTACTGAGGAATTCATGGGCCCACAGGGAGGCCAGTTTTCAGTCAACCAATTGAGGAGATAATTAGCATCACTCTCAGCTGCTCAAGCTAGCAAGGACGCTAGGTCTCTGATGGATGTACCTGTATTAGATATTTTTAGCTTTGGCTTCATATAATGAAAACAGAAAATAGCAGTGGCATATAAGAGATACTCTATTTTTCTCTCACATGGAAGAGAGGTGGGCTCCTCCTCTTTCTACACCACTTAGTATGTGACTGCCATCCTCAAGGTTACCTTGTGGTCCATAATGGCTGCTGGGATTCCAGCCATCATGTCTACCTTTCAGGAAGCAGGAAGGAGGTAGCAGAAAAAGACAAAGGGCTTTCCCCAGCTGTCTATCCCCCGAGACTGAACACATCTTAAATTTTTCACCTAAGGTGCCTCACTTGCTTCATCCTTGCTTTTGTCCCGCTAGAAACAATCACCTCTGACCCTGCAATCCTTGAACACCTCATTCCAAGGAACCACAGGCAAAAACTGAATCAGCCTCTTCATGACTGTGTGCAATGCCAGATTCCCATCCCTGGATGCCAGTGGGATTGGGGGAAACAGATTTCCTGGTGTATAACATATACATATACCTATGCATATCTATATCTATGTGCATATACAAGTATATAGAGCTTTGTTCAGTGCTCTTCAGTGGAAGAGCAGCATGTGCCTTTCAGTGGTGGCCTTGTTTAGCTCAGTATTTTGTCTGGGATTCATGCATATTTTTCCATGCAGCAGAGCAGAATTCCAATGTCTGAATTTAGCACAATTCAACCTGTTCTACAGCTTTGGGACTGTCTCCAGTGTTTTGGTGTTTTGAGTGAAGCTTCTACGAGCATTCTTGTGACATCTTTGGTGGACACGTGGGATCATTTCTCTTGGGTGTGCACCCAGGAGTGGAATTGCTGGGCCAGTGCGTTTAGCTGTCCCCGGGCCCACGCTCCCCGGCAGCGTGTGTGAGTCATTTGTTCCACATCCTCACCAGCACCTCACTGCCTCCATCTTTTTAACTGCAGCTGCTCTGGTATATGTGTGTACAAATGGGATGTCCTCTGCTTTCAGCCCCCCACTTCTCTGAGGGTCCATTCCCTGAAATGCATTTCCAGCATCAATTTCTATACCAGCCAACATCCTTAGTTGCTGAAAACAGAAACCAACTCTGGTGAACTTAAGCAGAAAAGGGATTTGTGGAAGGAATTAGGAAGCTCGCAGAAATGGGTGGGAAGGCTAGAGAACCAGGCCCAGGGACTGAGCAAGAATGAAGGAAGGTTGGTGTCCCAGGTAACTTTCGACAGGTAACTAACCACTGCGAAACACAGCAGCTCATTCCTCCACCATTCATCTGTGTGTGACCAGCTGAGCTCGGCTGGGATGGGTTATCTTTGCTCTGCACAGGGTTGGCTGGGCTCACTCATGTTGAGGCTTCACCGGGGACGGCAGGAATGGGCGGGGAGGGCTCCCTCCATACGGTCTCCCATCCTGGTGGACGATGACCCAGGTTTGGTCACGTGGTGGGCGGTGTTCCATGATGCGAGATTCAAGGCCTCCCGAGGCCCAGGCTTGGAACTCACCCCCGACATCCCAGGGCCAGCAGGGATCCAAGGGTTAGGAAAAGAGACTCCACCTCGTGACGCGAGTAACTGCTATTTGTAATCGGCTGTTTGCAACTAGGAAGCCGAGAACAGCAGGACCCGGAGAGTCAGGTTGGAACGGAAACCACCCGTGCCCGGCCCGTGGAGGTGCTCACTGCCTGGTGGGACCCCGGCTTCCGGACGCTGCCTCTGTGGCCGTTCCACCGCCCCCAGCAAGCACCCTGAACCAGCCCTGCGTCGCCGGGTACAGGCTGCAGACTCAAGGCCCCAAGAGGCCATCTGAGAGCAGTGACCTGGTCTTTTCAGCTCACGTGATGACAGGTTTCCCAAACACAGGAGGGAGACTCAGATGCGCTGAGGCATAAATACTTTACAGGCCCTCCGTAGAGTAGAAAATCATACAGCTGTTCAAAAGGACTTCGTGGACCCCTGTGTACTGACGTGAAAGATCTTCAAGACACACCATCAACTTGGACAAACAAACATGTAGAACAATCCTGCCTTGAACATTCACTGTTGTCTGCTGAGTGTCTCACACGTTCCTTCCCAAAACGACGCAGATTTTCACTCCGGAACCTAACCCCCATCCCCCCTCCGCTGAGCAGCAGTCCTGGGCGATCCCAGGGAGGGGCCCAGGGGAGCCACAGTTACTGGTTTGGGGCGCACGTGGTTGGGGGCAAAGAGCTTATGACCCATGTCGGTGCTTCTGTTGGGGGAGGGGATTCACGGGACACTTTCCCCTTGAAGACAGTTGTGTATCCCTCGGGCAAGGAGAGGTGTTTGTTTGTTTTTAATTTATTCGATTTACTTTTTAATGGAGGTGTATGTGACATAATGAAATGTTTTTTAAAAGCTGTCTCCCCACTACTCAGGCCCTCACCCCCCCAGGTTTCAGCCACAACCTCACACAAACCTGCTCAGACCTCCCAAAATGGCTGGAATTCACAGGGACCTGCTGGTGCCCCACCCATGTGGCCCCAGGCGAAGGTGGCAGGCCCCGGGGCCGCAGGGAGGGCTGGACAGAAAAGGTCTGATGTGGCAGCAGCTGATCTGCTGAAAGAATGTCACTGGTGGGGACGCCAGGAGCTCGGAGCCAAGCATGTGGTCATTGCAAAACGGCAGGGAAGGAATGCGGAGCTCTCTTCCCGGTTCCCCGTTCCCCACGCGATCGCTCCCCGAATGCCATGCCGATTCATCCGCATCGATGCCCGCACCGGATGTGTGCGTTCAGGCCATCGCTGCAGGAGGATCTCATGGAGGCCCCTCCAGGCTGAGCTGGGGTCTCTGCCTGCGGGAGATAAACGACCGGCAGAGACAGCCGTGATATAGACAGAATGACGCATGCGCCGGAGGGGGAGACGGGGAGTTGTAACCAGGTTGGAGGAATGAGGCCGGAGGAGCGGCCGTGGGCTGTGGTCTAAAGAGAGAAAAGGAAGGAGGTTGTCGGGAGGTGGGCTGAACAAGTGCTGAAGATGGAGGGCAGTCAGCTGGTCCAGAGGGCGCCAAGGGGCCCCAGGACGGAGGCGTCGTCGCCGTGCCCAGGTAAGGCAGGGAGGGCGCGGGGCCTGAGGTCACGGCTGCCCTGCCTGGCTCCTTCCTAGAACTTGCTCAAGCAGGGCCTGCCGGGAGCGGGCTTGGGGACCTCTGCCTCGCGGAGCTCGCCAGCACCTCTGACCCCTCTGATCCTAATGCTGGAGACGGCCTCAAACCCCGCTGGAGCAGGGGCCCAGGTCTGCCCTGCCCACTGCAGATCCAGGGGGCTGCACGGATGCCCAGGCCTGCCTCCAGGGGGAGGGGCAGAAACTGGGGGCTCGTGTTAATTTCCTGGGGCTGCCAGCACAAATCGCCACAAACTGCGGGGGCCTGAAACAACACACATTTATTCTCTCACAGCTCTAGAGGCCAGATGTCCGAAATCCCGGTGTTGGCAGGGTTGCTTCCTTCTGGAGGCTCTGAGGGAACATCCGTCCTGGCCTTGAGCCCAGCTTCTGGAGGCTCCAGGCATCCTTGGCTTGTAGCTGCATCGCTCCAGTCTCTGCCTGTGTCAGCTCCTGGCCTTCTCCCCTTGCCTCTGTGTGCCTCGAACCCCCTTCTCCTTTCTCTCACTGGATGGAGGGCCCACCCTAAATCCACGATGGTCTCCTCTCAGGATCCTTAACTTCATTACATCTGCAAATTCCCTTTCTCCAAAGTCACATTCACAAGCTATGGGGATCAAGAGTTGGACATATCTTTCGGAGGGACACCATTCATCCCACTGTGGGGCTGTTCAGAGTTCCAGGCACAGGAGTTGCTCAGTGCTCACGTGCATTCTGCAATCCGAATCCTGCCTGGTGCCGCAGGGTGGAGTCCTGTCCCAAGGGGACGCCCCCTCAATCCCACCACGCGACTCCTTCGGTGACGCTTAGACACCAACGGTGAGTCTGATCCATCTGCGGTGTTCCCGGTGGGATTGGCAAGGACGGTTTGAATGGATCACGGACCATGACATCTTTCAAAGCTCCAGGAGGCCGAGGCAGGAAAGCCATTGAAACAGGTTTTGGCATAATGTAAGCAGGCCCATTCTAATGGTCAGAGGGGGACAGGATGGAACGGCTGGCATTTGTTGGCGGATGATCATGGAGGCAGCCGGCTGAGACTGGGACCGGGGACCAGGGTCCTGAGTTCCAGTGCTTAGCTGCAGAGCTGAGCAGATAGGGGCCCTCCCTGCTCCCCTACACACCACCCAGGCCCAGGCTCCTCTTCTGTAAGGTGGGACCCTGCCGGCTTCTAGGCCCCCTTTCATCTCTGGAGTCCCCGCCCAGACGGACCAGCCTCTCCCAAGGAGGCTGAGACAAATGGTCCTTTTCCTGCCTCTCTTCTCTGGAGCATTGCGGTGACACTGCTCGGCCCCCGTCTGTTTAAAGAGCCCACCTGGGCGCCACTTCCGGTCCAGGAGCCACAGGGAAGCCAGAGCTGACTTTCCAAAGTGCAAACCTGCTCTTGGAATTTCAGCAAAACAATGCCCCAGGTTTACCAATGAGGAGTCCCCCCACCTCCTGGGGCAGGTCAAGGGTAGGGTGACGCACTGAAAGCCTCCCAACCTGGAAAACCAGAGGTTTGGTTGCCTAGTTAAGTGGCGGAGAGCGGGCGGGAGTGTCCCTAGTGGTAGCCCTTCACAAGGAAAGAGGCTTCTCTTCCACCCACCCCCAAATCCTAGCTCTAATCAACAGAACTTCTTTTCTTCCTTAGAATACACACAGATGATTCCTTTTTCTGAAATACTCCCCTCTTCCTCACCAGGTTAATTCCTATGCATCCTTCAGGTCCGGGGGCCTCTCAACCTCAGAGGAGCCTCAGATCTTGGGCTCTTGCTAAAAGGGGCCTGAGCTTCTGCATTTCTAACCAGCTCCCAGTAGTGCTGGCGCTGCTGGTCCTCAGACCACGCTCTGGGGACCACGCTCTGGGGACCAGTGGCTCAGATACCCAACCTCTTGGGAATGCCTCTGTCTTCAGCCTGGAGGCAGCTGTCCCGCCCTCTGTCCGTGACACACTCTCCGTCCCCCCTCAATAATCCTTCCACAGGGCATGGCCAATCCCCATGTGTGTCTGTGCTGCCACTAGACTGATTTCATCTTTTCCACCATCAGATCCCAGGAACGCCCAGCACAGAGCAGGAGCATGGCAGCCCTTGAATCTTGGTTGAATGAATGGATCAATTCAGGCATTCAAACAAAAGGTCAACACAGACCTATGCCAGCTTTCTCCGCTCCCACGTCTACAGCTTTGGGGGAAAACACCCAAACACTTAGAACTTAAATCTTTTTTTTTAAATTAATTAATTAATTTTAGATTTATTTTTGGCTGTGTTGGGTCTTCGTTTCTGTGCGAGGGCTTTCTCCAGTTGCGGCGAGCGGGGGGCCACTCTTCATCGCGGTGCGCGGGCCTCTCACTGTCGCGGCCTCTCCCGTTGCAGAGCACAGGCTCCAGACGCGCAGGCTCAGTGGCCACAGCTCACGGGCCCAGCTGCTCCGCAGCATGTGGGATCTTCCCGGACAGGGGCACGAACCCGTGTCCCCTGCATTGGCAGGCGGATTCTTAACCACTGCGCCACCAGGGAAGCCCTAGAACTTAAATCTTGTTTGGAGTCATAAGAAGATGAAGTGAAAAAGCTGCGAAACGGCAGCCGAGCATGGCTGGGAAACTTGCTAGCAGTGCAAACGCTCAGGGCTGCCCCAGTCTCGCTGAGTCAGAAACCCTACGGAGGGGGCTGCGATCTGTATTTCCAAGCCCTTCAGGGATTCTGGGTCACTCAATTGCAAAGCCCTCCCAGGTCTAGACCAGTGACAGCTACTGGCTGTGTATTGGAACCACCTGGGAGCTTTGAAAGCTCTGATGCCTTTGCCCCTCTGTACTGCCGTTACAGCACTTGACTCCCAATGAAAGGATTTTCCCTCCTGACACCGAATCCGTGCTGTTGTTTCCAACACCACGTCTCCAGCTCTCTGACACTACCTGGGGTCAGTGCGGACCCCACAGGTTAAGGCCTCAGTCCCGGAAGACTGCCTCCCACTTCAGATGCCAGTCGCAAGTTGGGGTGGGGCGAGGGGTTCCTACGACCCCCTCCTCAGGTGTAGGATGTGCTAGAATGATTCAGACTCAGGGAAACACTGTCCTTACTAATACCAGTTTATTATAAAGGATGCAACGCAGAAAGAGGCAACTGGAAGAGATGCACAGGTGTCGGGGAGGGCGCAGAGCTTCTGTTCTCACCAGCCGCCACCATCCCAGATTAATTCCAGCCCGCCTCCCCTCCCCGGAGGTCAGGGGTTGGGGCTAAAAGTTCCAAGCTTTAATGAAGCGGGTTGGTCCCTGGGGCAACCATCCCCACCCTGAGGCTGCCGAGGGGCACACCGAGAGTCACCTCATTCTCATAAACTCAGGTATGGTCCAAAGGGGCTCCTTATGAATGCAAAACGGTGCCAGGGACAAAGACCCAGTGTGTATTCCTCAGTATGTGATATTTTACAGTATCGCAGCCTCACCATCCCATTCTGGGTGGGTGGGCTCTGTTCAGGCCCCTCAAGCTCCATCTCCTTTTTGCTGCAATGGGGGTGAGGGAGGGGCTGGACAGGAGCAGGCAGGGGCCAACAAGGTGTGTGGCCAGGATGGCTCAACAAAGCAAGGGGGAGGGAGGCTGTCACGGGTGGGAGATGAGGGGGCACTGGTCTCTTTCCCTAGAACCTTGCCTGCGAGCAGGGAGGCTGGGAGGGGACGGTACCCATGGCAGCTCCTTGTGACTCTGTGTGTGGCGTGCTGAGCAGCTCAGCCCATCAGACCAGCCTCAAGCCTTTTCTAAGGAGGCTTTCGCTTTAGTCACAGCAGACCCCACGTGGGGATGGGGAGCCCGGGAGGAGCGTTGCCTTGGCAACACAAAGACTTAGGAGGGTGGTGCTGGTAACCAGGGCTGCTTTTGACCTTCGCCATGTCTCGGGCTGGTGGCTTTATCATCTCCTGCTCTGACGCTGGGGCCATGCCCAAGCCTGAGATGAGAAGTCAACCTCAGGGGAGGCCTTGGGCCGCCCCCACCCATCCACCCTCTTATCTTAGAGGACATCGCCATGAAATACAATTCACCAGGAGGTGCCCATTTGAAAGCACCTAAACCAAAGCTAAGCCCCTGTTTGCCCTGGATTTACCCTGTAGCCACCACCCCAGGCCACACATGCTGCTCACTGTGCGTCTATAACCAGACAAGCAAGGTGACCTCTGAGTTCCAGGTGGATCCAATGCAAAAGATGGTGAAATACAGCCTTAGCATCACTTCTCCAGGCTTGACTCCTCTCAGCTGTGTGACTCCTCTTCGCCTCTGAGCCTCAGCTCGATCTCAGTAAAGTGGGTGCTGATCCACTTCCTCTCTCCAGGGGCTGTCGTCAGGGGATCTGAAGGCCCTCATGGGCCTCAGTCCCTCGTGTCGTGAGGGTGAGGGTGTGTGTTAGTCCCCTCGGGCTGCTGCAGAGCATCATAACCTAGCGGCTCCACCCTCCTGACCCGATCACCTCCTAATGCCGTCATAGTGGGGGTTAGTTTTTCAACGTGAGGATTTGGGGGGTGTGGACACAAAACTTCAGTCCACGCGGGACGTTCATGCATCTTCTATCGCCATTACCAGATGTTCGTGGCGGTCCAGCACTGTGCCAGGTCCTCCGGGAACCTTGACTCTTTTAAAGACCCCATTAGAGACCCCAGTACCCACCCCTGACTGCAGCCAGCCCAGCCGTAAGCTTTCCTCCACTCCCTCCAGACCACAGGCAGTGTTGCAGGTTTGGGGTTCAGGCTTCCCGGTAATTTGAAGGCTTTGCATTGACTGGGGTTCAGGGAGGAGGAGAGGGGAGCTGGCCCCTGCTGGCACGGAGCCCACGCTGCAGCCGGGCAGGCCCCAGCAGCGGCCCCCCTTGGCGGCCCGGGCCTCGGGAATGGCGAGGAGGTCTCACCACTGACCACACGGCAGGCCAGGCCAGCTCCTCCCACCCCGCCGGGCCAGGCAGCTCCCTTTGACCTTGGCAGGGCCTGTTGGACACGCGCGCGGGCAGCCTGCCTGGTCTCATGCAAGGTCAGAGGATTTCTGAAAATGCTTAAAAGCTTCAGCTCTCTTAAGGATTTTCTTCATTTGGGCACAGTGGGGTGTTTCTGGGCTGCGAGCTGCCCAGGCCCTGGAGTGCCTGTGTTTGTTTCCTCGGTCTGGGGGTGAGGCCCGGCCGAGGGCACCTTGGCATGGCGTCCCCGGAGGAGTGGGTCTCGGGGACTTGTCCTGAGCTTCCTCGGGGTGGGGGTGAATGCCCTGTAGCCAAGGAGGAACAGGAGGCTGGGTAGGTGGCCCCCCCCAACCTGGACAGTCAGGGTGGCCTGGCCACTGCAGCCCCAGGGCTGACCACTGAGGGAGTCACCCGGCCTGCTGGCCCTAGCTGTCCCAACCCTGGCACCTGCTCCCCACACAAGGTCAAGAGGGCGCCCCTGGGAAGAACCCAGAGGGAGGGGGTGCCAAGGCCCGGGAGCATGGAAACTTGCCGGGCCTCTTTAAGAATCTGTGTTACCAGAGGGGAGAAAATGCAGAGCAAGGCCTTTAGTAAACATCTGAGTGCTGGCAGTAACAACTCCCAGCTGTGGGAGGGGGGCCGGGGGCGGGGAGGCCCACGGAGCTGGCTGGAGGGTGGGATGGGCTGAGGTCAGGCTGGGTGGGGACCAGCCAAGAACACATGCAGGGCGGGCGGCGGGCTGAGCAGGGACAGAAGTTCGTCCGAGCACAGTGGGCAGTGGACGAGCCTCTGAGCCGCTGGGCCTGGAAGTTTCCACTTCCCTCGGGGCCTTTGCTGAATCCTTCCAGAGATCTCTAGCCCCTCCTTGCAGCCAGGAGAGGAAGGTTTCAGTCCCGTGGTAGTGGAGGGGAGGTGGGGAGGGAAAGGTCGGTGCAGCCTTTTCCAAGTCACTGCTGATAGTTCAATTGCCTGTCCGAGTGGTGATTAGTATCTATCACTCGGAGTACCAAGCACAGCACCTGTGAACTGTCCCTCAGCAATGCCCTTCTCCAGACCCATCCCCTGGAGCCCCACCTTCTCTTGCCCAGGAGTTGTGCTGCAGCCTCCTGGGTGGTCTCGCTGCCTCCCAGCTCTGTCCAGCCCAGCCCCATAGAGCCACCATCATTACCGCTCTAAGATACCTGATCGGGACATTTCTCTAGGCTTAAACCCAGGTAGTGAGCCCCTGTTAGTGACAGTCGATATCCTAGTTCAGATGCTTTGGGTTATGAGTAACAAATCCAATTCAGAAAGGCTTAAACTTTGGAGAGGATATGGTTTTTCCTATTAACTGGAAAGTCCAGAAGCTGTGTGGGTTGCATGGGTGGTTGAGCTAGCAATTCAGCCATGTTGAGCTAGCAGTTCAGCCATGTCCAGAGGACCAGGTTCAGGTCCACCTCTTCTTTCTATCCTCTGTAGCAGCACACTGCTACGGCCAGTAGCAGTCCTCACACTGGCTTCCTTCATGTTGCCAAAATGGCTGCAGTGCCTCCAGCTCTACACCAAACCTTTAAATGGCAGTGAATCTCTTTTTCTGAACTCCTGTTCTGGTTACGTATTTCTGTACAACAAATCACCCCCAAATTTAGTGACGAATCTTTTATTTTCCTCATAAGTCTGCAGTTTGGGCAGGGCTCAGCAAGAACAGTTCATCCTTGCTCCACATGGCATCGGCTGGGGCAGCTAAACTGGGGCTTGGAGAATCCATTTAGAGATGGCTCACTCACGTGGCTGACAAACTGGTGCTGATGCTGGCTGGGAATTTGGCTCCTCCTCATACAGAGCTGCTTCGGCTTCCTAACAGCATGGTGCCTGGGCTCCAAGAGAACAAGGCAGGAGTGCATGGCATTCTTATGACCTGGCCTCAGGAGGCACACAGCATCACATCCTTTGTACTGTGTCGGTTGCAGTGGTCACAAAGCCCTGCCCGGATCCAAGGGGACGAGCCATAGCCCTTACCACTCATGGGAGGAGCGTCAAGGCTGCATCCGTGAGGAATTTGTGGGATGGGAGCTACTGTTGTCACCATCTTGGAAATATGATCGGCCACAACCCCCTGCAAACGTCTTCTCCACTCTCACTGAGCCAGTCTGGGGCACATGCCCAGCACTAAACTGATACTCGGGGCCAGAGGATGGGTTGTGTGTCACCCCTGGAGCCAGGGAAGACTTGGCTCTCCCCAGAGTGTCTGGGCTGCGTGGTGGAGGTGTGGGTCCCCCAAAGAAAGGAAGAAGCTCAGGATGCAACCAGTGCCCCCTATAGCCACATTCACGGAATACTGACTACGTGCCAGGGGCTGTGCTAAGTGCTTGGTCTCATTTACTCCATTACTTCTCACCACAACCCAGTGAGACTGGTGCTGTTGGTCTCTGCACTTTACAGAAACTGGGGTTTGTCACTTGCCCAAGGCCACAAGGCCAGAAGACGACAGAGACAGAGTTAAAGGTCAGGTGTGTATGGCTCTAAGTCTACTCTGCTAACCACTCCATAGCAAAGTTCAAGACTTCTGGTCCACGGCTGAAGAAAGCAACATGAATGTAGAAGCATATAGCCTGGTTTCACTGGCAGCCATTTTGTGACCAGGAGGTGATCCAATTTGAGAAAGAAGCAGGGGCACCGAGAGGGGGTGAACCTTGATCAATTATGGCAACATCTGCCCTCCGTAGGGACTCTTCGGTTATGTGAGTCAGTAAATCTACTTTACTGTTTAAGACTGTATGGGTTTGATGCATAGTTACTTATAATTGAGAGTATCTTAACCAACGAAGGAGGCTATTGTAATATTTTTCCTATTTCATTATAGGAATTGTCCATATGTCTGTCTATGTGATTAAACAACAAGTGGCTTAGAAGAAGGGACCAGGCCTCAAGCATTTCTCTATGCCCAGTGCCTAGCACAGCTGGTGACACTCCATTTTTTGAACCATACTTGGAGAGAAAATAAATGAGAATAAGTGTAGCTATTCTTCCAGAATTTTCAGGTGTTTATATCAAAACCCCCTTCTCTTCTCTGCTTCCATATCTGGTGCTGTTCTTTCACTGCCTCTTGTTTTCAAAGCCCAAACACAGAACCCACATTGCAATTGGGTCCCCCACAATGTGACTTGGGCAAAAGAGGCGAGGAGAAAAACGAGTAGGTGCCTGGTCACCAGAGCAGCTGGGCTGTGGAGGTGGCCCTTGGCAGAGTGGCAGTAGAGAGACCGAGGAGAACCTTCGTGGGAAACAGGGGTGTGGCCGGGCCGAGGCGAGCCTGGATGCTTTTACACTATCAGCATATTTCATGGCAAAAAACTTGGCCTCGTTGTTGTAAAAGCTTTCAGCCCAAGACACGCAACCTTTCTTGTTTTCTTTGTTGAAGGTTAACTTTTCGCAAGTTAAATTTCCTCCTACTCATCCAGCCTCATCAAGGAGCTTTGGCATGTAAAGCTTTGCTGAGCGCGATAAAAGAAAGCCTCAAAGAAAATAACATATGAGTGTTCCGAGAACGTTTCTGGGAAAAGCATGCCCAGCCAGCTTGTTCTGCAGCCTTCCTTTCCCCCCACTCAGCTCCCAGACTTGGACCCACCCTCACCCTTGTCACAGTGTGTGGGCAGCAGGGTCTTTCCCCACGCCCACCCCTGGGGCCACAGCACTTCCTTCAGAGCAGCTGGCTGGACCCCAGTCCTAAGGCTGATCGCAGAATGGTGGTCACCCGTCTTCCCCATCCGTGGGAAATTAGCAAAATGAGGAAGATGTATCAGTCTTTTCAGAAAATGGGATCTCTTCAGCTGATGGAGCTGGCTCTTGTTCTGACATTGGGTCTCTATTTGGTTTGCTTTCCCCTGCAAATAAAAGAAAACTCCAACTCAGCAGGTGTAAACAAGAAGAATGGTTTAAAAATCTCACTTAACACGGAGCCCTGAATCAGCGTCTCAGGGGTCCTCACCAACACGCTCAGCCCGACCGCATGCAGCTATCATTGCCGGATGCGGTTTTCTTTTTCACGGTGTTCGACTGTGATTCTCACATCCTAACCATGGCAGAACCATCCTTTAGTTCTGTTCTGGGCTGCTTCCCCCAAGAAGAGAAGAGGATTGTTAGACCAAATTCTGGATATTCCTCCAGGTGTCAAGCAATTTCTACAGACACGATTCCTGTCACCTGGTACCTTTTCCTCTGAGATGGTCACCCGCGTACAGATAAGTACAAACTGTTGGCAAGAAATTAAAAGCTTAACCCAACTAAGCAGTGACTGCGTTTTCTTTTCTTTTTTTCTTTTGGCCGCACCACATGGCACGCGGGATCTTAGTTCCCCGACCGGGGATTGAACCCATGCCCCCTGCAGTGCAAGCGCGGAGTCTTAACCACTGGACCGCCAGGGAAGTCCCCGCATTTTCTATATGAATAAAATCATCTTTGCAAAAATGACTGGACAGGTTTTTGAAAAATGGCGATATGGGTTGGGGGTGATCAGACCTAAAAAGAGAAGCCCGGCACGGCGGCTGCCCAGCGCTAGCAGGCGGGAACGAGGTCTACATGGGGGAGTGACCGGGAGGTGGTGTTCCGGTGCTGGCGATGGTCCATTTCTCCACTGTTCTGGACGGTGGTCACTCACTGGCTTCGCTTTGCAGGGATGTATCAAGCTCAACACTTAAGATTTGTGTACTTCTCTGTATGTATATTGTCCCGGAACAAAAAAACGTCTTTCGGTACCTCTCCAGCCAGGGAACCCATGATGTTCTCTTTCAGGGCGGGTCAGAGGCAGGCACTCATCCTCCAAGCTGCTGAAGCCGGAGGTAGGAGTCACAGGAATGGCACCTGCCAAGATGCCCCGTGAGAGGAAACAAGCCCCAGGGCCCCTCCCCCTCCCCTCCCGCTAGCGGCCCTCAAATTGTCACTCCATCCCAGTCCTTGTGTCTGACACCTGTCTTTTCTCCCGCCCCATCTTCCGATGGCTTTGATTCCTCTTGTTCTTTTGCCAGCAAAGCTCTGCTTTTGCCAGCCCAAGAAAGAGAAGCTGTTCTCACCTCCCTCTTTTCTCTCCCTCACCCACGACCCCCACTTGGACCACCTGGGCCCCCAGACCAGGAGCCAAGCCAGCAGACCCCATGGTTCCAGGGGCTACGGTGGGTGCCGGGTGGCAACAAATACTCATAGGTTGGAGGTTGTCCTGCCCAAGAGAGAGGGGGGCACCAGAGAAGCTGAAGGTGATGCCGTGGGGAGTCCCATGCCTTACTGGTTAGATCACGATGGATGAGCTTGGTTCTCGTGGAGCCTGGCTTAGAGACGAGCAGGGTGACAGCTGGATGGAAAACGTGCAGGGCTCTGAGGAGGGGAGAGGCCATTCTTCGGCAGAGGACAGAGTCCAAGCAAGCAGAGGTGGCTGTGCCACTAAAGCTCTTTTCCTGGGAGCACAGGGTTTGAGCCTGTGCCTCATCTTCCCATCGTGTTCCCCGTGTCCCCCGGATGAACTCCGGGAGCGTTTCCTGTTTGTCTCAGGCCTGAAGGAGAAGCAGAAGCGCCGTGCCTGGGCTCCTCTTGGGAGGGACCTCGGTGCCGGTGTAACCAGACAAGGCCGGTGCCAAACACAAGTTCGGCCGCTCGCTGCTCAAGAGGCCAACACCCGAGAGACAAGTGTTTGTGGAAAAGGAAAAATTGCTTTATTCAGGAGGCCAGCAACCTGGAAAGACGGTAGACCGATGTCCGAAGATCATCTCCAAGTTGCCGGTTGGGAGACAAAGGTTTTACAGGTCCTGTGGGGGAGGGGGCCGCAGGGTGCCTGATCAGCTTGCATACGATTGGTTGGCATCAAGGTGAAATTTTGAGTCACCAGCCTTCTGGTTTCAACCGGTCTGGGGTCTACGTGCTTGCATCAGCAGTTTTCATTGGAGTGGGTCCGCATCCCATAAAAACCACTTAGGACTGAGTGTCAAACATTTATTTATCTATATGTTTCAGGGAACTGGGAGATCGGTGACCCTGCTATGTGTCTGGTTTATAGTCTAAATTGTTACCAGTTTTCCCGCCCACCCAATATTCTTTGTTTCTACATCTTCACATTTCCGAATCATTAACTCTGGAGCCAGCCCTTCTGAGACTCAAGGGAGGCCTGGGAGACTGAAGCAAAAGCCTTTTACTTCAAAGGACAGGGACACAGGGGCTGGCATGCTGTTTCAGTCCTCCTTTTCTCTGATACCTCTCGGTCTTGAGGGGAACAGGTGTTGGACAAGAAAGGGAATCACGTTTTTTTTTGTTTTTTCGTTTTGTTTTGGTTTTTTTGGCTGCACTGTGCAGCACGTGGGATCTTAGTTCCCTGACCAGGGATCGAACCCATGCCCCCTGCAGTGGAAGTGCAGAGTCCTAACCACTGCACCGCCAGGGAAGTCCCTGGGAGTCACGTTTTGAATAGAGAGGCTAATCACAAACTTGGCAGAGAAACTCGGTTTTAGGGAGACTTTGTTTCAGTGGTTCTCATTGAACCATGCCCTCATGTCTCATTGAACCATGCTCAGGGAGCACCTGAGCACCTATCCTCGCCAGGTCTGTGCCCACAAACCCAGACTGGCTCCCCTCTATGCCCCCCACCTCTTCCCCGTGGAAAGCTTCTCTGTCTTGACTATCCAAACTTGACCCAACCTTTAAGACCCAACTTCCACCATTCACATGTCTTTGAAAAAAAAAAAAAGTTACATTGAGATATAATTCACATACCATACAATTCATCCATTTAAAGTGTACAATTCTATAGTTTTTGGCACATTTACAGTTATGCAGCCATCCCCACAGTTAATTTTAAAATATTTTTATCCGTTCAAAAAGAAACTATCTCCCTTTGGCCCCTCCCTCAGCCCTAAGCCTATTCTGAACATTTCATATAAATGGAATCATATAATATGTGGCCTTTTGTGTCTGGCTTCTTTCAGTGAGCATGTTTTTGAAGTTCTGATGTAGCACGTGTTAGCGCTTCATTCTTTCTGATGCCAAAATCCTAGTCCATTGCCCAGAGGCAGCATATTTTGTTTATTCAGTCATCACTCGATGGACATTTGAGTGGTTTCCACCTTTTGTTCTGATGAATCCACCATTCACCTTTAAACTTTTTCCAAGCACCTGGTCTGTGCATTGTAATCTCCCCCTCCTCTGCACAAATTCTGCCACTACTAATATTAATTACCCTCTACCAAGCACCTACTATATGCCAGACTCCAAATTAGGCTCTTCTTACGTCAACAGACTGAATTCACACCATACCCCGAAGAATGTGGTATTATTTCCACTTTATGGATGAGAAAGCTCGAGCCCAGAGGAGTAAAGAGATTGGCCAACATCATGGTGGAAATGGGACCTGAACCCAGGTCTGTCCTGCCACAAAATCCTCCTGTCGTGTTTATCTCATTTTTGGCATTTAACCTTTCTTTAATTGTTTTTGCGTATTTTGGGGTCTCCCTCAAATTGTAAGCCTCTTCAGGGTAAGGACCATGTCTCACAGTTCTTTAGTCTTAGACCCAGTACCTCGTTGGACAGTCCTTCCACGCATATTTGTGGAGCTCCTGTTGGCTTGCAGTCTGTGGGGGAGCTATGCTTTTTGCCTGTTCAGCATCCGTCCCCTCAGCCTCCTCCTGGCTACAGGATGGGCATGTGCCTCAGGGCTAGCCAATCAAAGCCCTCAATCCCGCTGGCCACAGTGATTGGCTCAAGGATGGGCCTAGGATCCAAGCCTGGCCAATCAGAGCCTTCCTCAAGTATTTTGCCATAGTAACGGCTGAGGACACCTGCTTACTCTTTGGGACTGGGAGCTATAGGGACCATCAAGACTGGCATCGCCATTGGCAACTTCATCCTGCCTTCTGGGCAGAGGCTACATCAGAATGCCGTGCAGATGTTTAAAATAGTATTGCAGGAAAATATTTAATCACATGGAAAGATGTTCGTGATAACTTCCTGGGTTTAAAATAAGGCAGCTACAAAAGAGAACATACAATATTACTTGCTACATAAGTGTTCATATATACCTGCAAGTAAAAAATGGGTAATAGATGCCAAAATACTAACATTGGTTCTCTCTGTATGAGTATTGATTATATACTTTTTCTTTGTTTATTTGAACTTTCAAAACTCAGGCTGAATTCTGTACTTTTTAGAAGGTTTTTTTGTTTGTTTTCCTGTTTGTTTATTTTAAGCTAGAGCCCTTCGGTTCAGCCTGACTCATCTCATTTGCCTTTTTAGAGCACACACTTTTCTAACAACCCCATCATCTGCCCTGGTCCTGGGCCTTCCCCACCCTTGGCCACTCTGCTCACCTGGGCCCCTCCTGGCCACCAAGGACCTGCCATCCCAGCTGTGCCTGAGTAATGCCATCCCCAGGTGTCTTCCTGATTCTCGGAGAAAGGTAGGCCTCCCTCCCCGACTCATCCTGCTGGGTGTTGCGTTTCCATTCTCAGCTCACAAGGAACCTGCAAAAAATATTTTCTCTGGCAGTCAGTTAGAGAGTAGCAGCCCCAGACATGCCTTCCAGGCGACGTCCAAGCCTGGAGCGGCTGCTGTCCTCCACCGCTGCCAGGAGACACGGTCAAAGACAAGGCCAGGGCTCTGACCTCATAGCCTTGAATAGGGCTCTTTGCCCCATCAAAGTGTGAGCAATAACAAGGCCTGGGAGGTGCAGCCCCACAGGATTCTTCTGCTGGAGCCAACCTCTCCCAAGCCGACGGCACAGAGCCATCATCCTGGGCCCAGACCCTGACTGCCTTCTCCAAATGCTGAAGGGTTCAAAGGGTATGAGAGTCTCATGGGTGGGCAGTCAAGGGCCCAACTGTCCGCCCACCCGAGGGTCTCTCTGTGGGGGCCCTGCCCTCACTCCACGGAGGTGTCCCTTCCTGTTCCCCTTCTGGGCCAGCCTGTCCTTCAGACCGCAGGCTCTGACTACCCAGTTGGTACCAGCGGCCATAGCCATTGAGCCAGGAGTGGGTAGTCACCTGACCCCGGCTGGCCCATTGGATCTGTGCTCATAAGAATGCTCTGGATAAAAAGGCAGCCAGGCTGGGCTGTGAAAACGCAGAGAAATCCGGGGAGAGAAAGGAGACAGAGAGACAGGCAAGTAGTGGAGATGAGCCATTCGGAGGAGTGAGAAGAACAAGAGGGGTAAAGTAGGCCTGAGGGTTCTCCAGATTCCAGACGTTCCGAAGCTCCATCCTTTGAAGAAAGCCCACTTTAGCCAACCTGTCTCATCTGGGTATTTATTCCTTACAACTCATAGATTCAGGGTTACGTTGAGAGTAACTGTTCCCAGGTGGGAAGATCTGAGCCTATCTCCAGGTGGAGGGAGACGCCCTCTTCTCTCCCCTCTCCCCTCCCGTTGGCTGGGAGGCCCCATTTGCTGCTCATTTCCAAGGGCTTGAGTTCTTGAAGAAACTGCTTCCCTGCTACTGGACATCTCCCCCAACCCTGTTCCAATGGGAAGAGGTTCAGGGATCTTCCAGATCATGTGACCAAAAGTCACTGGCAACCTTGGTTCAGTGGACCCTAAAAGGCATGCTGATTGGAAATGCCGACCATGCCTAAGGAATGAAAAAGTAACAGGTTTTGGAGTCTGGCAGGTTAGGGTTTGAATCCTGGCCCCAGCAGCCTCCTGGCGGTGGGATCTGCTTTGTTTTTGGCGCCTTCATCACCAATGTCATCCGAGACCTGCCATGTGCTGGATGCCTCCCTGCGAGCTCCTGTAGAGGGTACTTCCGGTGGGATCCCATTTTCCGAATGAGGAAGCAGAGACAGGAGAGGTTAAGCCATGGGGCACGAGTCACACAGCTGGTGATGGAGGATAAACCCTGGGTTATCTGATTCTGGGGAGCAGGTTTAGCCCGAAGAGAAGAAAAAATCTTGTGAGAAACCCTCATAAAGTGAAGTTAGTGTGCTTCTCTACCCGGAAAAAGAGAAAGTAGACCTTCAACAAAAATGTTCTTCCAGTGTTTACAGAGGAACTACATACAATGCCTGGGATTTGCTTCCCAATCGTCCACTGGGGCACGTGTTGATGAAAGAAAATTGGATGAGTCGATCATTTTCGAAGCGGGGCATTGGGACATGGGTGAACATTACACTGTTCTCTCTCCTTGTGAATATGTCTGGAGGTTCTCATAATCAAAAGGGTATTTTTAACGTATCGAGGAGGAACTCAGCCAGAGTTGAGGGGCGTCCGGCCAAGGATGTCCAGGTGCAGACGATGGGCACCGACCATGAGGGAGCCCGGAGCCCCTCCCTGGCCCTGCAGACCACTTCCCCCGGCACCAGTCTCCCTCTTGACTCCCATGTTGTCCGAGAACCCTCGGCTGTGAGTAATGAATGCGTCTCTCGGCGGGACATGTGTTTCCAATCATCCTGCTCAGTAGTGCGTCACCACGGACAGCTGCTGCCTGTCTCCGGCTCCCACCCCTCACGTGGTCCAGATCCGCCCTGCCCCCACCCACGTCTGCGCTCAGCTGACAGGACCCTCGGGCAGCTCCTGCGTCCTCCTACCTCTGGGCCCTTCTGGCTAGAACAGTGCTCCCACCTTATCTGAATCGTTCTGACCGGCCTCCAGGTCTCTCCCCCGGGCCATTCGGACCTCGCCGCTGCCCTTGCTCCTCATCGGGGCCCCCAACACACTTTGCCATCATCTCTCTCTGTATTTCTACTAAAAGGTGGATCACGCTGTAGCAGGAAAGGGGCCGTTTTTGTTCCATCCACATCCCCGGCACCTGCACATGCCTGACGCACAGCTGGGGCCCAATACAAACTTGTCGAATGAATGAATGAATGAATGAGTAAACAAATGAGCTATAACCTTAAGAAGTCGGGAGTCTTGGGGAAGGCAGACATGAAGACGAGTAACCCGTGTGAGAAAACGCAAGGGGACTGAGAATTCCAGGTAAACGGGCCACAGAAGGGCAGTTTCCATCTCTACCCCTCCCTAGGGCGGCCCGCTCTCCACACGACCCCAGCCGGGCACCTCCCTGGGACGGAAATCAATCACGAGCCCCCTTTGGCTGTCTGGGCTGGCTCCTGGGCCATGGCGAGGAAGGCTCCGAGGCCACGTCCGGGCTCGGCGGGGAAGGAGCGCTGGAGAGCGATGTGCCTGGTGGGGGACTGGGGTGGGGGGGACAGGGGGCTACTCGCCAGCCAGGAGGCCACACCTGGGACATCCCTCTACCTGGCCTGAGGAGTCAGACTACAGTCCAACTCGATGGGGAGCGCTGAGGGGGACCCAGGGCACCCTCTGTGTCTTCAGGAAGCTCAGCCTGCCTGGGTGCTGAGAGACGCAGCCCACCCAGCCCCTGTTGCCTTCACTGTGGGCATCCAGGCGACCGGGCTGTGTGGTCAGATGACACCTGTCAGGGGAGGCTGTGCGGGAGGATACAAGTCACCTCCCGCAGGGACTAGGTGTTGGCCTCGTTCCCGGGCCAGGGAATGCCTGGGCAGAACTGGGGCCGTGCCGGAGGAGGAGAGAAGCAGAGTGGGGTTTGGCGCAGGACTGCACACGTGATCCCACTTCTAGCGGGGGCAGGGCAGGCCCGGGGACATGGGGTCCCAGAGGGCGAGCCACTGCCTTTTGGCCCCTCTCGCCTGTGGAGCTGGGCTGCTGTCTCATAGCTGAGGAGAGAGTGGGAGTGCCAAAAACAGAGAGTCAACGAGCCTGGCCCACACGTCCAGAGAGCAGCTGGAAATGGCGGTGAGGACCTGATGAATCACTTTTCAGGGAGCCGGGCCTCTCCTCGCCTTCCTCCTGGCTCTGTTCGTTGCCTTCTGATCTCTTTGTTGGGGACCAGAGCCACCCACGCCCTGCTCTCCGTCTTGTCTGGCAGTTCAGCTCAAGGTTGAACGAGGTCCTTTAGGCATTCTGTCCCCTCGCCCTCACCCCGGACTCCAGTGGATGACCTCTAGGGGCTGGGACCTCATCCGTTTGCTCCGAAGCTCGTCACAGAGGGAGGGGGGGAGTGAGACAGGTTGGAATCTGAAGGTGACAAGAAACCGGACTGGGGATGGAAGCAGCTTGGTGATGCTGACCACAGTCTGACCTCGCAGAGAACCTGAGGCATCTCCAGAGAAGAGAGACCGGGGCGTTGGGGGCGGGGGCGTGGGCAAGGGGGAGAGAAGGCAAGGCAGGAGCACAGAAAGAAAAATAGGATTGGGGAGAGGAAGGAGAGAGAGAGGAAATTCTTGGGCATAGTCCTAATCATAGCCTTGAAATGAAATTTACTGCTGCACTCAGCATGGGAAGCCAGCCAGCGCCGCCAAACCAGCCCCCCTTCTGTTTGGATTAGGCGATGACATCATGGCCATGGGCCGTCACTCCCAACACCAGAGGAAGAGCAGGATGGTGGGGCGGGAAACCTGATCCTCCTGCCTCTGGCTTCCAGGGAGGCGAACCTGAAACCAGGAAAACTCAGCCCTAACCCTCCCCTGCTGAGCTGGGCAGCCAGTCCCCCAGCTGTCCCGCCCCTCGCTCCTGGCCAGCCCCTGGTCCCCAGAATGCCAGCTGTGGCTGCTTCCGGGAGAAAGCCAGGGATGGAGAAGCACTGGTCCCATCTCTCCTCGCTGGCCCTGCTCCCTAACCCGTCCGTGAGAGGAAGCACATGACCGCGTGCCCAGGGCCAGAAGGAAATGGCCTGGGCACGAGAAAATGCAGAGCAGTGCCCCAAAGAGAGCCACTGCCTAGCGTCTCTCATAGTCCTTTGTTTTCCATGTAAATGAAGCCTACAGGGGGCTCTGGGAAGAGCCCAGTTCCGGGAGAGCTGAGAGGCAGACAGGTGGGGAGCCGGAGGAGAAGAGCACAGCTCTGGGGTGTGGACTTCTGGGGCACAGACTGTGCAGGAGCGGCTCCCTGGCCCTCCCTCGCTACCGGAAGGAGGGACGTGCCCTCCCTTGCAGGACTGGAGTCCCTTCTGAGTCACAGGGAGGCAAGACGCGGCCACAGGGAGGAGAGACAGTGCCATCTGAGAGTCCATGGGAAGCAAGGTCTGAAAAGGCTTCCCGGCCCGGGGGTGAAACCACGGCTGTGCCAGAGCCGCCTCCCTGGAGGAAGTGTTTACGTGCTGCCGTCTAGGCTGCCTGCTCCGGATACTTCAGATGCCGCAGTGTCTTCAAGCCAACAACTTACCTCATGGGCTCTCTGTTCACCCCCAGGACAGCCTCCCTCCCTCCCTCCTTTCTTTCTGGAGTCACTCTAGAATGGATCAGAGCAGCATGGGTGGTGTGACTACTGCCGCCCGCCCGGGTTGTGAAGGCTGTGCCCTGCATAGTGGGGAGCGGGGAATTAAGACACTGGCAGGTTTGCAAGGTGTGTGCCCTGGCTCAAGGCTGCCTTTGCCCAGAGGGGGACCTGCCTGGGAGGGGAGGAAGGGGGATTGACAGGTGCAGAGGCAGGGAGTGAAGGAGAGAGGCCAGGTCCCGCCTTCTTAAAGATGCTCTATGGGATGGCATAAAGTACAGCCACAGGCGCAGCCGAAGAAACCCCAATGGGAGGCGTGAGCCAAAAGCAGCGTAGAGGACGGAGCGGGGGCATTGGAAAGTAAATGCCTAGAGGAGCTGCAGCCGGGGCAGGCTTTGGTAGCGCTGTACTGAAAATGTGGAAAAATAGCCATATTTCTGCCCCAGGTGCTGTCCATTTTAGGGTTGGGCCATCATCTGAAAATAGCTTTCCCCACACGAGGAGCAGGATATGACATCTATCTCATCACCTAAGTCCCCGTCACCCGGAGACATGCAATGGACTTTTTGGTGAACACCTGTTCATACATCCGTCTGCATCCCTGCATATGTGTAATTTCCCATAAACGGACTATCACGCATGCTGTATGCGCATGGGCACATTATTATTATTATTATTATTATTATTATTATTATTATTATTATTATTTTGGCCTTGTGGCCTGTGGGATCTTAGTTCCCCGACCAGGGATAGAACCCAGGCCCTCGGCAGTAAGAACGTGGAGTCCTAACCACTGGACCTGCCAGGGAATTTCCATGGGTGCTTTTTCAACAACAATCTTTATACTATTTCTTGCCTTCCCTCTCTCCCAGGAGAACCAGTATGGACAGAGCACCATCTCCCTGTTCTCTGGGTGATAAGTGGGTACAGGGACCCTCCCTACGCATTACTATTTGCCCTACAGAAACAGAACCTTGTTGTTTATGTCTCTGCGTTTGGTTTCAAGACCAACGATTTTTATTGGTTTCCCTAGTTAGGGGTTATCAGCTCGGGAAGTTTTGCCACCCAGGGGACACTAGGCAACGTCTGAGGACAGTTTGGTTGTGACAACTTGGGGGGAAGATGCTATCGGCATCTAGAGGGTAGATACCAGGGTTATTGCTCAATATGCCCTCCATGCACAGGACAGCCCCGCGCTGTGCAGAGGACGGCCCCACCAGAGAAAGGTCTGGCCCCAAGGTCAGCGGTGCCGAGGCTGAGAAGCCGGCCCAGCGGAAGAGGATTCATAATGAAATTAATGAAGTGAAACAAAAATCAAAATGTCCTTTATAGTGTCCACGGCTGATCACGAAGATGCTCATGTTGACTGTGCAGTGACCCGTGGCCCATCTTCACGCCACACACAGGTCATCCTTACTCACCTTCTTGTCACCTTTGGGATGTCCTATGGTAAACAGCCCCACCAAGGAACTTTGGGGACAGATGCCTGGGCTGCGTGTGGCACCGCCACCTACGGTGGCCATGAATCTGATGCCCGGAGTCGACCCTGGGGGGGGTGGGTGGGCATCATGACCCCGATGCCAGCTGCCCATTCCTCTCTGGGGGCCACACATCACAAACCGCCAGGCACAGGGACGCATCCCTCACCCTCACCAGCCGCCAGCTCCTGCACCCCTGGACCTGCCCGAGACACGCCCACTCTTCGGGGCCAGATTCCTGAGCCTGTGGGACCGATTTTCACACTACATACTGTAGAGAGTCTGGCTCTCTGGAACCTGCTGGAAGGAGTGTGAGGCCTTCAGCTCCGCTCCAGCTGTCTCGAGGGAGAAAACACTCCAAGCTCAGGAGGAAATGGATCTTCGGTAAACTGGGAGAGTGAACCGAGTGAGAAGAGGCGCCTCTGAAGCCTATCCTCGTGCTGGCGGGACAGGGCCTCCTCTCTGAGGCTGGTGAGGTCACTCTGACTCGGTTTACCTGAGAGGAGCAGGAAGGAGGCGGAGCTGGCATTTTCCTTCTGACCCTGGACAGCGTTTACGCTGCCAAGCCCAGCCCAGGATGTGTTTGCTAGGTGTGCTCCCACAGGGGTGGGACCGGCTGACAGCTCTGCTGGGCTCTGCCTTGAGAAAGTCTCTTTGGGAAGGAGGCAGGGGCAAAGTGGGCGTTCCTGGTGGGAAGTAGTGGCCCCAGGGGGTGCGGGTGGTGATCTGAGGGTCCTAGAAGCCTCCCTCCCCGGCCGGCCTGGAAGGTGCTGCCCTCTCCTGTCTGTCCTGAGTCCTGCCGGGAGTCACAGATACAAGCTGAGGTCCAGCAGGCTGTGGTCAGAATGCACATGGGGGCTGGGCGGGGGTCTCCCGTATGGCTCCCCTGTTAGCCTGCCCCCTAAGATCAAGGTCGGCGAAGCTAGTTAGGAGAGAAGCCCACGGAGAGAGCTATCAGCCTTCGGGTCCTCCTTCTTCCTGCACGTGGGCGCCCTGACCCTGACCTCCCTCCTTGGGCAGAGGTCAGAGCTGCGGCCCTCTCCCCACGTTCATCCCCAGTTGCTGAGCCCTCTTGGCGGTGGAGCAGAGAGCGTGTGAAAGGGCATCTGTTGACACCGTAGCCAGATCCTAATCTACTCCTTGTCTTCAGTAGATTCCTCACCTGAGGCCTCAGTTCCCGTGGTTTTGAGATGGGAAGATTCTAACCAGGAGCACAGGCAGAGGAATGGAGAGGCCAGGGCAATGAGGCGGGGCGCCCAGGAGCCAAGGCCACCACAGGCACCGTAAAACGGCTGGGCCGGTCAGGGTGGGGTGAGCTTTCGGGGGCTGCTCTGTCCCTTCACCTGCTGTGCCCTCGTGAAAGTCATTTAACATTCAATGCCTCCTGATGGCAGCCACCACATGCAATGGATTTTAGAGCCTCTGGTCAACCATGCTCAGAAATCCACTAGGAAGGGGACTTTATCATCATTTTGTGGATGGGGAGACAGAGGCTTGGCAAAGCCAGTGAGGAGGCTGGGCTGCTGCGTCTCTGAGTCACAGGTAAACCCTCTGCCCCCACGCCTGCCCATCCTACCACAGAGCTCCATCCTTTCAGAGGGGCCCACTTTGCCCCTCTGCTCCAAACCCTCCAGAAGCTCTGACCTCAGAATAAAACGTGGTCCCCTCCCAGACCCTCTAAAATCTCCTCCATGGTTCCTCTCCCCTCACTTCTCTTCTCCTTCACCAGCTCAGGAGTGTTTCTACCCACTGGCCCAGGGACCACTGTCCGTTCTGTGGAGGCCTGAGTGCCCAGCTCTCAGGACAGTGCGCATTGCAGATGCTCAAGTAAGCACTGTTGATGGAAGGAAGGAAGGCAGGCCAGCCCAGGCCCCTCATTTCCTGCCCTGTGCCTGGCATGGACCCCGATCCCCTTCTGCACCACCACCAACCTACCTGTAATGTATTTCTCACCCTCAGGTATACTTGATCGTTTATGTGTCTACCTTGCCTGAAAGGCTGAGAGCCCCTAAGGTAGATATTTGTTTCTTTCATAAACTGACAAATTGATTTCAGCTTCTGTAAAGTTCAAGAGCATTTCGTTCCACTTGCAATAACAAAGAAAGAAAGAAATGAAAAGGCTACAGGCAGCCAACTTGCGATAATTTTCCAAATTAACTGTACTTAAAAAATTAGCATCAAACATTTCACAAATGACACGACTGTATTTTACAGAAACAAAAGCCGAAAACGTGACTTTGGAATTGTTAAGAGTACTACAAATAACTGCCCTGCCTATTTAACTTTTCTTCAGGTTGTCTGTTTCTTTTTTTTTTTTTTTTTTTTGCGGTACGCGCGGGCCTCTCACTGCTGTGGCCTCTCCCGTTGCGGAGCACAGGCTCCGGACGCGCAGGCTCAGCGGCCACGGCTCACGGGCCCAGCCGCTCCGCGGCACGTGGGATCTTCCCGGACCGGGGCACGAACCCGCCTCCCCTGGATCGGCAGGCGGGCTCTCAACCGCTGCGCCACCAGGGAAGCCCCAGGTTGTCTGTTTCAAAGCAGGCATAAACAGAAAGGAGCTGTTTTTCCGTTGTTTCAGTATTTCCCGGTTTCACATCTCAAGTCAGCAACACAGTTTAGCGGGCAATTATTCTTTAATTGTGTCTTTCTTCTCAGTTTACAACTCCCCGGCTAGATTACAAACATCCTGCTGGCAAGAACGATGCTTTATGTGTAACAGTGCCCACCACAGAGAGGGCTCAGAGACAGGTAGACAGGGACCCCAGGGGCCACACTTTCTGTGCCATCCACACCTCTCAGACCCTCTGCCTTTCCTTGGAACACAGAACTGTTTTGGGAAAAGTCCTTCAGCTCCCACATTTGTGGGCTAAGGGAGCAGAGCCCGGAAAATGCCTTCATCCAATCCTACTGTTTCCTGGGCTCCTGCCCCCACCCCCCGCCCCGCTGGCTGATCAAAAATATGGCCAGTTTATATAAAATCCTGTTTTGTTCATAGTAACCACTCTCCCCTCCCCCTCCAACTCTACTGGCCAAGCGCACTTAAAATTCTAAGGCCTCCATTTGAAAAAGGAATCCTCGGTAAATTTCAGGAGGCCACCCAGCCAAAGGGGGGCTGGGAGACGGGCGGCAGGGAACGACCCCTGCTCCGAAGCGCACATCCTTTTCCTCAGTCCCTGGCTAGAATCTCAGGGACCCCAGGGGTGGAAGGGAATCAGGCAGTGTACATCTCCCGTGCCAAGCTGGAGGGGAAGGGGTGGTGGGTGGGCCGTCTGTGCCCTGGAGGGGTGGGCTGCGAGTCCCAAGTGCTGAGTCAGGGTCCACTGGGCGCTGTCCTCCCGCAGCGCCCCCCCTCTCCCAAGCTCTGGCGATTTGGGAGGCTGCGGGGTACTGTCCCGGGCGGTAGGAAGCCAGGTGCGCAGCGGCGGGTCCCGGCCGTGCCAGGCTGGACACAACAAAAGCCGGGCTTGGGGGAGGGCCGGGAGGCGCGGGAGGCAAGCGGGGAGGGGGCGGCTGGGAGCTCCCGGAGCCGGCATTGGCCACCCGCCACCGGGGGGCGGAGCCCAACAATCCTCGGAGAGCAATAAAAGGCCGGCTCTGCCCGCGCCTGCGGCGCACACATCCATAGAAGGCAGTGGAGTATCGGCGACCCGGCCCGCGGCGCGCTAGCTCGCTCGCTCGTTCGCTGCCCCCCGCCCGCTCTCGTCTCCGCGCTGCCGGCCGCACCCCGCGCCCCCTCATCGCCCCCGCGACCAAGAGCCGAGAAAGTTTGTGCGGCGAGTGCGGGCCGGAGCGGAGGGCGCGGCCGCGGAGCGCCGCCCAGACCCGCGCGGCCCCGGCCGGCGAGAGGGGAGCGCCCCGAGCCCAGGCGGCGGCGGCGAGCCGGAGCCCGCGCCCCCGCCCCCCGCCCCCCGCCCGCCATGGGCGCCGCGGCCCGCAGCCTGCGGCTTGTGCTCGGCCTCCTGCTGCTGGGGACGTGGCTCCGCCCGGCCGACGCCTGCAGCTGCTCCCCGGTGCACCCGCAACAGGCGTTTTGCAATGCAGACGTAGGTAAGGACGGCGACCCCGCCCCGGCCCGGCGCCCACCGCCCCTGCGGGGCGCGCTGGACCCGGAGGTTTCGCCGGCGCCCCTCCCGCCCGCCTGCCCGCCCGCATCTTGCAGAGGGACCCAGCGCCCGCCTTCGGGGCCTCGGTGCCTTCTAGAATCCTGCAAGTTGATGCCAAAATCGTACTTTCTTTCCCCCCTTCGTTCTCTTCCTTTTTTTCCCTCTCTGCTGAGATGCTTCTCAACCTCAAAATTCCACCGAAATTCCGCTGCAGCTCCAGCCCCAGAAAAGGGAGCCAGGGAACGGATTGGATTTTGGCAGGCGGAGGGCCCCGGGATGCCAGCGCGGGGGGGGGTGTGTGGGGGTGGGGTGGGGTGGGGGCGGGGCGGGGAGAGTGCGGGACACAGCCTGGGGGGTGGGGGGACTCTCGACCTCGGTGGGTTGAAGGACCGGGGACCCCAGGAGGAAACTTTCACAGGTGAGATGGAGTTGGGCTCCTCTGGGCTTGGAGCTGGGTGGGGAAGAGCTGCTCTGCCTGGGCCTCTCCCACCAAGCCGCCTGTGGGGCTCACCAGATTAGACTGGGGCTGGATGGAAGCTTCCCTCCCCTGGTCAGGTTTCCCACGGGCTCAGTGGAGCATCTGGAAAGACGGGCAGAGCCCCAGGGCCGGCTCCTCCCACGTCCTGCCCAGGAGGCATTGCACACAGGGACAGGCAGGAGGGTCCTTGAGTGGTGACTGCTTTTTCAGGACATCCACACAAGCTGGGGGCTTTGGTGACTGAAGGTTGCAGGTAGGGTTGTATGGCTGCTTAGAGTCCCCAGCAAGTATCTGTTCCCCTCAGGACCCCTTGTTCCCCACACATGGGAGCTAGCGAGGAAAGGAGGAGAGCCCAGTTATTTGTTCTGATACACAGAGGGGCAGGAGACAGAAGTGGGGAGAATGCAGCAGAAATGGGAGGAACCAGCTGGGCCCTTGAGGTTTCCATCCAGTTCTGACACTTGCAGGCCTCTACTGCCCTGGTGACAGTCAGCCAGGTTTTCCTGGGGCAGGTTCAGTTTAACCAAAAGAACGGATACACAGCAGGTGGGCCTCTGCAGCTCACTCTCACTTCCTGACAGGTTTGTTTTCCGCTTCTAAGTCTCAGTGGCCAGCCGCGCATCCTCTTGCCAGCTGTGGTGAGGCTGGGCTGCCCTCACCTGTGCAGACTCCAAGGCAGGGTCTCTGGGTTTCTCCTCTTGTCAACCGTGCCTCTCTGATCTCCCCACACTCCTCACGGCTCCTGGCCACACTTCACTTGGCCCTTGGAGCTGCCGCTGTTGCCCGGCGCGGGAAGTCTTCAGGTGATCCTACCTGTGCGTGTCACGTAGCTCAGGCCACCTGCACCTGGGGCACGGTGTGTGCTTGCAGGGTGGTCTCCACAAAACCCGAATTGGGGGAAGTTCTCCAATTTGGCTTCGCTGCTCAGCAAGACTGGCGGTGGGGGGAGGAGAGGCTCCTCCCAGTGGCGGAGCCAGGATTGGCCTTGCGTGCGGTGTCCCCTGGGAGTCCAGGCCTGCCCAGGCCCCTTGCAGAGAGAGAGGCTGTGCTTCTAGGGTAGAATCAGGCCCAGGCTCAGAAGGAATCCGTGGCTCAGGAGACTCTAGGGCTTGGTTCACAGGGGCTGAGCAGGAAGGGGTCGGGCCTCGGGTCGAACTCACACCCCTCGGCCGCACGCACGGAGAGAACGCCCAGCCAGCCAGCCACTCCCATCCTTGCCCAGTGTCAGCTGAGGCAGCGCTGGGGCCGTTTCTGCTTTGGGTTTGGATCAAGGGCAGCAAAGGTCAGGGTCCAGCAGTGTCCGAATGCCTCAAGGCCCCTTCTTGCTTTGAGCGTTACCCTCTCCTCCACCTGCATCTCCTGGCATTTGTGTCCAAGTCATCACATCAAAATCATCGTAGAGCCAAAACTTAACCCCAGCGCAGCTCAGAGGTTCCACAGGGCCTACTGATGCCAGGGTCGCGCCACAAAGCCCATTACATTAGGTTCCCATGGCTGCTATAACAAGTGACCACAAACTGAAGGGCGTCAAACAGCAAGAATTGATTCTCTCACAGTTTAGGGGGCTTAACATCCAAAATGAAGGTGTTAGCAGTGTAGGTTCCTCCTGGAGGCTCTGAGGGAAAATCTGTGCCACCCCTGGTGGCTCCAGCAATATTTAGTGTCTTGGCTTGTAGACACATCACTCCAATCTCTGCCCTGTCTTCTGGTGGCCTTCTTCTCTGTGCCTGTGTCTCTGTGCCCTCTCCTCTTATTAGAATACCAGCCATTGGATTCAGGGCCCTCCCTAGTCTGCTATGACCTCATCTTAACTTGATCACATCTGCAAAGACCCTATTTCCAAATAAGGTCACATTCACAGGTTCTGGGTGAACATGCATTTGGGGTGGATGCTGCCCAGTATTGTTCCATGGGCAGCCCTTCTATGCTTAGTCAACTCGGGTTATGTCCCAGAGACATCCCAGGGTGTAGGCCCCAGATGGCCATGGAGTAAACCCTACGGTGAAAGCCATAGCCTTTCCACATCTGCTCCTCCTTTAGGCGGTGCGAGTTCATGGCTTCCTTGGTGAGGATTCCCCACTCTGGCCGAGAGCATAATTGCCTTGGGTCTGGATCTCTTTGCAGACATCAAAAGTCTGGCTCAGACCTTGGCTTTTGTAGTTTTAAAGCCCTACAGGTGACTGTGCCACCAGGGCAGTGGCCCGGGGGTCCAGGAAGGGTGATGGTCTGCTGTACCTGGGGTCCCTAAAGACTGACCTTTAATGCAGTGTGCTGGCTCCTTTAATTGTTGGCTGGATGCAGGCTTGTGAAATGGCTTGGTGTCTACAAGAGGCAGTTGGCTTAGGAAACAGTCATTTTTCTGTCTGCCTGTGTAAGGATTTCTGGGAGGCATCTCCTTAGCTCTTGCAGCCGGTAGGTTTGGAACTGTGGTCGGCAAAAGAGTTTGTTATGAGGCTATGAGATTGAGGATGAAGGGGTGGGGAGAGGTGACCGGGGCTCCTCCTGGAAGGCCCCGCTCCCTGTCCTTTCCAGAAAAGTGAGGATGAGCTTCCTTTCCAGGAAGTCTTTTTGCGTCTCAGAGCCCTGCTCGGCTGTGCCACCAGCCTCATTCCCTCTCATCGAATGGGGTCCTTCGCCTTCTCTTACAGGCCTGCACGGCTCCAGTAACCTGGCTGGAAACCAGCTTTGGGCTTGCTCTTCAGGTAGTGCCACAGTGAGGGAGCCTGGAGTTCCTTAGCCAGCTGAGTGCCTTGGCAGACCTGGGCCGCTTGGACCAGTTTCTGGAGTCGAGGGTGAATCCAGGAGCTCTCTGGGCCCAGACGATAAAGTCTCCCCCACGGCCTGGGTGGCGAGGCTCAGGGCCACTGTCTCCCAGGAGGGCAGCCTCCATGCCGTCTTTCTCAGGATGTTCCCATTTCTAGACGCTGCTTTTTGCAAACCCTCCGGTGGTCTCTAGCACCAGGTGGGGCAGGGCCCACAGCCAAGGGCACGTGCTGGTTGCCAGGGCAAACAGGCTGGCCTTGGGCACACACTGATGGGGGCCAGATAGCGGCCATTTGGGGAGAAACGCAGTAGGCACTCAGAAACGGCAGCATCCTCACCAAACATGTGCTCGGGAAAAGCAAGGCAGATGAGCTTCCTGTGAGTTGAGTGAGGCCTTGAGCGCACGGGGGCTGGGATGGGGGTGGTGCTGTGTAAAGACACTGTTGGCGACTCCTTTCGCAAAGTGTATAATCAGTCTGTGTTTCGTAATCCCGATTTTCCTATCGGGCTCACCTATGTTGCAACAAGCAGTTACAGAGTGCCCAGCTCTGCCCCAGGGGACGTAAGGGAGAAGCGAGGCATGATCCCTGCCCTCAGGAAGGAGTGCTAGGATACTGGTGCCAGGCAGTGTGGAAGCAGGTTTAAGACTGTGTGGGTCAGGGTAGGCAGAAGGCATGTAGACTCCCCCAACCCCGACCGACCGCCAGGGGCGTGGCTTAAAGTAAGTCAGCCCCCATGTGCTTCGGGCAAATAGTGAACCAAGTAACTGTCACAAGGTGAAAAGCATTTGGGCATCTGAAGAGAGATAACGGGTTCCGATGAGAGGATGGGGAGGGGGCTGTGGGGGGCCCTCGAGTGCCTGGGCTTGGCCTTGGACAGTGTTCCTGGGAGGATGTATTCTCCAGGGGAGTGACTGGAACCTGGGTTGGGAGATGGGAAGAGATGTGTGCAGCGCTTGGAGGCTGTGCCGCGGCCATGGCACGTGGCTGGGAGGGAGCTCTCCTCACCCCACGTGTTCCTACCTCTCTGATCTGAGGATGTGGTGCCAGCCTTCAGCCTGGGGCCTGCTGGGTCCCCTGGCATTGGTGGTCCTGGCCGCTAGTCCCTGAGCTGCAGATGGGCTTGGGTCCTGCTGCTCTTCTTTGTCATCTCAGCTGGGTTGCCCAGAGCATCCCATTCGTGAGGGTTTAGACGACTCCCAGGCTTGGGGGTCGGGGGGTGGACGCAGCCACCCTCGTTCTGATGCAGAGCTGCTGATCCAGTGCCCAAGGGGCTGTGGGAGCAGATGAATCCCTTGGGTTCCAAAACGGCTAAGAGGTATGCTTGGAGGACCCCAGGAGGTCTGAAGGATGGGAAAAAAACAGCAGGAAAAAGCAAAAGCATGTGTATAACTGAATCACTTTGCTGTACACCTGAAACTGTCACAACATTATTAATCAACTGTGACTCCAATATAAAATTAAAAGTTAAAAAAAAATTTAAAAATAATAAAATAAATAAGTACTAAGGATGTCATGTACAAAGTGATGACTATAGCTAACGCTGCTGTATGATGGATAAGAAAGTTAAGAGAGCAAATCCTAAGAGTTCTCATCACAAGGAAAACATTTTTTTTTGTTTTTCTTTTATTTTATATCTATGAGATGATGGATGTTAACTGAACATGTTGTGATAATCATTTCATAATACATCTAAGTCAAATCATTATGCCGTACACCTTAAACTGATACAGTGCTGTATGTCAATTATATCAATAAAACTGGGGAAAAGCATGAAAGGAGATAAAGAGAAGGCAGACTAGGGGCAGGGGTGTAAGTGCCACCGATTCTTCTCCCCTTCCCTGGAGCTCGTCTCAGGTGCCTGCCCTGGACACCCCTCCACCCTGCAGTGTGTGTGAGAGCACACACACACCACACACACACACACACACACACACACACACACACAAACACACGTACGCACGTACAACACAGGGTCGCAAGGCAGATCTGAACAGAGAAGGCAGACTAGGGGCAGGGGTGTAAGTGCCACCGATTCTTCTCCCCTTCCCTGGAGCTCGTCTCAGGTGCCTGCCCTGGACACCCCTCCACCCTGCAGTGTGTGTGAGAGCACACACACACCACACACACACACACACACACACACACACACAAACAAGGGGCTGAGGGCAAGTGGTCTTGTGGCTAGGATGGTCTTTCTGGAAAGAGAAAGTCAGACTTAGGAAATCAAGGTTGAAAGCGTAAAGAACCCTAAATTGGAGGATGGAGCTGGGGGAACATGTACCAGGCATGGTTAAGTGCATCATTTCGCAGTGCCAAGGACAGGGACAGGCTGCCTGGGAAAGGTGCGAGAGAGTCTGGGTACAGAGCAGGCTCGGGGGCAGGAGGGCCCGAGAGGCAGAGTGGGATTGGACGTCTGGTGTATCACATAGAGTGTGCATTCCATCCCGAGGGCCTGAGGAGAGGCATCGAGAGTGTGTACCTGAGGGTGACAGCGGGCATATCACCCAGGGAGTTGGCTGAAAGGCAGGTGTCTGAATTAGCGTCCCATGTTGGACCCTTGGGGCTCAGGGCGTGGGCATGGGTATTTCTCAGACTCTCCAGGTGATTCTGACATCCACCAAAGTCTGCACAGAGCAGTCGTTTCCAAAGCGGGTACCCAAGACAATTTGGGTGTGAGAAGAGAACATTATAGAAATATTACGATGCGGATTGACAGCTGCACTTGTACATAGTTTTAAACGAACAGGTAGATTTTGAGTGCTGGGCTAGGCTTCTGTTTAGTTGCTACAGGGTCCATAGACGGCAAGGACCATAGGGTGTCGGGGTGGGGGGAGGCGTATGTGAGATGCACCAGAATGCTGGGAGGAAAGGCAGCCAGGGGAAGTGGGGAGGGAGGCGGACTTCCAGACCGAGGGGCAGTCTGGGTACCAGCGTCTCAGAAAGGTCAGGAATGAAGCTGGCTCCCCCAGCCCAGGCCCAGGCTCTCCCAGGGCCCACCTCCAGGACCCCTGAGGCCTGGGCTGGCTGGAATCCTGGAGCCTTTGGCGCCTCCATCACTGCGTGCATGTGCAGCTCCAGTGGGAAAGTGATAGAGACCCAGGGGAATCCCATTTTGTAGCTGACAAAATTGGGGTCAGCCTCGTCCAATTAGCATCCTAGGTTAAGCTACTGGAGACCCCAGCAAGGTGGACTGGGCTAGTGTTTGCTGTAAAAATAAAATTGAGATGTAATCTCTATAAAGAAGGGTCCTAACCTGGGGGGCATGGATGTCTGTTCAGAGATGGGCCTGGTGGGGGGTGGTCTTCAGCCCTGAAACTGTAAGCAAAGCTGCGTGTGTGTGTGTGTGTGTGTGTGTGTGTGTGTGTGTGTGTGTGTGTCCATGTTTTTCTGTGGACAGGGGCCATGGCTTTCTCCAGGTTCTCAAAGGGGTATGTGACCCCTAAAAGGTTAATCACTGCCTATAAAAGACTTTTTTATGGCCTGTTGGGAGGGGTGAGAGACATGGTGGGAAGGGGCTTTGAAACCAAAGGGTGGGCAGCCTTGCGCCCGGGCGCAGCAGCAGAGCCTGAAGCCCCGGCAGTGGGAACCAGGGGGGGTCTTTGTCGTCCCCCCACCGCCCCGAGAGCTGTTAGACATGGGGGGGGGAGGGGAAGGAAGCTGCAGGCAGGAGAGCAAGGTTAAAGGCTTGTCAGCCACCCAGGTGAGCGGAGCAGGCACCTGCACGAGGGAGGGACTCAGGAAACAGAAGGCAGGCAGGGGGGTGACGGGCTGGGACGGGGGCTGCCTCTGGGCTTTGACCTCAGGGCCAGGGCCAGGCATACCCTAACGTGGTCAGGTGATCAGTGGGGTTCCCTGCTGAGTTCTGCTGCAGAGACAGTGGGGTCTCCGGCTGTAGTAGCTACAGCAGATTTTGCAAGTATGTGCGGGGCCTCGGAGGGAAAAGGGAGTGAGAGCAGAGGCACTGAGAAGTGGGGACACAGAGGTTTGGGGCAGCATGGTTAGGGCAGCTGCTCTGCGGCCCCACGACTCAGTCCAGGGGAGAGATCTTGGGCAGGTGCCCTCTGCCTCGGTTTCTCCGTCACCAAAGAGGAGATAATAATTTACCTACCTTTTAAGGTTGTGGGCAAAGATCACAAGAAAGGGCAGAGGTGCAGTGCCTAGGACGGTGCCCATGGAGGCTCTCGGGGTTGGGGCGGGGGGGACTGGCTCTTTCTGTGCCAGATGCTGTGCTGGACGTGTAATCCTCACCCAGCCCTGAGGTCTGGCCATGGTTATTACACAGGTAGGGGGGCGCAGAGACACACAAGCTGGGCTCTGGTGCCTCCAGGAGGGTGGCCAGGGAACTAGGAGGGAAACCGTGGTAGTTCTGTGAAGGAAAAGTGACTGTGACAAATAACAGTAACAGCAGCTGTCATCATCCATGCTAAGTGCTTAGAACTGTGTTCCACATGTTCCTCGTGTTAACATGTCTGATTGACAATTATCCCCATTTTACAGATGATCAGACTGAGGCATGGGCTGATTAACTTGCTTGGGTCACATGACTATCAAATAGCAGAGTAAGAAGACAGGGTTTTAAAATGAAAGGAGGGTTAACAGCAAGGAGACTGAACTTGGCGATTCTGGTCCACCTTGGCTTGGAGGGGGTGGTCTCTGGGGAGCATGAAGGATGGAAACTCCTGGAAGCTGACCTTGTTCGTGAGATTTGCTCATCAATTGGAGATGAGCTAAATTAAATTAAGCTCTATCCTGACAGCAGAGTATTAAGCAGTCATTTTAAACAGTATTATAGATTCACGTTTTTGACCTAGAAAAATGTTCAGAGTGCATTAAATTTAAAAGCCCAGTTACAGTCAGTACACCTTCGCATTTCAAACACTGTCTAATATAACTTTTAAGCGCGCAATGCATAATGGTACATTGTAACAAAAAGTTATCAAGCAAATACTCAAATTAAGAGACAAGTCATTGCCACCCTGAAACCTCAGTTAATCCATCCTGGTCCCAACCCCCTCCTTTCCCTTAGATAACCACTGTCACTGGTTTTTATGGTGAAAATTCCCTGGCGTACGGAAGTTTTATTGCTTCTGTATGTATCTCTATCCTTTTTTTTTTTATTATTATTGTGCATGTACAGAAAAGTCTGGGAGGGTGACTGTCAAAATTCTAGGCAGTAGGTGAGATCAAGGGTGATTTTTATTTCGTTTTGCTTATCTGTATGTTCTAAATTTTCTGTGATTAACGTGTGTGAGTTGTATAATTATTTTAAAGTTAAAAGGCAATGGGGAGACAGGGGCGGAGGTTTCTTCAGGATGGGGGAGGCAGAGGAGAAGGCTGCGGGCGAGAGGGTGAGAGCCCTGAGCCCGGAGGGAGGGCGAGCGCGTCCAGGGCTGCCCAGCTTTGCCTTCGTCCTCCAAGAAGCAGATTAGGGAAGGGTTTATTGCTTCTTAAGAAGACTCTTACTGTTTTTCTACCTCAGAGACTTACGCTTTTTTGAGGTGTAATTCACATACTGTTCACCCATTTAAAGTGTACAGTTCAGTGGTTTTTAGTGCAGTCACAGAGCCGTGCAGCCATCACTACTATCTGATGTTGCAGCATCCCGAGGACCCCTGAGCTGAGTACACCTTGAGGTTTCCGAGGTGAGACTCAGGCGGTGTGTTTCCACCCGGTGCTGCCCCAGCAAGGCCGTGCCCTACAACAGGATGCACAGGATGCAGTCGGCCTCCTACAACTCTGCTGGCCTTTCAGGCCCTGGCAAACTACACCCCTGCCCCCGACTGCCTATGGTGGTAAATACAGTTTTACTGGGATGCGGCCACGCCCATTCCTAGTACAAAGTCTGCAGCTGCTTTTGAGCTACAAGGCAGCATTGAGTAGTAGCGACAGAGCTATGTTAGTTATTGTACCATCTGGCCCTTTATGAAAACGTTGCCCCACCCCTGGGTGTGAGCTTCCTGGGGCTGGCTCACCTCTCACCTGGTGGCCCGCTCCCTGCTTTCCAGAAGAAATGATGCTTGTGGATGTCATTCTCTGAACTGACCCCGAACATGCAGCAAATCTTGAACCTGTGGGCCTAAGAGAGGGAGGGACGAGTTTAAAGGCCCTAACCCCTCTGTGGTGGAAGGTTCCGGGGTGGAGAGTTCCTGGGGACAGAGCCTGGCTTGGGATGAGTCTTCATGAGGCCCTTTCTGATCTGTGGTCTGGAGATCTTGGTTGGGCTTTCCGGGAGACCCCTTAGGGTCAGGGCATCCTCACCGAGTTGGCTCAGCACCCCGGCTCTGCACCAGGCGTGGCCGAGGCCCCTCTGATGACAGGCAAAGGCCCTAGTTAGGAGGCACATCCACAGCTGATTCTTAACCAAGGACAGAATGAGGAAATGGACCGACATTTTAGAGGAAAAAAGACGAAGTGGAAGGCATTGGGAGAAGAAGGCTGGGCCTTTGGAGTCTGTTAGAGCTGGTTCTGAGTCCTGACCCTGTGCCTCTGTGAGCCTTGGTTTCTTCTGTGAAAGCAGAATTAAACTCCTCAGGACCGGGCCATAGCAGATGCTGAGTGAATTTCCGATGAGTGAGTGAAGTATGCAAAAGCATGGGAGGGGCTCAATAGATGTCGGGCCCACCCACTCCATCTAGAATTCTGAGACCCTGGATGATGCTTCTGTGAAACCTTGTGGCCTCTGTCCCCAGAGCTCCTCAAGAAGAAAGTCATGTGTGTGCAAAAGGGAAATAAACCTCCTCTGACATTCCTGGCCCCCTCTGCTTTCTCTGTTCTTCCTTCAGCGTGTAAAACTCAGCCTGGCCTCTCTCTCTGTGGCCCAGCTCACTTCTGCTGCCCTTTCTTTGGTCCAGATCAAGAGTTCAGGGCCGGTGGATGGGTTTTCAGCACAGGCCACATGATGTGAGGGAGACGCGCTCACGCCGGCTCCCAGCACTGTATGGAAACTGTACCTCTGATGGTCCTCTGCTCTGCCTTCTCCGTGCCACCACTCCCTGGTCATTCCAGGTAGTTGAAAATTCACTGTGCAGAGTTGGTTGACCCGCCCCAGGCCACCTTGTCCTCACCTGGGTCCCATGACACGTGAGGGTGTGGAGAACAAGGACGGGGTGGGAAGGATGCCAGGAACGCGTTAGATGTGGAGATGCGCGGGAATGACCTTACTGGGCCGCAAGTCTAGAACGTTTGCAGGCACAAGATGAAGTCTGAGCTCGCGGTGACCCCGGGCGCCCCAGCCTCTGGAGTCCAGGGTGCTGTCAACAGACAGCACTCCGTGTAGCCGGGAGAAGACGCCGGAGGTCACTCGTGGGCTTCAGGTTCGTGAGGATTGTTCTGCTCCGAGGGGAACATCCCTTTTCAGAAGGACTGTTGACCCTGTGACAGGGCGATTTTGGGGGCAGGCACAGTTCTCTCCTGGGGGCTTTTCTCTGCAGCCCTCCAGCATTTAATCTTCAAGTCTCAGAAGGCCCTGGGAGAAATGGCCCAGCCCAGCTATGCCCAGGCAGAAACCAGGTATCTCAGGAGGAATGGTGTTGGAGCAGAGCCATGATGAGCCCTGTCGGCCCCCAATTCTTGGTAGTGACATCTTGGTCCCTTGGCCCTGTTGGATCCAGGGCAGGGAACAAAGGAATAAATCTAAGGTGGCGGGCTTCCCTGGTGGCGCAGTGGTTGAGAGTCCACCTGCCGATGCAGGGGACACGGGTTCGTGCCCCGGTCTGGGAAGATCCCACATGCCGCGGAGCGGCTAGGCCCGTGAGCCATGGCCGCTGAGCCTGCGCGTCCGGAGCCTGTGAAAAATCTAAGGTGGTGTTTGTTTCTTGTGCACCGGTTCTGCGGCGGGGGAACCACTGGCAAATAGTCACCAATCATAAGCCTCTTCGATAAAAAAACATCGACTGTCTAGGGATTTTCAGTGCAAAAGGACTTCATCTCTGCCATTTCACAAGGACTCATGAGGTAGGTGGTAGGTCAGGCAGGTGTCCTCCCCTGTCTGGATGGAGAGCAGCCCATGATTTACCCAGGGTCGCACAGCCAAGGGCGGCACCAAGAGTCTGAGGAGCTGGATCCTGGCTCAAGTCTCTGGAAATAGATCAGACGTCACAGCTTTGGCCTTTCCATTGCTCTGTTCTGTGTGGCCAAGAGGCTTGTTGTCCTTGGAAGGGCTGACTCTTAAGTAGGTGTGTTTGGTCCTAACCTGAGCGATTTAGAAGCTTGGAAGGGCATTTTGACAATGCTGATCAAGGACTTTAAGTCTCCCCTTGAATGTAAATTGGTGCAGCCACTATGGACAACAATATGGAGGTTCCTTAAACTGCAAGACTTACCATGTGATCCAGCCATCCCGCTTCTGGGCGTGTATCTGGAGAAAACTCTAATTCGTAAAGATGCATGCACCCCAGTGTTCATAGCAGCACTATTTACAATGACCAAGACATGGAAACAACCCAAATGTCCCTTGACAGATGAATGGATAAAGAAGATGTGGTATATTTATACAATGGGATATTACTCAGCCATAAAAAATAGTAAAATAATGCCATTTGCAGCAACATGGATGGACCTAGAGATTATCATACTAAGTGAAGTAAGTCATATAGAGAAAGACAAATGTCATATGATATCACTTATATGTGGAATCTAAGAAAATAAAAAAGAGTAAAATAATGCCATTTGCAGCAACATGGATGGACCTAGAGATTATCATACTAAGTGAAGTAAGTCATATAGAGAAAGACAAATGTCATATGATATCACTTATATGTGGAATCTAAGAAAATTATAATGAACTTATTTACAAAACAGAAGAGACTCACAGACATAGAAAACAAACATGGTTCCCAAAGGGGAAAGCTGGTGGGGGCAGGGGGGAGGGATAAATTAGGAGTTTGGGATTAGCAGATACAAACCACTATTTATAAAACATATAAACAACAAGGTCTTACTGTAGAGCACAGGGAACTATATTCAATATCCTGTAATAAGCCATAATGGCAATGCATACAAAAAAGAATAGATGTATGTATAATTGAATCTCTTTTCTGTACACCAGAAACGAACACAACATTGTAAATCAACTATACATCAATTAAAAAAAAAAAAAGTCTCCCCTTTGGTCAAGCAACTCTAAAGCCAGGAATTTTTTTGCAGGAAATAATGAAGTACATGTGCTGGCATCTCGTGACAAGGATGCTTACCTCCATCTTGTTTATCTCGGCGTTAGAAACAGATAAAGCAGCAGGGCAGTGGTCAAATAAATCACAGCCTCGGATGCTCTGTGGGACCAAAGGTTGTAGAATTTTTTACTGAAATGTAAAATGTTCAGATAAAGGAGGAGAAATTAGACTTTCTTTTGCAAGTGTGTGTTTTCTAATTTATCTCTGTTGAACTTGAACGATATGTGTCATTTTTAAAGTCAGAGTTTGCTGAAGTACGGGTCTGACTGTGCTCGGCGGCAGGTTGGGCCCGCACTGTTAAAGCTGGGTTGGTCCTAGTTCATTGATGGGCCCCATGGAGCAGAGACCACTGAGCAGAGCAGGTTCATCCAGAGGATGGGAGCGGCATCCTAGGAATCACTAAGGTGGTGTCGGGAGAGCCCGGGCTTGGGAGAAATATCTTCAACGCAGGAACAACCTGGAGAGCACAGCAGTGGTGGACATTCCGGAATGCGTCAAAGGCCCCACAGGCTGAAGTTTTTGGCCACCATGTTATCTGCACTCTCCCCAAGCCCCGCCCCAGACTTGTCCCATGCTGAAGGTGGGTGTACATGACCTTGCTGAGAAGAGGCTAAGGGATTGGGGGCTGGGTATGCTCTGGGGAAGGAGAAATGGACATAAGACCTTGTGTCTATGGGGCCAAGACGAAGGGCCCAAAAAGTGGGTGGGAAGCTGTGGTTGAGAAGTTCAGGGGCAGACTTCCTGCCCTACGCCAGGTCGGGGACCACATGACCTCCCCAGGGCCCTTCCAACCCCACACAAAGGCTTTCATCCCTGGATCAGCTCTGCCTCCAAGGTTCCAAGTTCCTGCTGTTGACTTTCGCAAGAAACCAAACCCTGAGATCGGTTGCTTTGACATCTTGGGGCCAATATCATGTTCCCCAAACTAAATTTCTCAATTGTCAAATTTGTGGAGGGTGCCCTTAGCCCTAGAAACGAGGTCAGGCATGTCCTATTTCTTATTTTGGGTGGGTGGGTGACATGGGGGCCCCAGGCCAGCATTCCTTCCCCCCGCCTCCAGTCGGCTCAGCTCAACAGTGGATCCTGGAGGGGCAAGTGTCCCCAACCTGAGTGGGGCCGTACACCCTCCCTGTGGGAGGAGGGGTGGCCAGCGTTGTCGGGAAGCCCTGACCTTGAGGTGCAACAGCTCAGGAGAGTGACACCCCGATGAGGGACGTCACCGTGCTGCCAGGCTGGGACAGGAAGGATTTTCTCCCTGCCGGACCGTCTTTAAACCCCGAAAGCACGCGCACGTCAGGCATCTGCACGGTGCCCCCGAGGTGGCCATCCCTCTGCTTGAAACCCCAGCTGTTTGAGTCAAATCTTTGTGATGGGTGGACCCACAACAGGTGTGCTGACAGGTGCTTGCCCTCTGGCTGGCTCGTCACTGTCCTTGACTTCACGCCTGCTCTGATGTCAGCGTACAACAGCTCAGTTGTTCCCATGGCAGCGGCTGCCAGAGTTCACCAGCTGGGGCGGATGCTGGGCTGCTGGTGGAGGTGGGGAGCTGCGATTCCAGCCAGCTTTGGTCAGTGGGCCCCGGAGACCCCATGCAGGGCACCCAGGGCCGAGGTTCTTGTTGTGTCCCCGTCCCCTTATCCGTTGTGAGGGTGGAGTTCTTTCTGTGCCCGGTGGTTTGGTGAGGGCGCCTTGGGAAGTGGGCCAATAAGGGTGTCCGGGCCACATGTCCAAAAGGCTAATTTGAAAGTCCTTGCACCACGGGGCTCTGCATATACAGTTGGGTCGGGGAGGATGGGCAGTAGAAGCTGGTGGGATGGGGTTGGGGGTGAATGTGGTGGTTTGAGGGGGGAGATCATCATGAAACAGGAACAGTTGTTGGCACTGGGGACCCCTGACCTAGGCGGGGTAGCTGCAGTAGTAAGGTTGGAGGGAAAGCAGGTGACATCGTCAAGAGACATTTAGTAAGGCGCCAGTTGGATCAGCCGTAAGCAGCCCCCCAGCTAGCCTGGTGTCTCCTGTGAATTTGGAAGAGCCTGTGCCTCATGTCTGTCTGAATGAAGCTGGTCGGGGAGGTAACAGAGACAAGATGACAAGGGCTTGTTCTCCTAGAGGCTGGCTGCCCGGCCATCTCGGCCTTCTAGAACTGTCCTTATCCTGAGTGTGCGTCAGGGAGATGGTTTAACATACAGATTCGCAAACCCCACCCCAGGATTCGGATGGAAAAACCTGCGGTAGGGCCTGGCCAGGACTCATAGTCTACCATGATCACCTCCCCACCAGGTGATTCTGATGCAGCTGGTGTAACACCCAGCTGGCTCTATGAACCACTACTCTGGTACTTAACTGAGGGAGAGTCAGGAGGTGAGCAAAAGTGGAAGCTCTGGGCAGCACACTGGGTGTCACAAAGTGTATTTCTAGCGGCTAGAACTCAGAGAAATGGAGTTTAAAATGTTTCTGATGTTTGTTTTATCTGGGCTTGGCTTGGATGCCTCCAGTGATGGGTGTCTCACTACCTACCAAGTCAGCCCAGTGATTTCAAGACAATCCTGTAGAAAGTGCTTCTTTCCACCCGGGCCAATTTCTGCCTCCCTGTAATGTGTTCTTGGTGGCCTGGTCCAGGCATCTGGAGGCACGCACGGTAAGTACCACCCTCTTCCCCAAGCAGCTTGCCAAGCATGTGGGTGTTTCTGATGGTGATGAGCACTAGCATCTGTGTAGATGATGGGTGTTGCTGTTATTAGCCCCGTTTTACAGATGAACAGAGACTGAGGCACCCAGAGTTAAGAAACCTGTGCTAGGTCACACAGTCAATACTCTGAACCACCAGAGTACACTGCTAGACTTTTCTACCACCTGCAAGTCTCCCACCAAACATTCTTGGTTCCTTAGGACTTTCCTTCCTATGACCTGTTTTTGTTTGTTCATTCTCCTCCTGAACTCTGAGGCCCTTCTTCCCATCCTTAACCACTCTCTGACTTTCTGAACCATATCTGGGAAGACATACCTCTCCCTTACTCGGATTTTCTCCTTATTTAGTAAAAGCGTAGTTCTCCTTTAGTGTATATTTCTCATTAGGTGAATTCCTAATAATTTCTTTTCTTTCTTTTTTTTTTTGCCGCACCGCGTGGCATGTGGCATCTTAGTTCCCCGACCAGGGATTGGAAGCGTGGAGTCTTAACCACTGGACCATCAGGGAAGTCCTCCTAAAAATTTCGATAGTTATATTTTGATTTTAAAACTTGCAGGCCATCCCGTTTGATCTTCACGCATCCCGTGGGGTGGGAACAGGGCGGGTGCTCCTCCAAGTGCCTCTTTCACGCTGCGGCCGGGAATGTCCAGGTGAGGTCTGACCTGCGCAGGGGCTGGGCTGGACCATTACCCTGCTTGTTTTAGGCGTTTCTAGCAACGCAGGTAACGATCACATTGGCTCTTTTGGTGACCACGGTCTCTGCCGACTCTGAGCTCACAGCCGGCTCAGACCCTCTCGTCTCCAGCTTTGCTCCTTCGGAGCTACATTCTCCCACTTGGCACTTGCAGGTTCGGATGTGGGGACCCACGTGTGAGTTGTAGATGTTTTCCCAGTATGCTTGGCCTTGTTAGATTTGGCCAGGGGTTCAGGCCTGTGAAAAATCTGAGCTGAAGGCTTGCATTCCAGCAACACGGCTGGTTTTCCATCTCCCTGTGGGTGATTGAGTGCCGGGGACATCACATCCAGAGCTGATGGCCATGGCTTCAGACGCTCATGTACTTGACTCATGGAAAGCCCACCAGGGCCCCAGCCTCTACTTTTCTTGCTTTAGACACACTTTTAAGACACTGCTTTGTGTGGGTCCCAGTCCATAGCAGTTTAGAAGCCATATGAGAAAAGGGGGATAGGGTGCTGTCAGACACAGACAGAAAGTTACAACTACGGAGGAAGCTGTAAGAAGTACACTTAAAAACTCCAAATTATATCCTGGGGTCATTTAGTTTAGAGGAACTCTGTCATATATATATATATTTACACATGGTTTTTTTAGTGGGGGTCCTATATATCTTAAAAGCCCTTGAGGGATTCTCTATATTATAGTCCTAAAGATAATCCAGAGTTCTAAGAAGGTCAAATTATATCTATTCTGTGTGCTCTCAGGAGACAGAAAAATGTTTAACTTGACACATGAAAGAGTAAGCTTTACTTATATGGAAATGTTCTCTCTGGCCATGCCAGCTAATTGGGAGCCCTTTTATAGCTATTTTTAAATGTTTCAAAGAAAATGTGCTAAACCGTGTCCCCGGGCCGTTGAGTCTGTGGGCCCCGGAGAAAAACAGGAGCATTTTCCTGTTGCTGCGGATATCAGGGGCTGCCTTGTCAGGGAGGAAGAACCAGAACAGGGCTGGGGAGAGGTGGGTGGGTAGGATGAGGGGGGCTCTATTTGAGGAAGAAGGACGGGCACGAACACAGTGAAGGTGTTGGACCTGGGTCAGGGGCATTTGGGATGCCTGGCTGGGGCGGGGTGGCCAGATCCTGAGCTGCTGGAATGTTCCCAAGCCTGTAGGCCCGGGACTGCCCGACCGACTTTGGTGAGATGGTTAACTGAGCGCATTTCTGGGCCCCTCCCCACCGAGGCAGAGGTGGGATCGTCTGGGGCGGGGCGGGCCCCCAAATCTGCATCTTAACTAGCAGTTCAGGCAACCCATGAGGCAGGTGGCCCTCTGGCTATGCTTGGAGACTTGCTGGTGCCATTGCAGATGCTCAAGTGACACAGGTGGCCGAGTTAGAACAGTGGCTGTAGCCATAGTGCTGGGGAGGAGGAGTCAGGTGGGGTGGGACAGGGGTGGTGACAAGGGAGCCTGGTTAGGAGGCTCAGGTGAGACCCTTCGACTGGAGTCCGATCCACCTGGCATTGGAGCCCCTGGTTTGGGCGCCACCCAGCCTCCTTCATGGTCACCTTTCTTCCTTATCGGCCTGGGGTACCCTGGAGTCTCCATTGAGGGGTCAGAAGGCAGGAGGGCTGCTGCGGGCCTGGCCCTTCCTGGTGGCCTGGGAGGGGGTCTGCCTCAGCTGAAAAGTCATCTGAGCCACTACCCAGGTGACCGCCGCGGGCTGGCTCCACGCACCGGGGACGCAGAGGGTGAGAGGAGAATGGGCCCAGTGTCCTTCCCATCTGCCGCTCTGAGGGGAGCTTCTGTAAGGACAGGGCTGCGGCTTCCCGAGGGGTTGAAGGCAGCCAGCACAGGCCAGCCCGTCCCACTTCGGGGGGGCAAGATCAGAGGGCCCCAGAGAGAACCTGGACACTCAGAACACTGGTCTCAAGTCTGAGCAAGGAAGGGCTTGGAGGTGAGGGCACGGGGCAGCTGGGGACATGGGCAGAGGGCAAGGGTGCATCTGCCGGTTGGTACAGGGTTTTCAGTTCCTGAACGAGGGAGCTGACTCTAATTTCTGGGCTTTATCCCTAAGATCAGCATCCAGATGTTTCAGGTTTTCATCCATTTGCGTGTCTCCAGGAAAACCACCTGGGCAGCATTGGGGCGCACACCCCAGCGGGCCTGGCTCAGGGTATAACGGGTGACCGAGTGGGTGGGGGCCCTCCAGAGTGGGAGAGGCTCGTGCAGGTTTTGCTCCTTGTCACCAGTTAACATGGGGCATGAGCCAGTGGCTCCAGGCCCAAACATAGACCCTGGGTATCGGGGTGCAATCTTCCCCATTCTCTACAGATGAAGAGACATTCACAGCTCTCTCCCTCTCCTCACCTGTTTGGACACCCCTGTGGCCATTCCCAGGGGTGGGAAAAGCTCAAGCTCTGACATTTGGGACCCAGATTCAAACCCAGCTCCTCCCTGTGAGCTGGGACAGTTACTCAGTTCCTGCAGTTCTATTTCTTGGTGTGGGGAGATGCTTTCATTTCTCTTGGGCGTATACTTAGGAGTACAATTGCTGGGTCATATGGTAGATCTACATTTACCATCTTATAAAACTGCCAAACTGTTTTCCAGAGCGGCTGCACCATTTTGCATCCCCACCAGCAGCATGTGAGGGTTCCGATGTCCCCACATCCTCACCAAGTCTTGTCGTTGCCTGTCTTTTTCATTGTAGCCGTCCTAGCGGGTGTGAAATGGTATCTTCATTTTGCATTTCCCTGATGAGTGTTGGTGTTGAACATCTTTTTATGGGCTTTATTAGCCATACATAAATCTTCTTTGGTGATGTGTTTATTTCAACCTTTTGCCTATTTTTATAAATTTATTTATTTATTTTTGGCTGCATTGGGTCTTCGTTGCTGTGCGCGGGCTTTTTCTAGATTGTGTTGAGCGGAGGCTACTCTTTACTGTGGTGCGCGGGCTTCTCATTGCGGTGGCTTCTCTTGCTGTGGAGCACGGGGTCTAGGTGCTCGGGCTTCAGTAAATGTGGCATGAGGGCTCAGTAGTTGTGGCACATGGGCTTTGTTGCTCCGCGGCATGTGAGATCTTCCCGGACCAGGGCCCAAACCGGTGTCCCCTGCATTGGCAGGCAGATTCTTAACCACTGCGCCACCAGGGAAGTCCCTGCCCATTTTTAAATTGGATTGTTTGTCTTCTTATTATTGTAAGAGCTGTTTATACAAACTGATTCAAGTCTTTCGTTGGATGTGTGATTTGCAGGTATTTCCTTCCAGTCCTTGTCTTGTGTTTTCACTTATTAACGATGTCCTTTGAAGTGCAGAGGTTTTTAATACTGATGATGCCACACTTATCAATTTCTTGTATTGCTTGGGCTTTTGGTATTGTATCTAAGAATCTTTGCCTAACCTGAAGTCATGAAGATACAGTTGTTTCCTTCCAAGCGTCTATAGCTTTAGACCTTACCTTAAGGTCTGTGATCACTTTAATTTCTGTATATGGTATATAATTTTGTATATGATGAGATAAGGGTGTAAATTAATCTTTTTTGCCTGTGGATATCCAACCGTCCCAGGAACATTTGTTGAAAACGAACAAAAAAATGACTCTTTCCCCCATTCAATTGCTGTGGCACTTTTGTTGAAAATCTCAACCATTGTGTTTAATGCCCCAGCTTTCTCTTTCTCTCTCCTCTTGCTCATCATGGTGGTTGGCAGACTGGTAGAATATGATATTAACCGCATTTCCACATGTATAACTGCATCATCATAGTTACCAAGAGCCAGCGGCTATGTGACCATTGGTCAGAGACAAGATGGTCTACCCGAGTAGCAGCTGCCACCTGCCAGCTGTGTGATTTGGGTCAAGTTTCTTAATTGCACCCTGCCTCAGTTTCCCCACCCGTGAACCAGGGGTGCTAATAACTCCTTACCTCAACGGTTACTGTAAAAAAGGTAAGCGGAGGGCAGCCCACACAGTTAACATTAGTTGTTCCGTTGATGCAGTGTGTTTCTGAGGACCAGCATTACTTTGGGCTAAAATTACTCAGCCTGGCTCCACACATCCTCAAATAAAAGAAGGGAAGGGATACCCACCCAGTTGAGGGGTGCTCCGTGCAGACTGCAGTGTCTAGGAAGCAGCTCCCATAGCCCACACATCTGGCCGTTTTTGACATCAGCTGCAGGTGATACTCTTTTTTGGTGTGAATGCACCTTCTTTAGGAAGGCCTGGTGGAGCACGTGTCTCTGACTGATGCCAGAGACGTGAAAAAAGAAATACCACGAGCTTAACCTCCTCTCTGGTTTGCACTGAATCCTAGTACAAACATGCACGTCAGCACATTGACATTTGTACTTGGTTCCACCAAGTACACACACACACACACACACACACACACACACACACACCCCTTTCTCGGCAGGCTCCTCCTCCTTCACCACTTCCTCTGTAAGTAGCTCCGTCCAGAGGGCCAGACGTTTGCATCACCCCCACCTGAACCCTAACTTGTCTCCTAAGGTGGGGTCTTAACCCCGGCACTGTTGACATCTGGAGCCTGGTCCCTGTTTGTCGTGGGGCCATCCTGTGCATCTCAGGACATTTTGCAGCATCCCTGCCTTTATCCACTAGAGGGAGGGGGGGTGTAGTACCCCCCCTCCTTCCAGTTGTGACAACCAAAACTGTCTCCAGACATGGCCACATGTCCCGCTGGGAAGCAAAACCACACCCCACCGAGAACAGCTGCCCTGCCGGGTCTCATTAAAGGCGTGTGAGACAGAGATCGGGAGCCGGAGAACAGACCCTCGTGGGCGGGTGTCAGGAGAGTGATCTGGAGGGACACGTCCCCCAGCTTGTCCTGCACTCAGAGCCCCGTGTGCCTTGTCTCCAGGGCCTCACTGTCCTCGGAACGCTCCGGGCAGGGCTGTGCAGCTTCCTGCCCTGTGGGCTTGCCGTGAAACGGCCGTAGCGCCTGTGGCTCCTCGGCCCTGGTGCCCTTGAACCGCCACTCTTGGTTCGCACCACCTTCTCTCCGAAGCCGTGTCTGCAAAGGCCCCCGACACGAAAGGAAACGCGGAGAGGGCCCCTCGGCGGAGCCCCAGTCCCAACGACGAAGGCTTGCTTTTGAGGCAGAAGCACAAATTGCTACCTACACGTCCGAGAGAAAGGAGCCCAGCTCCTGCAGAGAAGGCAGGACCTCCAGCAGTGGAAGAGCTGCCCCAGCGCTTGGCCGAGGAGCTGAAGGCAGAGCATCAGGAGGCCCCAGACCAGCGAGTCCGAGGCCTGGAGAGGCTGTACTTAGCACCTCTGCTGGCGGGGAGGCGGTGGCGGGCAGACTGGCCGAGGACCATGAACCTGACTCAGAGGGCTCGACCCAGCAAGGAGCAGCCAGGTCGCCCAGGGCCCAGGGGAAGCACGCAGTGGCCGTGCGGCAAGAGAAGGACACGGAAGAGCTGCTGCGACGGCAGCCCCGGTGCACCACGTCCCAGAGGAGAGCAGTGGATCAGGAGAGGCAGGGAGCCTCCAGAGCCACAGGCCTGAGTCCTCGTCCCCTGAGCCCACCAGAGAGGAGTAAAGGAAAACACGTGCCTTCAACGAAGACCGGCGGACGCCACCGTCCCGAGGACCCTGGGCTAAGCAGAGGGACAGACTTGGGGAAGCTCTTGGCTGCTGTAGGGGAGGTCAAATGCCTGGAGGAACGGGAGACAGAAACAGCCCAGGACGGCAGGAGGCAGCTGGAGAAGCGAACGGCTTGTCTTCAAGGCCCGAAAAACCACTGTTTGGATCAGAGCCCCGAGGGCAAAGCCGACGACCTGGAACAGCTGTGGCCAGTCGGCTCGACCTGCAGAAGGGGGGCCTCACCGCTGGCAAAGCTCTGTGACAAGAGCAGGTGGCAGGGAGAGCTAGAGTTTGCCTCTGAAGAGTTGTTTGATACCAACCGGAAGCTGAAAAAACACCTGAACTTGCACCTGGATCTCAAGCCCGGGATGGATCAGAGCCCCAGTGAAGAACAGGGCTTTGAGGAGACGCAAGCGTGGAGAAGGGAGAGCCAGAGAAAGAGGAATGCAAGAGAAGCAGAGATGGACATGGTGCCCGCGGGGGAGCCCGCGAGTCCAGCGGGGGTGGACGCCCACCTGACGCCGTCCAGAACCAGCTTGAAAAAGTTACCAAGCAATCTCAAGAACCAAAAATCCCATAGGATGGCCAAGTGCGTGGCTAAGAGTGACAGTAAACCGTGGTCTCCCGAGGCAGGGACATCTCTCGATGAAGAGAACCTGCTCTCGTGCAGCCCCGAATCCAGACAGGAGCCTCCCCGACCGGACGCGCTGGCACAGGGCTCCCTTCAGCTTCACCCGCAAGAACAGGCAGACAGAGGTGGCTTGACGGCATCAAGGCAGAGGCAGAAAATGCAGGTGGAGCAGAGCAGACCAAAGCAGCTGGACTCACTCAAGCAAATCAGACACCCCAAGATGAGCTTGGAGGCCGACCTCCAGACGGAGCTGGAAGATGGGAGGAGGGCACAGAGGCAAGCTTCTCTGGCTCATCGGAAGCCTGTCTCCCCTCTAGACCAGGAGAAGAAAGGACGGTATGACCGCAGCCCCACTTCCCGCTCGGCCAGCATCGTCGACGATGACAGGCACAGTCAGATGATCCGTGACCTTCAACAGCAAATTCTAGAGCAAAACAAGTTGCACAAGCAGTTTCTTGAAGAAGCCAGGAAACGCTTGTGAGAGTTTCAGAGAATATGTTAAAAGCGAGAGTCCTGCCCCTGGTAAATACATCACTGATAACTGAGCGTTCTGCCGGAACTGGCACCCAAGTCTGTGCGATTGTATTTGCGTCATCTGCTCAGAAACCTGTAAGCCTCTTTAAAATGGGCCATCAGTCATCCTTCCATCCTTTGGAGCGAATTCCTCTGCAGGAATTGTACTTATTGCCAATCTTGCCTTTAAAACTAAGTCCAATTCAGGAAGACTCCTTAGCACGAACGTGTGGGGCGCGGTAGGAGGGTCTGGCCATTGTAGCACAAAGGTGTGTCCTGGAGCTGAGGCTGTTTTCACATGCCACTGCACAGATGGAAACACCAGGTACATTGAAGTGCATCAGATGTTTTGGCGAAATAAACATTGGACTCTGAGGGGCATCCAAGGTCAGACGGGCACAGTTTCAAAAGATACATCATTTGTTGCTTAGCCAGTGGCTGAGACGTTAATGGAGAGATTTAACAAAAATCTTTTAGTCTTTCAAACCAACATCATTTAATAGGACATCAGTAACCTTCTTATAACTTTAATATTAGAAAGCAGGAGGAAGGGAGAAAGGAGGGGGAGAGGGAGGGAAAGAAGGGTGTGGAAGCAAGAGGAAGAAAGAGGAAAGAGGGAAAGAAAGGGGAAATGGTTCCCAGCAACTCAGCCCTATAGACTCCTTCTGGGGCTGGCAGTGGTGGGGGAACCAGGGTGTCTGGTAGGTTCCCTACCCTCCAGCTTTACCTCTGACCCAGAAGCCTTGGCAGTCGTGGAGACCCTACACCGGGTGGGGTTTTATCTGCCTGTTGCATACTTAGGGGTTGGAATGGGGGTGGACAAACCTTTTCTGCAAAGAGCCGATAGTAAACATTTTAGGCTTTGCTGGCCATACCGTCTCTGGCAACTACTCTACGCCTGCCTTTGCAGCTGGAAGACAGCCACAGACAACACATAAATGAATGGGTGTGACCCGAGTTCCAATAAGACTTTATTTACAAAAATAGGTAGTAGGCAGGCTTTGGCCCTTGGGCCAGAGCTAACTGACCCCTGGACTTAGCATATGAAGGAGATGTTCCCTCCCTCCCTCCCTCCCAAGGACCTCAGATGCACTGGGTGGGATAAATCCTCTTCATTCATATGTTGGCATCATTGGGCCATCAGTGGCCTTTTTTATCTTATGTATGTTTGGCGTCATAGCCCAGCCGGGTCAAAGTGACCAACAGAGTGAAGGCAGGGTCTGCCGCGACCCCAGCCCATCCATATATAGACAATATAATGAACAACTGTGAGCCCACCACCCAAACCCAAGATCTGGAATATTTGCTGAAAACCAGCTTTATCTGTGTGCTACTTCCCTCTTCTCTACGCTGTTCCTCCTTAGCTGTATCGTACACCCGCTGAACTTGGGAGTTGTCCCTGCACTTCGCTACAACCCGAACACAACCTGTATTGTTTAGTTTTGCTTCTGCTTGAACCCTAGAAAAAGGATATTATATCATGTGTGGTCTTTTGGAAGCGTTTTTGGACCCAGCATAGTTAGTTCATTCGTGTCACACGTAGGTGTCATTTTTGCCACAGCGTCATAGCATGTGGCCCTCTGAGCCTTCTTTCCATAGCTGCTTCTGTTTTGTGCCAGTTCCCGAAAAGTGAACTACACCCCTAACGCATTTGGATCAGAAGGCCTGGCATCAAAAAGTGCTCTGGGAATGTTTGAACACCACAGCTGAGATGTAGGCGTGGGAAAGGTCCCATCCCTGCTTTCCTTCCCATTTTCACCTTTTTTTTTGTCCCTGGAAAATGTTGACCTGATATTATACTGTTTTTCCTTTGCAAGTACTGAGTGACAGACACTGCCCCACTTAACCGGAGCTGAACAGTGAACAGCACACACAGGACGTGTTCTAGTGGAGGATATAGGTAACAAGTGACCACCACGACAGATGGTGATAGAGGGATACTCAGAGAGGCGGGGTGACTGACCGGATATGTGTCTCTGAGCATCCAGCCCACAACCCCTGAATGCGACCATTTGTATGCAGCAGTAATGGCATCCCACAAGGTGTTTTTTGTTGGTTTGTTTTTCAGTTTTGTTTTAAAATCAATAGCTTGAGTGAGGAACCCTCCACCATCTCACGTCTCCATCATGTGAGTCTCCGTCGTCTGTGGCTTTTCCATTTTAGGTGGAGAAAATGTTTGATCCCAGCCCAACGTGAATAAGAAAAAAGTCCTGGGGCCAAGAGAGCTTTGTCACTCCCAGGCCATATGAGGATTCCCTGTGGGGAGGGGCGCTGGCCTTTAGTGGGTGCTCAGCTGGAATTCCCATCTGTCGCTATGGGATCACCTCGGTCTGGTGGAGGGGGTGCCGCGGGATCACTGGGTTTAAAGCCGTGGCCACGATGGGACCCAAACACTGAGTAATGAGATCCTCGTGACTCGGGCTGGAAGCCGCAGTCTCATGAAGGGGCAAGCCTGCCTTTAAGTGCGTTATTTTTGTTTCCACTTTCAAAGGGCATGTTTGTGGCCCGTGTGTTCTAGGTGAGGAATTGTCCCTTCTTGGCCACACTTGAGCTAAAAGTAGGTGTGGGGGATGGGCAGCGGGCCATGGTGGAGGCTGACTCAGCTCTGCCGGGACGGTCACTCCCACATTGTGCCCTGGCAGCTGGATGAGACGCCCTGCCCTTTCCCACCTGCCCTGCAGAAGGCTGAAGGGGGGCGGGCCAGGGTACCCCCTTGCCCAGGTCAGTGACGTGGGTAATGAAACAGCCCTCCAGGACTACCCCCCGCCCGCCGCCCGCAAAAAGAGCTGACCCTCCAGTGACTCCCGATGGAGATGTCACCGGTAACTTCCATCTCTCATTGGTATCCAGGGGGTGGGCTGGGATCCCAGAAGACACTGCCTTCACTCCCTGTCGGTCACTTTGACATGACTGGACTATGGTGCCAGGGGCCCTGGGACAGCGCCACCTGGAAGGGTTCCGCCCAGTACTGCCGCGGGGCAGTGGGGACCCCGACACGGTGGCTCCTCCTAAAGGGTCCTCCCCCAGCGTCCTTCCCCACGTGTCCTCCCTCCCTCCCTCATGGGCTCTTCCTCTCTGAAACTGCCTCTTCTAGAACTTTCCCCTGGTTTTGTGGTTCATCCCCCCACTTTTGGGGGCAGCTAGCCTGTTCCTGTTTCACTCTGTGTTGTCAGGTCACTTCCTTGCAGCCCAGCCAGTGAGTCCTCCCCAGACGGCAGCCGCTAGGGAAGGCCTCCGTGGCCGGCCTGCTGGTGGACAGGCCCTCCGTTTGCCCAAGGGATCCACAGGCGGAAGACGGCACCGGTGGTGCCGGCTGCGAGGTCCGCTGTCCACAGGCAGGTGCGGGCCAGCAGTGACCGACAAGGACCAGGACACTTTGGAAGCAGGGACAGAAGAGGGACTGCTCCAGCTCTGGAGGGGCCGGTGGGCACCCTCGGTTTGGATGTGACCCCGCGTTCCATGTGTGCTGCTCCGAGGGTCCTCATGCCTGTCCCCTCCCCTGCCCAGCCAGGTGCGAGGCTGTAGTGTGTATGAGAACATCCAGAATCTCAGAAATGTAAAATAATGGGAAAATAGGTTTTTCAAGTTGGGGTGGAGGGCAGGGGACCCTCTTTCAGGCCATGAGATGCGGGCAGCTTCTTGCCTCCACGTGATGGAGACATGATGGAGAGCCGATGGCGGAGTGCAGCCCACCCTCGTCCTGGCTGGAGACGGGAGGCTGGGTGGACTGCACACCGCACACCACCCGCTCCAAGGGGCAGCTGGGCTGCCACCTGGGCTCTTCCTTGCTAAGCTAACGAAGACTAGCCGAGGAGAGGGGGCACGAACCACCCCGCCTGCGCACCCAGCTTGCTTGCCTCCATCCACACTGGCAGCTGGGAGGGTGGCTCTGGGGTTCCAGCCTCTCCATCGCTGCCCCTGGCTCCTGAGAAATGCCGTGGATTGGAGTCGGCCCACAGACCGCACGCCTCAGCGTCCCACGCCAGGGTCACCGCTGCTGCTCTGTCCATGCGGACGGGGGCCTGGGCCACAGGCCCGGCACTCGAGCGTTCACTCCCCAAAATGAGGCAGCCTGGAAGGGGAGACCTGCCCGAGGTCACGGCCCACCAGCGGCGGCGTGAGCCCAGGACCCTTGTCTGCTGCCCCTCGCTTGTTAGCTGTCCGTCCAGCCCCTGCCTCAGCCTGTGGGTGGGGAGGGATCGCGGGGGGCGGGGGGGGGGCGGGAATCCTCGCAGCATCTCTCCCTCCTACCCCCGCTCTGCTCCGGGCTCCAGGCTCGGGCTTGCGGGACTGAGCTTGGCTCCTTCTCGGGGTCTTGGCGGAGAAAGTGCAGAGCAGCAGTTCCCTCCACAAAGCCGCACTGTTCTCAGCAAACCCTCCCAGGAGCGGGGATGCATTTTTTTCAAATGATTCAGCAGCACGTGAGTGGGAAGGGCCCGAGCCCAAGGCTTCAGAGACCGTGACCAAGGCCTCTGGCATGAGATCCTGCTGGGCCCCCAGGGAAAAGGGAGGAAAGGTGGCGGGGCTTGAGTCAGGGGTCCTATCTGGGTCCTGGGGGGTCGGGAGGGCAGCTTGGAAGCTGGGCGGTGAGTGCTGCAGCTTCTCTCTGCATCACCAAGGCGCTTTTAGAGATGTTTCTCTCCTGCTCCCGAGGGGAGCCAAAGCAAAGGGACAGGAAATGGAGATGGGAGAGCTGGTCTCCATGGAGACGGGGCATCCAGTGGACAGCGGCTCACGTGTACGTGCTAGAATCTTGAACAGCACTGGGCAGGCCTGGCAGATCCCCAGGTACCGGGCTCATGGGCAGCGTGGACCAGGGCTGGGGTTGTACTGCTGTTTCCTGTTGTCTGTCCTGCACCCGTCCCTCTCCCTGCCCCACCCTCAACTCCTGAAAAAACACATCTGCTCTGAGCAGTTGTCATTCCGGGCGTTTTTGACCCTGGCCTGAGTCACGCTGGCCAATCTTGCCCTCACACTGGACACCACAGCCCTGCCGCGGACATCTGTTGGCTCCTGGGGTTGGGGAGGTTTGGGGGACCTGGGGGTGGGTCTGGTCTGTCAACAGCTGCTACGGGGATGGAAGAAGCCCTCGGTTCCCTGCAGCATCACAGGGCTGTTTTTAATTACTTCATTTCCCTGAAAGCGGCGAATTTGGAGGAGGTCTGCTCCACCCCTGGCTGAACAGGGCCTGGCATTGAGGCCAGGGAAGGCAGAGCTGAGTGCTTGGGGAGAGCCCCCAGGGCCATGTCCACCATGGGGCAGCCGGAAAGGTGAAGCCTGGGTGCGCAGTGAGGCCAGGGGGGCAGGTGGGGCTGGATGCTCCCACGGCCTTCTGGGCACCAGGCCAGCGCTGACGCAATGCATCCCTTGTGACATCTCCCAGGCTGCTTGGCCACATCCCGTTTCCACGTGCCGTTCTGTAGGGAGGGGCGTGGCCCCGAAACCTGGGGAGTCCCAGCGGTCTGCAGTCCATGTGAGCACGACCCTCTTTCTAAATCATCATCCACCCGCCCCCTAACCCTGTAGCTGGTGCGGTCTGCCCCCCACCCCAAAGAAGCAGATGCAGCCCATTGCAGAGGCTCACGGTGTCTTTACCGTGCTCCCCACAGCCCACTGAGATGGTTTAGTTACTTGTAAGCAGTTAGGGATCCCTCGGTAATCCAGAGCAGGGCTCTGAAAAATATGATCACTTCATTACAGCTTTCATGGGGCAGAGCAGCAGACTGTGTGTCTGGGGTGTAGACGCAGGAAGCGGGGCACCCCTCATTTTCTGACTCTGCCCTTAAGGGTTAGTGGTAGCTGAGATGGAGGCACCCCAGTCCACCCTCCACTGGGACTTGGGGCAAGTTCATCAAAATTCAAAGGTTAAGGGGCCTCCGCCAGGTCAACCAGCCATACAGTGTCACTGTGTCCACCCTAAAGGGACAAGAGACTCTCATCCCAAGAGGCAGCCTCGGGATGTAGCTGCAGGCGTTAAGCGAGGACCTTGGTAGCTCTGTGATTGGAGGGTGTAGATGTCTACCCTCGCGGTGCCCCTTCTCTGGAGAGTGTAGACAAAGAGTGTGGAACCCACCAGCCCTCCCCAAGTACCCCAGCAGTGCAGAGCACACCTGGAGAACTGGGGGTCCGAAGCCTGGCCGGGAGTAAGTGGGGGCTGGATCTCGTGTGGGACAAAATCGTTGCTTTCTGAATTCCTCTGAAATGGTTGGCGTGTAGTTTTTCCCAGAGACAAGGAAACGGACCAAGTGACCCTCTACTCTCAAACCAGGGCTCGCGTTCCAGGCACAGCAGCAGAGGGGCCCCCACCCACTCTTGATTGGGGCCAGTAGGGTCTTTGGTAAACGTGCCGGCCAGTCGAAAGCCCCTGACCTCTCCCACACAGCGGATGGCTTTGAGACCGTGTGCCCCTCACCGGAGGGACCACTGGGCATTTTACATGAGGCCGTGACCAAGACTGAAGAGCAGGGCGGCGAGGTCCGTGTTAATTGCCTGTCTCGCTGGGCCTCCAGATCTGAGCTGGAGGCTGCAGTCGGTGGGCGGGGAGGTGACGGTGGCCCCTGCTGATTCTGAGGCACCCTTGCCACCCTGAGTCAGTGCATACACATAAGGCTCAGATGGTTCGGAGTTTTGACCTTGTATTTAGACGGATGTTTTTCTGAATCCCGGCGATTCCCGCACCTGTTGCAGGCAGACCCGTGATTTTTCCCCGAGCCGGAAGCTCTGCCTGGGCAGGCTCTGGGGTCTGGGGATTCTGGGGTGTTGAGTGTGTTGGTGCAAGGCCGTGAATGTCTAAGAGTCAGAGTCCTGCCATCCACAGTTTTACCGTGCTCTGGGGTCGGGAGCCCATGCCGAGCAGCGTAGCCCCGTTGGGAAAGATCCTACAGGATACATTCGTACGTGTAGCATATGGCATTCCTCTGGAGAGAAGTTGGGCCCGTGGTGAGACAGTCAAGATAATTCAGCTTATTTCAGTGTGAAATAAATGAACTTCTGACAGGCAGTTCTCTTTCAGGGCCCGGCTCCCCCATAGACTATGTCCTTGGCTTCTTGTTAATCTCCATTGCCTCCCCGATAAGGTCTGCAGACACGTGAGGACTGAGACGTTGGCGGGGTGTGGGAGAGACTTAAATCGGCCTGGGCGGGTCGAGTGTGTTGCTCCTCTGGACCGGCCCTGGCCACAGGGTATGCTGGGGACACCCAAGGTTTCCTGCCAGCCTCCTCCCTGTCCCCTCCCCCCAGGGCAGTGGCAGAGTCTGGCCTCCGTTGGTTTTGCCCAGGCTGTTGTCATCTCTCGGAGTCTGAACATAGCCTGTGTTCTTTGGATCGTCGTCCGCAGCCTTGACTTTCCACCCACCCCGTTCTTTTCCATCCCAAATCTGGCTGGGCGGACTAGGGATTGTTTTTGCAGGCTCCTAGGGGGGGAAGTGACGTCATGTGGTGTCCACAGCCTGAGTGGCGGGGGCAGGGGCTCTGCGGTTGCTTGTGCTTTGAATTAAGTCCACGGCTGTGCATTCCAGTAGCCAACATCTGGCAGTGAATTCATCAGCCAGTGTATCACCCTTGATCTCAAACCCAGATGTTGTGTTAACGGCAGGAGAGAAAGAAGAAAAAATCTGAGCAGCCCAGGGAGAGGCCATCATTTTTGCGTCCACAGCGGTTAGAACAGGAATCTTTATAGAGACTCTCCCTCCTACGGCTGCCCCTGGTTCCCCAGGGGCAGGATGGTGGAGCAGAGCTGCTCCACTCATGGGGGGTGGACAGGACCTAGGCTGATCCCCAAACCCAGGGCCAAACGCCAGGCCCAGCATGCAGTAGGTGTTTGGTAAACATGAGTCCATGCCTCCATTTTAACTTCTTCCCAGATTCTTTGGGTCTCTTTGCTTCTCCCCAGCCCTGTCCTTTAAATGGCCTGGGACTCAGAGAGGCCCATCCCTCACTTGGAGTGGCCTCCTGTCTGGAGCTCAGGGTTATGCCCATTGCTCTAGGTGCAGGAAACACATTTCTGGAAAGCTCTTCTTGCCTCCATCTCTGTCTGCCGCTGGCAGTTGGAAAGAGCGTGCTTCTCGGTTCTCCTGTCCATCATCTATCTTCCTGCCCGGGGTTGGATCTCCTCGAAGGCAGGGACTGTTAACTGAAGACCTTTCCACACCTTACCCCCTTTTCCCTTTGGGCAACAGGAGGGGGCCCATGCTTTTTGGATTTATACTTAAAAGGCAGTCCGACTCGGAACTCTGAGCTTGGCATGGAAGACAGCCCCCACTCTGGCTCATGCCGGGGCCAGAAAGCTGAGGGTCGGGATGTACGCAGCCGAGTTGGCTGGGGTCCACTGTGCTGCTGCCCCGCCCTCCCTCCCTTGTGGGGCCCCTCAGGTCTCCCATCTGTAACTTGCCTGTGGGAGCCTCTGGCTGTGATCAGTTGATCAGCCAATGCTTTGCCTGTGTCCCCCCCACCCCACCCCATGCAGAGTGGTGCTGAGCCCAGATGGTACCTGCTGCCCTGAGCAGCTCAGCGCTGTGGATCCCTCGCACCTACGTGGACAGGTGTGTGTGCACAGCATCTCTCTTCCATGTTTGGAGGGTGTTGACACTTTGGGGAAGTTTTCCATAGAACTGGGCTTTCTTTTCTCTCTTGCTTCTCTTTCTTTCCTTCCATTTCTCTCTTTTTTTTAAATTTTTATTTGTTTATTCATTTATTTTTGGCTGCATTGGGTCTTCGTTGCTGCACGCGGGCTTCCTCTGTTTGTGGTGAGCAGGGGCTGCTCTTCGATGCGGTGCACGGGCTTCCCACTGCAGTGGCTTCTCTTGTTGCGGAGCACGGGCTCTAGGCGCATGGGCTTCAGTAGTTGTGGCACGTGGGCTCAGCAGTTGTGGTGCACGGGCTTAGTTGCTCCGCAGCATGTGGGATCTTCCCGGACAAGGGATCAAACCCATGTCCCCTGCATTGGCAGGTGGATTCTTTAACCACTGTGCCACCGGGGAAGTTCCCCCATTCTCTTTCCTTTTGTAAAATGTTGAGATTCCCACCCAGAATTCAAAGACCCCGAAGAATGTGAATTCCTGTGCTGCGTGGACGAGCCCAGTTGGAGATCTCCCCATCCCACCCACCACCTCCCTGCAGGCAGCTGGCAGCCCAGGGGCCAGTGAACATTCTAGTCTTAACTCTGCACCCTGGATTCAACCAATCTCTTCTTTTCTGACAAATTTTAAAAGGCGAGTGTGTGGTCTGTGACCCCAAAGCAGGCGCATCAGGAAGCTGAATCAGACCCAGACCCGGGATGCTCACTGTCCAGAGTGGGCTCCCCAGGCCTGAACATGGTGCAGCTCTCCTTACCCCGCAGCCCCCGAATGCACGAATTCGCACCATTCTTCTCCGAGGTGCTGGGTTTTTTTAATATAAATGTATTTATCTATTTTTGGCTGTGTTGGGTCTTCGTTGCTGCGCGCAGGCTCTCTCCAGTTGGGGAGAGTGGGACCACTCCTCGTTGCGGTGAGCAGGCCTCTCATTGCGGTGGCCTCTCTCATGGTGGAGCACGGGCTCCAGGTATGCGGGCTTCAGTAGTTGCGGCACACGGGCTCAGTAGTTGTGGCTCACGGGCTCCAGAGCGCAGGCTCAGCAGTTGTGGCGCATGGCCCTAGCTGCTCCGTGGCATGTGGGATCTTCCCGGACCAGGGATCGAACCCGTGTCCCCTGCATCGGCAGGCGGATTCTCAACCACTTCGGAAGCCCCCGAGGTGCTGTGTTTGTTCTGTCCTGAGCTACACCTGCATCGTGTGTCAGGCACCGCGTCACGTGCCCCCCCCCCCCCTTAGTCCTCCCACACCTTGATGGTGTGCAGATACTGGCGGCCGTGTCTCCATTTCCGATGTGAGCAGCTGAGTCCCAGGGAGGTCAGGGAACTTCCCTGAGGCTACACAGCAGGGAGGGGCTTCAGCAGGATGGAGCCCCTCTGCTGCTCCCTTTCAATTAAGAACTCAGACTGCCTGGGAGCCTTAGGAGCTTTTATAAGAGAAAAATGCGTGGACCTTGATGTGTGGAATGGAATGGAGTCCCTTGGATGTTTGGGAGTAGTTTTTGCTTATTTTCTTTCTTTCTTTTTTTTTTTTTTTTTTTTTAATTTTATTGAAGTATAGTTGATTTACAATGTTGTTAATTTCTGCTGTACAGCAAAGTGATTCAATTATACATATATATATTCTTTTTCATATTCTTTTCCATTATGATTTATCACAGGATATGGAATATACTTCCCTGTGCTCTACAGTAGGACCTTGTTGTTTATCCATCCTGTATATAATAGTTTGCATCTGCTAATCCCAACCTCCCAATCCCTCCCCACCTCCCCCTTGGCAACCACAAGTCTGTTTTCTACGTCTGTGAGTCTGTTTCTGTTGCATAGATATGTTCATTTGTGTCATATTTTAGATACCACATATAAGTGTTATCATATGGTATTTGTCTTTCTCTGCCTGACTTACTTCGCTTAGTATGATCATCTCTAGGTCTATCCATGTTGCTGCAAATGGCATTACTTCATTCTTTTTATGGCTGAGTAGTATTCCATTGTATATATGTACCACATCTTCTTTATCCATTCATCTGTCGATGGACATTCAGATCGTTTCCATGTCTTGGCTGTTGTGAATAGTGCTACTGTGAATATAAGGGTGCTTTTATCTTTTTTTTTTTGGCTGCATTGGGTCCTTGTTGCTGCACGTGAGCTTTTCTCCAGTTGCAGCTAGTGGGGGCTTCTTTTCGTTGTGGTGCGTGGGCTTCTCATTGGGTGGCTTCTCTTGTTGCAGAGCACGGGCTCCAGGTGCGTGGGCTTCAGTAGTTGTGGCACTCGGGCTCAGTAGTTGTGGCTCACGGGCTCTAGAGCACAGGCTCAGTAGTTGTGGCGCACGGGCTTAGTTGCTCCGCGGCATGTGGGATCTTCCCGGACCAGGGCTCGAACCCGTGTCCCCTGCATTGACAGGCGGATTCTTAACCACTGCACCACCAGGGAAGCCCAGGGGTGCTTGTGTCTTTTTGAATTTTGAGTTTTCTCCAGATAAATGCCCAGGAATGGGATTGCTGGATCATATGGCAACTCTATTTTTAGTTTTTTGAGGAACCTCCATACCGTTTTCCATAGTGGCTGCACCAATTTACATTCCCACCAGCAGTGTGGGGGGGTTCCCTTTTCTCCACACCCTCTCCCGCATTTGTTATGTGTAGACTTTTTAATGATGGCCATTCTGACTGACGTACAGTGGTACCTCATTGTAGTTTTGACTTTTTGCTTATTTTCTAATGGCCAGCGGTGTGTTTATTGAACACCTGTAGTGCAGTAAGCATCGTGCAGGGTGCTGGACCTCTGAAAAGCAGTGCCGAAAAGTTCCAAAAAGCATGCCGAACTAGGTGTACCATAGTAAAATGTGGCAGCATTGCTCCTTTTAGAACTGTTATCTCCTTTGGATGTTCCTGGTTCATTTGATATCATGAGCTGAGGATGATGCCGCAGAAGAGCAAACTTACGACAGGACTAACCTGATGTTTACTGATTCGCATAAACACTTTTTTGTGCAGCATTGCAGTAAGGTATAGATGAGGCAGGTCGTAAGAGGGACCAAGACAAACCTAACCTGTGCTGCCATCCAGGTATCTCCGGGTCAGCTCAGCAAATAGTGAGCCCTAACTGTTCTGTGGTTAGAACGTAGCTTCTGTCTGTTAGAAGCTCCCAGGGCCCTGAGCAGACAGGTACAGATGTTTACAGCAGAGTGGATGAGAGATGTGGAATACACCAAGTGCTACGGGAGGACAGGATTTCCCAGAGGGAAGATGGGGAGGGGCTATTTCAGCTGGGTCTTGAAGGATGAATGGAAGTTCTCCAGGCAGAGAGAGGGAGATGGCATTCAGGGCAGAAGAAACTTGCCTGTCTAGAGGTATGGACACCCCTGGGCAGGTTCAGATTCAGGGAGTATTATGGACTGGTGGAAGAGCAAGAGTGGGGGACCACGGCGGCAGCCGAAATAGTCACTGGCTGGCACCGGGTTGCACAGGGTCTTCTGTTTTATTTTTATTTATTTATTTATTTATTTTTGCGGTATGCGGGCCTCTCACTGTTGTGGCCTCTCCCGTTGTGGAGCACAGGCTCCGGACGCGCAGGCTCAGCGGCCATGGCTCACAGGCCCAGCCGCTCCGCGGCATGTGGGATCTTCCTGGACCGGGGCACGAACCCGTGTCCCCTGCATCGGCAGGCGGACTCTCAATCACTGCGCCACCAGGGAAGCCCGGGTCTTCAGTTTTAGATGAGGGCAGCGTGCGGCCGAAAAAGGTGTTGGAACTGGACGGGACGTGACTGAGAAAAGATAACATGTGCTGGGGAGGGAGGATGCGTGGGGGGCGGGAGGAGACTCTGGGATCAGGTTGACCAGCTACCAAGGGCAAGGCCCTCTGTTCTAGGGTGGCATTTCCTAGATGTGGCTTTGTAGGTTGGGGCCTGGCTCAGCCTGGGAAACAGGAACCTGTGGCCTTGGCCAGTCATGACTCAGCGCCGACAGAAGGGAAAATAAGGATGGGTTTGGGCCTGGGTGGGGCGCTGGGGCTGTGGCGTGGGGCTCTGGTGCCAGGCTGGGATCCAGAGCGCATTTCAGGGGTCCAGGGGGATGGGCACAGATGGGGATCCGCGTGCCTGGGCCTCCCTGCTCTACGGGAAAAGACAGCCCTGCCTGGGGGCTCTGAGATTCCAGCTGCACATTGGGGAGTGGAGGTGGAAGGCTCCTCTGAGCCTGTCTGCTCCTTGTTTCTTTATTTTGCTCACACCCACACTCACGTGACCCTCATCCGGCGTGACCCTGAACAGCCGAATCTTGGAGGACAAAGCTTTTCAAAGTCATTAAAACAGGCCGTGCCACCAGCTGATAAGCCTCGAAATGAACAAAGGGAGGGCTCTGCCCAAGTGACAGGGTGCACTGCTGATCCGCGCCCCGTCAGGTTATGGGTTGGAGCAGAGTCTTGGCTTAATTGCTAGTGGGAAGCCCTGGGGTGCATGGCCCTCGAGCAGCTGCAGGCCCCCGGGAACATTCCGGAACCTTCCCAGCCTGACCTCTTCCCCTCTCCTTCATCTCGTGTCACGTTCCAGGATCATCCTTCTTTCTGTTTGGCCTTTTTCCTCGGCATCTGTCCCTCATGTCTGCTCGAGAGGCTCTTGAATGTCTCCTCCCCCCATTCAACGGTTAAAATGTTCACCTCCCTCTGCCGTGCCTCGGATAGAATATGTGTTATTACAGAGAATCATCCCTGCGACATCCCTCAGGGACACGTTGAGGACAGATTAGGAGGCTGACAAGATAGACCTTTTAGATGGAAGACCCCCAACCTAAATATGATGGGGCCCCTCGTAGGTAGGTAACTCCGCCTCTGCCTTCAGCCCAAGAGAGCCTGATTGCCAGTAGGCTGTGGGGGTTGGGAACTCACCATCCTTAACTGCGTGATCAGGATTGCAGACCGGTCAGCGTGCTTCTCTGCTTCCCCGGCCACAGATGCATACACGTTGGGGAGAAAGAAGAAAAGCCCCAGAGCACTCAAGCATGACATCAACAGCGAGCTGTTGTTCAAATCAGTGACGGCCCCAGCAGCCCCCTGTCGTGAGGGACGAGGGCTTCTGCTCTGGGGCCCTGTCGACAGAGGGCTCTAGCTTCACTCCTGGTCTTCCTCCTCGGGATGGAGTCCCATGCTGTACCCAGGGCTGGGATCATCTTGCCCCTCACCTCCCACCTCCCTGCTGCCCCTTGCCCTCTCCTTAGAGCCAGGACAGTCTTTCGGGGACTCTGCTCACCTCTCTGTCTTTGTTTTGCAGTGATCAGGGCCAAAGCCGTCAGTGAGAAGGAGGTAGACTCCGGGAATGACATCTACGGCAACCCCATCAAGCGGATTCAGTACGAGATCAAGCAGATAAAGGTAACGGCGACTGGCCCTGGGTTGCTCCATTGGGCAGAGCCGCGGGAGGTTTGGGAGCAGGGCCGGGGACCAGGCGGGGCCGTCCCACCATCTCAGTGCACCGCTGGGTCCCTAGGACTCGGTCCAGCCACCTCTGAGGCAGACAGCTAGGGGCAAGGGCATCAAGCCACAAGTGGATCTGATTTTCCTTAATCTGTAAATGCTGAGAAGTTGTGTGGGCGTGGTGTGTTCCCATCAGCTAGGTTATTTCAGAAATGTGTTATCTTCGTTTAGTTGAATATAAATCAGTGGCAGATCCTCAGCCTTAAGTTACCAAGTTCACAGCATCTGTGGAACGCTCAGTGAGTGCCTCTTCACCTCCCCGTGGCGGCTTCAGAGGCATTGGGAACTTGGCTGTTGCCTCTGGGAGCCCACGACCGATGTGAGAGCAGATGACCTAATTCCCCCAAACTGCGGGTGGACTCTAGTTTTGCCTGGTGAGCTTTATGTTCTAAGAGGAGGGGGGATTTGGAGAGAGGAGGACACCCGTGGACAGGCGTGCTAGGACAACTTCCTGAGAGAGGGGAGTCGAGGAAGAAATGGACGTGGCAGCCTGGCCGGTGACGGAGAAGATGCTTCGCCCGGGGGAGGGGAGGGCCAGGAGGCACTGGGGGCTGCAGACCGAGGGGGTGGTGGCATTTGTTAGGTTTTCAGAATGGTGGTTGTGTTCAAGGTCATATGGCAAGGAGCCCGTATTTGGGAGGGAGGGAGAGAGGGGAGGACGTGGGGGGGAGTTTGGGACGACAGGACCAGTGCTGATGGAAGTTTATTGTTGACAATTACTAACTCGGTCTATAAGAGGGAAGAAGATTCTAGGCTCCAGCTGGAGGAACAGCTTTTCGACCTGGTTAGTAGTTGTGGCCATCCATATTTAATTTTGCTACAAAAATAAAAAATAGAACATAAATGTTACCAGAAGGTCAAAGAAATGCTTAATCATCATGCCTGTGTCATTTAAAGAGGTGACCCAGTGTCTACACCTCTATTTATGAAGCGGGAAGGAAGGTTATCTCTGCTCTCATGACTCATTGAGGGGTCGTGAAAAGGCAGGTGTAGGCAGCAAGGAAGCACTCTCAGCCCTTTGGTGGCAGGCGTCATGTATAACCTTTCTTGGCATGAGTTGGGGTGTAGCTCTTGCAAAGCCGGTTCATCGTGACATTGGGATGAACCTGTTCCATTTGAGTTTGCTTGTTGAAACTCTTCCCCCCAAAACCAAACCACGCTATTAATCTCGGTTTAGCCACAGCAAGGGTCCTGATGCGGTTCGTGTGGAATTGTGGAGCCCGCGTGTCTGTGATCTACAGCCGTGTTTAGCCTCCTCTGTTGGCGTGGTCCTGGCGCATGCGTGCGCTCCCCTCTCCATTGCCCCCACCCCCGCTCACCCGGCTTCCAGCAGCCTGCACCCCCAAAACTGGGGTGGAGGGCAGTTCTCAGTCCACACTCGGGCCGCCGCCTGTCACTGTCCCCGATGGGGCCGCAGGAGCTCCCTGGCTGTGGCTTTCTCACTTCCTGCCCGGGCACTGGAACAATGCACCCCTTCACCTGGGCAGCAGGTCTGTTCCCAAGAGGCTGTAAGATAATCACAAGTTGAACAGTCAAACTCCACTTGCCCAGGCAGTTACATCCTAATTGAGAGGTGCCCCTCTGCTCCGGTCCCCCTCCAGTAGCCAGTGCTTAAAATTCCTGGAAATACACAAAAGTGGTGATCCTCCGTGATGGGTCAGAATCACCTGGAGATACATAAGCCCCTCCCCAGGGATGCTGAGATGACCTCACAGGTGGTAGGGAGAGCAGGTGTATTATCTGAGGCGGGTCCCTCTGGATGACAGTCTCGTCCCCAGCCTGGTGACAACTGCCACACTAAGCAGTAAATCAGAGTGACTCCGGGGAATCCTGTGCATTAGGAATGGTCGTCTTCTAATCTGTCTCACTGGTACGTCTCCATCCCCTTTTCCATGTTGGCAGTACCACAGGTGCAGGTTGGGGCGCCCCGCCGTGTTCGGGATGGGAACGTGGCTGTGCCACGCAGTTCGTTTACATTCCTCATCCTCCTCTTTCCAGATGTTCAAGGGACCTGACAAGGACATAGAGTTTATCTACACGGCCCCCTCCTCCGCAGTGTGCGGGGTCTCGCTGGACATTGGAGGAAAGAAGGAGTATCTCATTGCAGGTGTGTATGTGGATATGGGCATGGAACGTTCTTAGAGGCCGTCCAGGGGCGGGGAGGCGGGGCGGCTCGAAGTGGAACAGAGCCCTGAGGATACGCACAGTGCTATTCGGAAGTCTCGGGGAGTCCCTGCCTAATTCCTGTCAGAGAATTAGTGAATTTTCTCCTGTCCTAGGCATTCCCCTTGTTAGAACAGTGGAACCAATGTGACTTGATGGGAAGGAACAAAGTAAACTGGTATTCATAGGAAATTTGAGGTCAGGTGGACGCAAAGAGGTGAGATGCCGGAAGTGCTCAAGCCTGGACAGGAGGCGGGGAAGGAGAGTTGAAACCTCATTTTAAATCTCTTGATATTATTATGTTCTCTACTCACCTGCTGCTTTGTTCATCGTATCCCTCTTTTTTTACTGTGATAAAATATATATAACATAAAATTTACCATTTTAGCCATTTTTAGGTGTACAGTTCAGTGGCATGAAGCACATTCACATTGTTGTACCACCATCACCACCATCCGTCTCCAGAACTTTCGTCTTCCCAAACTGAAACTCCATGCCTGTTAAACTCCCCCCGGCCCCAGCCCTGGCAATCTCCGTTCTGCTTTCTGTCTCGGTGAATCTGACTCCTCTAGGGGCCTCATAAAAGTGGAATCGTACAGCGTTTGCCCTCTTGTGATGGGCTGATTTCACTGAGCATAAAATGTTCGCAAGGTCAGCCATGTTGCAGCAAATGTCAGAATTTCCTCCTTTTTTTAAGGCTGAATAATACTCTGTTGTGTGGACAGACCACATTTTGTTTATCATTGCATCTCTTTTAAAAGTTATATTCTTGGGACTTCCCTGGTGGTCCAGTGGATAAGACTCTGCGCTCCCAATGCAGGGGACACGGGTTTGATCCCTGGTCAGGGAACTAAGACCCCACATCCCACATCCCACATGCCGCATGGCGCCGGCAAAAAAATAAATAAATAAAAGTTATATTCTTTTATTCTTACATAAAATGATTTCCCCTTCTTTCTACTGCCTCCTCTGCCCACCCACCTAGGCTTCACCCCCAGAGTCCAGAGCAGGTGTCCTCACAGTCAGCACTATTGACATTTGAGACCAGATCATTCTTTGTTGGGGGGCTTTTCCTATGCATGTAGGATATTTAGCTACGTCCCTGGCTTCTACCCACTAATTGCTGTAACATCCTCCCCCCAGTCGTGGGGTCTCCGACATCACCAAATGTTCCCGGGGCGGGGGCAGAATCACCCCGAGTTGAGACCCCCCCCTCCCCCGGTCTAACAGAACCTCCAGTGACGCCGTAAATGCTGTATGCCCGTGCTGTCCGGTATGGCCGCCATGAACCACACGTGGCTGCTGAGCACTTGAGCTGTGGCTGGTGCAGCTGAGGGGCTGGGGCTTTCATTTTACTTCATTGCAGTTGATTTAAATGTAAATGTGAATAGCCATCTGCAGCTGGTGGCCCCTATACTGGCCGGTGCTGTCTGGGTCAGCTAAGGAACCTCTTCTAGGGAAAGTAGGAGTCAGATCACAAACTTAAGAAGAAAGAAGAGACAGGACACCTCCCCTAGACCGACATCCTATTTTGTTCCCCAAATCCCAATTTAATCATAAAATTAATTCCAAATCCAAATCTCCATGATTTGGGGGATTTTCTTCCGTCCAGGTTATTTCACATATTTCAACACATGTTTTAGCGGGTGCCCACTAGGTGCCTAGCTCTGTGCTCGGCATGGCAGGAGGTTCAGGAGGAGAGATCCTGGGGCCCTGCTGTCAGGAAGCCCATGTTCCCACCCGGGGGGAACAGGAGAAGAAGTTAAAGAAAGTAAGATAAGTTTCACACGTGGGGAAATGTGAATAGTGAGTGAATGCTTAAAAGGTACAAAGAGGCAGAGACCCTAGCAGGTGCCAGGACCCAGAAGATGTAGTGTCGGGAGAAGGTGCTGACCTTGGCTGTGCAGGGGTGGTGCTGCAGGGAGGGAGGTGCAGCGGGGCCAAGGAGGCTTCTGGAATCTCTCCTTGGACAAGTACCTCCCTCCCTTCCGCAAAATGCTCACATCCAGCACCTGCTTCCGTGAGTTTCTTTGTCAATACCTCAAGACTTTTGTCCCTCTCCTTGGGGATAATGGAGATTTTTTTCCTTCCTTCGTAGGCCCTTCTGAACTTCCTAAATGTTTTATTTTGAGCACCTATTATCTTTTAACATCTTCATTGAGATATCATTCACACAGCATGCAGTTCACCCATTTAAAGTGTATAATTCAAGGGTCTGGGTGTATGTACAGAGGTGTGCAATCATCAGCACAGTCAAAAAGAAACCCGATACCTTTTAGCTATTACCTTCCTAACCCCCATTCTCCCCTGACCCCAGCTCGCAGCAACCACTAATCTTTCTTTGTAGATTTCTTTACTCTGGACTTTCTTATGAATGGAATCATGTAACATATGGTCCTTTGTGTCTGGCTTCTTTCAGCATAATGTCTTTTAAAGTTTTTAATGTTTTTAATGTTTTGTTCATGTTGTAACATGTATCAGAACTTCACTCCTTTTTATGGCCGAATAATATTCCACTGGATGGATGTACTACATTTTGCCTATCCATTCAGCATGTCACTGGGGTTGTTTCTGCCTTTTGTCTATTATGAGCAATGCTGCTCTGAACATGGGTGTGCAAGTTTTTGCCTGGACGTGTGTTTTCATTTCTCTTGGGTAGATACTTAGGAGTGGAGACTGCAGGACCCATGGTGACTCTGTGTTTCACCATTTGAGGAACTGACAGACTGTTTTACAAAACAGCTGCACCATTTCACATTTGCAGTATCTACTGTTTTTACAGTAGGAAGGATAATATCAAACGGAGAGAAGCGGATGAGGACAAAATCACCATGCAGAGAGCTGACAACCTGACTGTGACATCACAGTAGCACAGGAAATGGCACTGGCGGAGACACACCTGGTTCAGGGACCTTATTGCCCTAGCAAATCAAAGGCTTCTAATTTTCTGTGTCCTTTTTTTGTCCTTGTCTCTAACACCCTTTCAAATGAGAGCCTCAGCCGTCCTCCTGGGTCTCCACACTGCCCTCTAAGGGCTGTCTGGCCAAACTGCAGAGCTGCTGAAGCCCTTATTCGAGGAGGGAGAGCCTGCATCCTGTCGTGGGCGGCTCCTGGTGGAAAAGCCACCTCAGTGTGGGCTAGGACCTGCTTCCAGACATGCCCAGCTGAATCCTTACCCACGCTGAGGCTCTGTCTTAAAGGCCTCTACATCAGGCTTCACCAGCTCCCTGTTAATAGAAATAGGAGTGCCCTTTTCCTGGCGCTGACGCTCCCCAAATGCTTTCCATGTGGGTTCCATTTAATCCTCACTACCCCCTATTATGGTCCCCATTTTACAGATGAGGAAAACTGAGGAGTAGAGGGTGGAGCCGTGTTCCCAGGTCCCGTGGTGTGTGCCTGAACCCACTTTCACTTTCAAGCCCAGTGTTAAACTTCGGTTGACGTCATGGTGGTAGCTTGAAATTGGCCAGAGGGGGAGTATTTACACCACAGTATTAGGGCAAATGCTACACACCGGAGCTTTTCCTCCCAGGAGAGCCGCTGGTCAGGCGTTTCTCAGCACACCCCTGACAGCGTCACACTGCCGGGGAGTGGTGCAATGGTGCAGCCAGAATTTAGACCCTGGTCCGCCTGACCCCTGGGTCTGTTACACTCTGCTTCTTCCATCATTGGTCCAGGTTTAGGAATCTCACTGCCCCAACGCCTAACCCAGCAGTGCTCCACATGCACTGCTCGTTGGAATTCCACAGGGAGTTTGCAAAAATCCTGAGGCCCAGGCGGCACCCCAGACCAATTCAAGCAGAATCTCCAGGGCTGGGGCCCCGGCATCAGCATCTGTAAAGCTCCCTAGGAGAGTCCCGTGTGCAGCCAGGACTGAGAACCTGCCCTTCTCTGGGTCAAGGCAGACCTTCTGTTCCAGAGGTGCCAAATAGCCAGGCTGCACATACTCGGAGAGCTGAGCCCCAGCAGCCATGGTTGGTCACCTCCCTCGAGGTCAGTAGCCTCTGGACATTATTTCATCTCCTGGGGCCCTTCTCAGTCAGTCAGACCTGCCTCTTGCCCCGAGATTCTGAGGAGCGGGGCAGCACCCTTTATTCCACGAGATGGGTGGTCCAGACCGTGTGGGGCCCTTTGGCCGGATCCTGGGGCAGGACGGGGAGATGGCTTATGTCCAGCAGTCAGGAGCCCCAGCAGTGTCTCCGCGGAGCGTGGGGCTTGGGTCCCGTCCCGTTCCGCTTACCCCGAGAGTGCAAGGAAACCGCAGGCTGCTTAGCAGGTGGGTCCAGGACAAGCGTGGAGGTCCACGCGGTGGCCGCGTGGTGATTGTTTTGCTGGTGGTTGCTTTTATTTCTTTTGGGGGACGTGGAGGGAAAATCAGTGGTGCTCAGACCCTTTTCTGAAAGGGAAGGACTTCATGTCCAAAGGGAGCATTGTGCGCCAAATGCAGAAAGCCTCATAATTTCAAGTCACTCGTGATAACGTTGATATTTTTCCCACGTGGACGCTCAGCCGTTCATATGTGCTATTGAACATGTAACATGTATGTGACGTGTGCTGCTCCTACCACAGGCCCTTTCAATTGTCCCCAGGCTGAATGAGAAGACAGTTATACAAGTAATTGCCACACACATTTCAGAAGCTTGCTACACGTGAAACCATCGAAATTGTAGCTCCACTTATGATAAAAATTAAAAACACTTGAAGAGGAATTCACGTGGTCACTGTGTGCCTATCATCCTGATTACCTCACATTTAGTATTGGAAGCAAGCAAGTGACATGGGACACATTTTAGTTCCCTAACTGGCCGTGGAACATAAGATTAATAAAAGGCACTTCCACTGGCGGCTGACTCACCCCATTACAGAGGGACCTCTCTAATCTGACTTCCTTCCCTGGCTCAGCGAGACAGCTCTGGAACAAATCTGGTGTTTAATTTCTAAAGAACAGACTCTAGATGTTGTTTTCCTGGAATCAGAATGGGCTAACCAAGAATCACGGGGCACAGTAAACCACTCAGCCAGCGCTGGCTGCAGCCCCACGAGTGACCACATAGCCTGGGACAGCCCACCTCCCCCTGGGCTGATGACTCAACTTCACATGTTGAGTTGGCTCTGTGAGATGCTTGTGTTCAGGAACTGTTATGGAATCGGCCCTGTAATTTTCTTCTACAGTCCTCTCCTCCGGAAGGAAAAATAAACATACAACCCTCAGTTACAAATTTTAATTAATTCCTGTTTTTCTGTAGCCAAGAAAGACTTTGCTTTTTTTCCAAGGCAGACAGATGCTCACGTGCCCAACCAAGTCTTAATTACCTCTACTGAAAGGGGTCGCTTTTTAACATTCCGAGATGCTACACCATTTACACGTGACAGTTAAAGCTCATGTGAGCCCAGTAACTGGGACCACAGTAACCATACAATTTCCATTTCATCTCCATGCCCTGCCTTTGTCCGTCCTCTGTGGAAGTTGGAATGGGTGGTGAAAAGATTAAAGAGGAAGACAGCAAGAAAAGGGTAATGAAGCACATTGTTAGAACAGATAACCACGCCATCGTCAGCAGGCTTTTATTGAGCCACTGCTATGTGCAAGGAACTATGGATAAAAGAGGATTAAGACACAACCCTTACCCTTCATGTTTATGAGCTGGTTAAGGAACAAGATACGTAAGAAAGGCAAAGAACAATGTGAAGTGGGATATGGGTGCTAGTCAAGTGACGCGGTGGAAGTTGCTCCGGAAGTCTGGAGGGAGGCACTAGAATCAGTACTCGGCCTGCCTCTGGTGAATGACCAGGCTGGGCAAGGTAGTAAATGCCAGAAGAAACCAGGCTGTGGGAAGGAGTTACTTGCCATCTGTCCATTTTGCTCCTCATCTATTCTGAACTCATAGAAAATAGCTACAGGCCTAGAAAAAAAAAATAGCTATTTTTGAAGTTTAAGGCCGCCCAGACGTATATTTTTTTTAGTTATTAGAATCAGAGTGAATGCTACAGTAGTCATTTTGCTCCTTGATCCCTTTCTTTACCTGGAATGTCATACAACTCTAAACAGATACAAGGAAAAATAGAGCTCTTGAAGGTAAGAGGCGTGTTTAAAGAAGTAAGAGCATGAGAATTCATACCTGGGGACTGCTTCCTGCCACCTGCCCAGCAGAGGATGGGCAGGTGGCAAAGGATGTCACTGGTGCCGCTTGCAGCCTCAGGCAGCCCATCGCATCTTTCCCCTGGCAATAGATTTCTGTTTCACTTCCTCCCGACGGGGCACAGTTGACGACAAGCTGCATCAGCGCTTCGCTGAGCTACGTTTCTATTAGCAGATTGTTCGTGGCCAGGGCTATGCCTGAGATCATTAAGTCGGATGCACTGCAGCTTTGTCGAGCTGAGGTGCTCAGGGTACAGCCTGGGGCTCCTGTCTGCCTCTGAGGGAATCGCGTGTCGCTCTCTGCCAGGCTCTGGTGTCATCACTGGGCATCTGTGCCTCTTGACAAGGTGCCATTGTAGCAGGAGGGACAAGATTTTAGACGACCTCCCTGGCCCTTGTTAGGTTCTGTCAGTCACCGGAATACACTGGCTTGTCTTTTTCTCCTGCTCAGCTAATGCCTGGGCTGTCACCAGTGAGAACTCTTCACAAAAGGAGGAAGGGAGCTGAGTCAGGAGCCTAAGGTACCAACAGCGTCTCATCATCCCCAATAAAAGGAATTCAGGGCAGATTTCTGATTTTATAAAATTCTGTTTTTACTGTTCATAATGGAACAACCCAGAATTACAAGTTCAACAGCAAATGGAGGAAATGCTTAGGAATAAATATTTGGTGGAAAAGAAACGGGAAACAATACAATCTACGTACAACATGATCTTTTGTGTGTGAATCCGTGTGCATAAAAGAATATTGGAAGGAAATGCATCAAAATTTAGCTCTAGGTAATGAAAAGAGAGAAGTTTTGAAAAATTATTTCCTACCTTTTCTAAGTTTTCTGCAGTGAGCTTGCATTCTTTTTATACTCAGAATAAATATTCCACGGTGTACGAGTGTGCTCGGGTTGCTATAACAAAAACCACAGACTGGTTAAACAACAGAAATTTATTTTCTCACAATCCTGGAGTCTGGAAGTCCAAGATCAAGGTGTTGGCAGGGTTGGTTTCTTCTGAGGCCTCTCTCTGTGGCTTGTGGACGGCCACTTTCTCCCTGTGTCCCCACATGGTCTTCCCTCTGTGTCTGTCTGTGTCTAATCTCTTCCTCTTACAAGGGCACCGGTCCTATTGGATTAGGATTCACCCTAATGACCTCATTTTAATCAATTCTTTAAAGACCTTCTTTCCTAATTCAGTCACATCCTGACGTGCTAGGGGTAAGGGCTTCAACATCTGAATTTTGGAGGGGACACAACTGAGCCCACAGCACACGGTACTGTCAGAACTGACCCTGCCATGCCCAAGCCGCATCCAAATGCAGGAGAAGGATGAGAACCCATAACTTGTCCTGAGCTCGGTGACCCCTGTCTACTCAGGAAAGGCCGAGGGGAATGGCAAGATGCACATCACCCTCTGTGACTTCATCGTGCCCTGGGACACCCTGAGCACCACCCAGAAGAAGAGCCTGAACCACAGGTACCAGATGGGCTGTGAGTGCAAGGTAAGCCACCACTACCTCCTCCCAGGCTTCGCCTCATCACCACCTCCTCCAGGTGGGTGGACTGCTGGGATTTGATCCCTGGCTTTCCTGGGCCTCTCAGTCCACGGGGTCCCAACTTAGGACAGGGCTCTGGGGAGGTGTGGCCTACCCACAAGTGAGGATGTCCGGCCAGGGACATTTGGGAGGTAAGGGGAATCTGACCATGTGGCCTGTAGTTTCTAGGAAGGAAGCCTTCTAGGAGGAGGAGTTTTGTGGGGAGAACATGGTCCTAGGAGTATCTTTCTACAAATGTACAAGTGCAGAGACTTGTGTGCCTTGTGAAAGAGTGTCCCGAGTGCTATGCTTTTGCCAACATACCAGCCATTTCCATGCATGGGTCCGTGTAAATGTGGGGTCTGTGTGCTGAAGCCCCAGCCCCCCTTCTTAAAAGCGGCCCAGAGGTTGCACCAAACACAGTTACAGCAGCGCTAATGCTTAGAAGCAGCCATAGAAGGTGACATCTCCTCCACGGCCTGCAGGCTCCCATCCTGTTGTCTCCTAACACAACAGCACTGCCCCTCCCCCAGCCCCAGCACAGGACGCGAGTCTGGGTCCAGAAGATGCTGGCCCAGCGCGGCCCTGTGCGAGGCTGCAGAGATTGGCCTATGCCGGTTGGCGCTGCTTGTGCAGCCCTCCTGCCCATCCTGGTAGATGGTCCCTCCTGTCCTTAGCTCGTTCAGAACGTGAATTCTGACCTAGAGCTACACGTAAGTCCAGCAAACTCCTCTGTGCCTAACATGAAGTTAAGAAGCAAGTTCCTCCTTTTTCTTTGCTTGGCCTGAAGGTGTTCACCTTCCTGTGAACTCAGGTTCTTTTGCCAAAATGCTACTTGCCGATCCCCTCTAAACCCATGTGTGCTTGGGAGCAAGACAACGTCCTTTTAATTTGATTTGAACCTCTCCAGTAGATTCAAGACCCTTTATTGTTATTATTGTTATACTCCCAGGAGGGCAGGGCTGAACTGAAGCCAGTTTGTCATGCTCAGAGAAGGTAGACCAGATGGCCCAAAGTGGAGGAGCGTTTGCAGTGGCTAGGGGTGCAGAGACAGTGTACTGTCCCGCCTTGGGCAGGCTGCCTACTACCATTTGGAGAGTATGAGGCTCAGGAAAGGCTACTGATGGAGCAGGTTGGACTCCAGTCCCAGCTCCCTCCCTTCCTGGTGCACTCGCTTGGTCATTCATTCTGCAAACTGCCCTTGAGCACCTTCGCCAGGTACACTGCCAGGTTCTGGAGATGCCCCCATGAGTGGCCTTGGTCCCTGACTGAATCCACCTCCTAGATCACGCGCTGCCCCATGATCCCGTGCTACATCTCCTCTCCGGACGAGTGCCTCTGGATGGACTGGGTCACGGAGAAGAACATCAACGGGCACCAGGCCAAGTTCTTCGCCTGCATCAAGAGAAGCGACGGCTCCTGTGCATGGTACCGTGGAGCGGCACCCCCCAAGCAGGAGTTTCTGGACATCGAGGACCCGTAAGCAGGCCACCAGCACCCCTGTGGCCAATTGAAAGCCTCCAAGAGTTCAGACTGGTCCAGCTCCGACATCCCTTCCTGGAAACAGCATGAATAAAACAGTCATCCAAGTGGGTCTAAATTAGTGTGATTCTACTCCCCACCCCCGTTTCCCTTTTCAACATCGTTGTGGGTCTGGAGGCAGAGGTGGGTCCCATACCCCACCCGCCAGCCTGGACACTGCACAACTCGGTCTCCCATCCTTGAGCGCGGGCAGGGGCAGGACGCTCGGGCTTCCCTCCCAGGCCCAGCCTTGGCACTGTCACAAACGCTGAGCAGGCAGCACTTCAGGGTCCCCCAGCCTGGTCAGGGCAGAGCCTGGAAGTGTGCATTTTGCAGAAACTTTTGAGGGTCGTTGCCAGACTGTGTAGCAGGCCTACCAGGTCCCTTTCCTCTTGAGAGGGGCATGTCCCTCAGTTCCTGCAGCTTCCACCTCTGGCCCTAGGGCGACAGCCCCTGCCCCTTGTAAGTGCCCTGTACCCCCGCAGACTCCCCCATGCCCACCACGGACTCCCAGTACCTGTGACTTCTGTGTGTCTGGGAGCAGCCCTGGACCGGTGGCTTGCCCTCGATGGAGCCCCAGTTAATCGTATTAATCTGCAGAATTCCATCGGGAGCCTCCCTCCCAGGCCTCCTGGCGATGCCGGGACGAGCTTCAGCTCCAGCCAAGTCCTTTGATTCCCATCCCTGGCCCCCAACACACACCCCAGCCCTTGGCGGAACCTGCCACGTTCTGCCCTGGGGCAGACATTTGCGGGGGCGGGGCTTGGCTGCCCTTGTAGTTCCTTCCTGAGCTGCTGAGGCCCCTCGCTCCCTGCTTCTCTTTCTGGCCTTCGGCATCCAGGTGGAGGGGCACGAATTTGCTTGGCGAGGGGTTGTGTGTGGCTGGTGGCATGAGCTGGCTGTGCCGTCTGCACATCCTGAGGACATCAAAAGCTGGGTCCCGCTCTGTCCCCCAACACGCCTCGGAGGCCCCCAAGCAGGTGCCAGAGGTTTAGAGTATGACCTCCCTCAAAGACTGACCGTCACTGTGCCATGCGGGGGTTCCCAAAAGTGAAGTTAACGAAGCGTAGAATGAAGTCCTCCCCAGGGAAGGACGGATTTTTGGAGGAGGTGGCGTCAGTAAAATTCTCATTGCTTTCTGGGCCGCCAGGACTCTGTGGCCAGCTTTAAGAGACGTTCTTCTAAAGATGAATTTTTAGAGAACATGTGAACCCAAATTACAGGTGTACCCACCTCTGCTTATATTTCTTGTATTACGAAGATCTCTCAGTTAAGAAAGCTCATAGGGAACTAGGGAACCTATCTGTTCCCTAAAGGTGGTTTCCTGATGCCGATAAAATGGGAGTTAGCAGAGGCAGAAATTTCTCAGTAACAGTAAAGATAATCTCCTTTTTCTTCCCACTTGTGTTCTAAAGATAAACTGTTCTGAGTTTATCATGCACACGATGCAAACACACACAGTGAAACCGAAGTCTGTCAGCCTGGGAGTGGTCCTTCTGCAGAATTCTTCCAAAGTCATCTTCTAAGCCTGCTCTATTCTGCGGTGACCCCAAAACACCTGTAAGACTCCTGACCCCCCCCCCACCAGTGGCATGCAGCCCCCATGCCTACCCGGGACCTGGTCAGCACAGATTTTAATGACTCCCTTTCTAGGGCAGACTAGGGGACTCTCCAGGAATCCGGCCCGCTCCGAGGGCGTCTTCATGCTGTACAGTGATAGAAAGTTTGTAAGATGTCATAATGGACCAGTCCTTGTGATTTCAGTATATACGAGAACACCAGACCCTCCAATCAGTATAACACCCCACCCCCGTCTGCTTCCTGTACGGTGTTATCATATGTAACATTTACTCCTGTTTCTGCTGATTTTTTTTAATGTGTTGGTTTGTTTCCGACATCAGTTGTAATCATTCCTGTGCTGTGTTTTTTATTACCCTTGGTAGGGGTTAGACTCGCACCTTTTTTTTTTCAAAGGTTTCTGCATCGTGGGAGCATTGGACCCAGAGTGGAAATGGCACAGTAGCTAGCCTATGATGGTGATTCCTTTTCTTCAGTTCCTTGAGTATCGTTGATTTTCCATCTCCCAACTTTTGTTCTCCAGTCCCAATTATTACAAAGCAAAGATTCTTTGAGTAGGTTGGTTCTAAACGATGGCCTTTATATTCAGTCTACGCACATCAGTCTTGTAGCCATGTTGAGCAGAAAAAAAAAAAAAAAATCAAGATGAAGTACCTGGTGGTGGCCGAGAGAAGCCACTCAAATACCCTCAACAGTAAATAATTGCCAAATATATATAGTTTAAGAAGCCTCTCCATTCAGCATTGTTTAATTTATATGTTATGTTCTAAGCACTGCTCTTTCCTCCCTCTATTCTTGTCTTCTGCAAGCAACTCAAAATATTTAAAATAAAGTTTACATTGTAGTTATTTCCAAATCTTTGCTTGATAAGTATTAAGAAATATCGGACTTGCCGCCGTAATTTAAAGCTTTGTTGATCTTGTTCGTTTTTGTTTGGATTTTTTTGTTTTTTTTTTTTTTGTTTTTGTTTTTTTACTTTTGGGGCAATGTGATTTTGCTGGAATATGAAGTCTGAGACCTTCCTGTGCTGGGAACACGTGAGAGTTGTTGAAAGTCGACAAGCAGACAGCGCATGTCTCCGATGCCTTGTGTCATTCTCGAGTGACCGCTCGGTCCGTGGACAATAAACAGTATTATCAACGAGAACGCTGGCTATCTCTGTGTGGTCTTGTCCGAAGTTCCGAGCTGCCGCTTTCTAGATTAGGAACACGGGAGGGTGCGGGTTGGTTTATCCCCTGAGAAGCAGGCCTGGGCGCTTAGAGGCCTATGTGGGATGTGGCAGAGAGTGGGGCAGACGACAGTGAATATGGTTTCTTAAACTGGCCCAGAGGCAGGACGGGGCCCCTTCATTCAGCACATACTTCTCCCTTTCTGTTATGGAGCACCTCACACACACACACACACACACACACACACACACACACACACACACTCGCACATGAAAGCAGAGCTCTGCAACCATCTTGCATCTTCCACAATGAACCCACCGTCTTTCTTCTCTGCCTGCACCCAACTCCCCCAACCACCCTGCCCGAGATTATCAGGAAGGGAAGATTCCAGATGTCAAAACAGTTTTATCTGTAAATGTTTCAGTACGTATCTCTAAAAAAACAAGAACTATACTTTTAATATTTATTTTTTGATTTGGCTGCTCCGGGTCTTAGTTGTGGCACATGGGATCTTTAGTTGTGGCATGTGGGATCTAGTTCCCTGACCAGGGATTGAACCTGGGCCTCCTGCATTGGGAGCGTGGAGTCTTAGCCACTGGACCACCGAGGAAGTCCCAAAACAAAAACTATTTTTAAAACATTTCCGAAATACTTTTATCACACCTTGAAAACATAATTAGAATCCATGAATGTCATGGAAGATCTAGTCAGTGTTCAGACATCTCTGATGGTCTCGTAAATGCTTTTTTATAGTTTGTTGTTTTGAATCAGGATCCCAATAAGGTCCGTACATTGCAGTCGCTCCCTCAAGTCCCCTCCCCTGCCCCCCTGCCCTGCCTCCCTTCTCTCCCCCTCAAGCTGGGAAAAATGGTCCCATCATCATTCTTTTTTTTAACTAATTTACTTATTTATTTATTTATTTTTGCCTGCGCTGGGTCTTTATTGCTGCACACGGGCTTTCTCTAGTTGCTGCGAGTGGGGGCTACTCTTCGTTGCGGTACGCGGGCTTCTCATTGCGGTGGCTTCTCGTGTTGCAGAGCACGGGCTCTAGGCGCACGGGCTTCAGTAGTTGTGGCGCGCAGTCTCAGTAGTTGTGGCGCATGGGCTTAGTTGCTCCGCAGCATGTGGAATCTTCCCGGACCAAGGATTGAACCCGTGTTCCCTGCATTAGCAGGCGGATTCTTAAGCACTGTGCCGCCAGGGAAGTCCTCCCATCATCATTTAAACTTTAACCTAGTCTCATATCACTGTGAGTCTCCATTCGTGGTGTGTTTGAACACGTGACCACCCTCTGGCCCACTTGTAGAATTTGTTATTCCAGGGACAAGCTGGAAGATTCATGTTTGCCATTTTCTGTAGCAGATTCAGTAGTTGTGGCGCATGGGCTTAGTTGCTCCGCAGCGTGTGGAATCTTCCCGGACCAGCGTGTGGAATCTTCCCGGACCAAGGATTGAACCCGTGTCCCCTGCATTAGCAGGCGGATTCTTAAGCACTGTGCCGCCAGGGAAGTCCTCCCATCATCATTTAAACTTTAACCTAGTCTCATATCACTGTGAGTCTCCATTCGTGGTGTGTTTGAACACGTGACCACCCTCTGGCCCACTTGTAGAATTTGTTATTCCAGGGACAAGCTGGAAGATTCATGTTTGCCATTTTCTGTAGCAGATCCCTAATCAGCAAGAACAAACTCATAGCTGCCTCACGAGGCAGTAAAGAGTGAGACAAAGCATTAAATGCCGTCCACTGCAGAAATATCTGGATTGTTTTTTCCATATGATAAGATCTATGGGGGAAATGGTTCAGAGGCATATTAGAATAATATTGAATAATACCAACACTTTCTGTGTCATACAAATGACCTTACTTGGCATTGGTGCCCGTCCCAACTGGCAGACCACATTTGGGGCCTTAAACGTTTCATTCATTTTATGTATTTAGGTCAAATGTGACTTTTTAAAAACACTTCTTGTGGAAATTTTCCAACATAGACAGAAATGGGAGAATTTGTCATTCTCTCCCAGAGAATGACAAAACGAACTCCATGCACTCGTGATCCGGTTTCAACAATTTTCCCAGTTTTCTTGATCTTTGCAGGCAGTTTTAAATCAGTCTGAAGACCCACATATGGGGTAACCAGATTGTTAGGGATTCTACCAGACACCACTGTTTCCCCCTCAGCCTTGCTCATTCTGTGAAAGAAAAGCAATGGGGGCAACGGAGGACAACCTGCTCTCTGGTCGAAACCCCCAACAGACACATGTGGGTTCAAAGTGGAAACACAGCAGCAGCCTCTGCAGGATCCAGTTCGCGAGACCACGATTGGGGGTGGGGGGGTGGGGTGGGGGACAGGGCGGCAGTGGAAGAACCATCAGGGCTGGTGAAAATCCTTCAGACGTTTGAGGGGCACTATCTTTTCCCTCCTAATTATTCCTGGATCTGTTTATCTGATCTAACTTAAAATCAAACCAAGATGATGGAGCTGCAATATTTCAGTAGGGTCAGCTTTATGCTAACAGCGACGTGCTGTTGCCATGGTTTTACATTACTTTCAAGTTCACGGACAGGTCTATCTCTGGCCTTGGGTTCAAGCTTCAAGCCGACCCACAGCTCACCCTGTCACAGGCAGTTGCCTTGAAGCATCTCGCAGTGAAAGGCAGTGCTTTGATTTGGGGAATGTTTCGCTCTAAGAGCTTTTTTCCTCCAAGAAACAAATTGTGGGGAAAAGAAAAAACAGACATTCAGGAACAGGAGATAATTCTGCGTGTTTTCGTTCCGTAACAACTTGGAGGAATGTTTCTTTCTAATTAAATGAAACAGAAGCGTGAACCAAATCCAAGTCGGAGTCTGCAGAATGGTGGGGTGTCACGTGGGGGTCAAAATCAGAGAGAGGGCGAGTGTTATAGAGGATCTGAGGACAGGATCCAGGATGGGATGCAGAGGGAATGCTGCATACATCACCTAGAAAGAAAGCTGAAAGTTTCGTTTTTATTTTTAGGCCAATCAACGTGTCCTCGCTTTGTCCTTTGAAGTGAAGTTGGGTGGTGGGGCTGGGGGGTAGGCAGCAGGAACAAGATTCCAACCAGAGAGGCTCCCTAGAGACTTAGCCCCCAGCGTTTGTATTGGGTGCTTCTCAGGTTGGCACCCTCTGCCCAGCGTGTAGCAAAACCCCAGACTCCCAGAGCAGGAGCAGGTTTCAACATCCACAAACAGTTGGGGCACGAGAGCCGCTCTTATGAGAAATCCACGCTCCCAGACCTCGGAAGCAGACCTTCCAGGAGGAGAGAGGTCTAGGGCCTGCCGTGATAACTCTTTTTCGCGTATGAGTCCTTTCCATCTTCTTCCGTGATCTGTCCGCAGTTCAGGAGATCCGCTCCTAAACTCCCAGGAGCAACTGCTTAGGAAATCATTCTGATAAACCTAATAATTCCAGTCGTAGCTAACGTTTATCCCACGCCAGGACTTGTGCTAAAGGTTTCACGTACATGACCTCATTTAACACCCGCCAACTCTGAGGGGTGGTCCTCTCACCTTCCCATTGGATAGATAGGGAAACCGAGGCCTGGGAAGCTTGAGTTACCGGTCACCCAGCCGTTCAGTGCTGGAGCTGGGATTTGAACCCAGGCGGAGTCGGAATCCTGGGCCCGGCTCTTCAGTGGGACATGCGCCTGCCCTACTTCCCCAGCCTCTCTAAGGACCACGGACGGAGCCTCCAACAAGGACGTGGCTCCGGTGGGAGCAGGTTATCCTCCGCAGATCGATGCCCGCCCAGCAGCAGGTGGGGACCCTTTCCTTCCACTTGCAGGAAGAGCCTTGTAGTGGTTTGTTTTTATGTGTTTTTCCCCCCCAGAACAAAGGCAAATTTCTCTCCCTTTTTCTGAGTTTTGAAACAATAATAACAGCAAAATCCTAGTCTCAGTGCAGACACTTGATCACACCAAGATACCTTGTTCCAAGTTGTAATTTCTAAACTTAAAAAAAGAATAAAATTCAATTATCTGGGAAATTCATCCCTATGTGCTTTCTCTTCCAAACCAGGACACTTCTGAGAGAGAAAGCGGGTGCTATTAACAATTAGTAGGATCAAGAGGTTAAAGCGGCACTGTCCTGAGCAAACTGCTATGCAGTGTCACCCTGTCATTATGGGACACGTTCCAACCACACAAGGTATATCAAACCCCCTCTGCCGTATTCCCAGTTGCTAGGGTTCATCCTCAGATGCAGCACGCCCACAGCCCTGGGGCCCGAAAGCCTTATCCTACCTTCCTGTGATCTGAGAGCGAAGGTGTACCAGCTAAGGCAGCTCTGGATACCTTAGCAAATGAGCCCAGTATCCCAGGGACTAACACAAGGGAGTTTATTTCTTGCCAAGACCAATGGGGATGTTTGGTGGGTGCCCTCCATAGCTGATTCAGGACCTGGGTTCTTTCCCTCAGTGTCCTTCACCACCTTCTGGAGCCTCGGAGTCCTTGGTTTTCAGCCAGAAAGAGGAGGGAAGAGGAGAGGAGGCACCATAGATTCTTAGCCTCTCTGGCTTGGGGGTGACATCTACCACCTCCTCTCCCAGCTACTAAACAGACTGAGTCGCCATTCAACCATTCAACACCATTCAACAGGCAGCTTCTGGCCATGGCCCCTCTGCCTCTACCCACTTGCTTCCCAGGCAGGCCCAGACGTGGCAAGGAGAAGTCTAGGTGGGCCTACTATGTGTTCCCTGGGCAGTGCTGGAGGCAGAGGGCTCAAAAGCAAGGTGGTGCCAGGACTTCAAAGGCAGGGTCTTGAACACCCTTGAAAAGTTTGTATAATCTAGTCCTGAGGCCAAAAAGATGCAAGCAATGCTTTGAGGACAGTAAAAGAGCTGTGCAAAGCGCCACTGTGCTACAAAGAAAAAACAGAGCCACCTGAGGGGAAAGGAGCAGATCAAACCGAGCCCAGCAGCAGGAGCAACACCCAGACGGATCCAGTGAGAGGCCTTGTGGGGGAGTTTGGGGGAGGCAGGCGGGTGTGCAGAGAGGTGTTATGAGAGCCATGGGGATGGGGGATCTCATGGCTTCCGTAAGGATTCAAGCAGGATTTCAGTATTAGCAGGTGGGGAAAGCTGCCCTCAGACACACAGGGAAAGTACACACCTGTGGCATTTACGCTGGGTGAGTTTTCTTAGAGAGGAAGCTTTGTCTGGGAGGGGAAGGAAGAGGCAGGCAAGTGGCCACAGCCAACACAGGGATTTAAGGTCCATTGGCTGCTTTTTGGCCAAACCACCAAACACAGGCCCAATTCCATTGCAGCCCATCTGCATGCAGGGGAAAGAAGGCCTAAAACAAAACTCTGGGAGCCCTGCCACGTGGCTTTTCCTTGGTGAGTTCAACCAGACCCGGGTTTGGATCTAATTTGGCAGTTTCTAGCAACTGGAAATTGTTAGGGTTGTGTAGGCCCAGCAGGAGCAGCTCATAGGAACCAAAACTCACAATGACTGACGTAAAAGTCAGAAGAACAATGATTACTTTACAGTGAGAAATGTGACACAGGTCTTTCCAGAAATTAGCTCAAATCTTTGGTCATCTACAGGCTGAGAAACGGGGGGAGGGGTCCAGTCCCTTTTACCTCGACCTCCAAAGTAAGGAGCCCCCAGGTGACTTCTGGGCAACAATACTGTTACTTTGTTAATGCACCTTTTTAAGGTAAGTTCTAATTTGATTCATTTTGGTTACAGCTTTATTTTTTTTATTTTATTTTTATTTTAATTTTTTTTTGCAGTACGGGGGCCTCTCACTGTTGTGGTCTCTCCCGTTGCGGAGCACAGGCTCCGGACGTGCAGGCTCAGCGGCCATGGCTCACGGGCCCAGCCGCTCCGCGGCATGTGGGATCTTCCCGGACCGGGGCACGAGCCCGTGTCCTCTGCATCGGCAGGTGGACTCTCAACCACTGCGCCACCAGGGAAGCCCTTTTTTTTTTGTTTGTTTGTTTTTTTTTTTAATTGAGAATACTTTATTCTTTCATCTTCAGTGTTTCTCCAGTTTCCTCTTTCAGGATTTAGAGATTATTCAGTTGTCTCATCTCTAGCATTTTATTTGCCATTTAGTTGGATTTCACATTTATCCACAGTGTACCTCCAGCACACCGGCCCAGGGACACACCAATGACATGAGACATGGTGGGGGAGGGAGGAGAAGTCCAGAGAACATTCCAATTGAATGTATAAGTGGAATGTGCCGCCAGCCCAAGGCAACACCAACCTAATGGCAGGGATGGAGGGAATCCAGGAAGACCTCTTGGAGGAGGTGGCACCAGAGGAGGTGGTTGAAGGACAAGTGGGAAAGGGAGTTTTAGGCCAAAGACCAACCTGAGCCTGGAGTAGAGACAGCCTGATTGGGGTCTGGGGGGCACTTGGATTTAGCTCTGCTGAAGGATGCAGGGCAGGGAATGGCTGGGGAGGAGGGGGAAAGGCAGGCAAAAGCCAGCCCCTGGGAGGCTATTAGAGACCATGCGAAGGAGCTTGGCTTTCCCATCAGCAGGAGGCAGGGGGAGGGGTGGACAGGAAAGGGTTTCAGACAGGAGTGAAATGGGTTCAGGTAGGCCTTTTAAATATATTATTCTGTTTGGCAGTTTGAGCAATGGACTTGGCTCTATTCCAGTAATGCAGGAGAGAGTGGAGAGCGGCTTTACTTGGGCAATTGGACTGAGGGGAGGGAATGGCTTGAGGAATATTTGGAAAGTAAAATTAGCAAAATTTGTTGAGAATTTACACGGGGTGAGGGAGAGAGGGGGAGTCCAGGATGCGGCCAGGCAGGTGATTGTTGGGGTTACTGTCTGCATCAATCCAGGTCCAACCGGGAACACCAAAACCACTCTGCACAGCCTTTAAAACAGCAGGGATTAAGGTAGGGATTGGTGACAGCCTGATGGAAGAAACTCCCTGGGAAGCCAAGAAGGGAACAGCAGGAAGCTGTCAGCACCTCGAGGGTGGAGGGATAGAGGGAGGGGCAGCTCTTGTAGGCTGCCCTACAAGAGCCCAGGGAGAGGCCAGGTGGGAGGCTGCAACCACAGTATGTCTCTCTGGATGGAGCTGAAGCCGCCGCTGGAAACTCCACTCATAGCAGAGAGGGAGGGGAAGAAAGGCCTGCTTCTCCTTTCCTCTGCCCACCAGTCTCAGCAGTGCCCCCAAGTGGCCGGACCCACTGGGAAACCAGCTGAAAAGGGCAAGGATTTGGTCTGAGCTCCAGCACAGAATCTGCCCAAGTAGGCAACAGGGCAGAAAGAAGAGGCAGTTTGGTGGCGGGGAGGGGGGGAGTTTCTGGCCATGGTGAATTTCGAGGTGCTTGTGGGACACCTCGAAAGGACACCCCCTTCTGGGGAGGGGGTGTCCAGGAGGCACTGGACCCACCTTTCCAAAGATGAGGAGGAGAGAGGTCTGTGTTGGCACATTTGGAATTTACCAGCCTACAGGCAGTAGTTAGTTGCAGTGGTGACAGCAATGGATGTGCTCATAGGGTAAGTATGTTACATAAAAGAAACATTCAAATTATTTTCCCAAATGATTGCATCATTTTACATTCCCTGCAGTTTTACAATCTATTTGCTTCCACATTCTTTCCAATGTATAGTCTTTTAGCTTCTAGCAGTTCCATAGAGTGTGGAATGTTAACTCATTGTGGTATTAATTTGCATTTCTCTGGTGACGTTTGAGATGGAGCATGTTTTAAAATTGTATTTATTTTATTTATTTATTTTTGGCTGCGTTGGGTCTTCGTTGCCGCGCGCGGGCTTTCTCTAGTTGTGTCGACGGGCTTCTCATTGCAGTGGCTTCTCTTGTTGTGGAGCACGGGCTCTAGCCGTGCAGGCTTCAGTAGCTGTGGTGCACGGGCTCAGTAGCTGTGGCTTGCGGGCCCTAGAGCGCAGGCTCAGTAGTTGTAGCACCCGGGCTTGGTTGCTCTGCAGCGTGTGGGATCTTCCCGGACCAGGGTTCGAACCCGTGTCCCCTGCATTGGCAGGTGGATTCATTTTTTTTTTTTTTTTTTTTTGTGGTACGCGGGCCTTTCACTGCTGTTGCCTCTCCCGTTGCGGAGCACAGGCTCCGGACGCGCAGGCTCAGCGGCCACGGCTCACGGGCCTAGCCGCTCCGCGGCATGTGGGATCTCCCCGGACCGGGGCACGAACCCACGTCCCCTGCATCGGCAGGCGGACTCTCGACCACTGTGCCACCAGGGAAGCCCAGGTGGATTCTTTTAACGGCTGCACCACCAGGGAAGCCCAAGATGGAGCATTTTAGAAAAGACTTTCCTATGGGCCATGTGAACACACCTCTAGGAGATTCCACTTGGAAGCCTTCTAGGAGGGAATTTGAAAGGGGAGTAGGGTGGGAGTGTGGGTGGCCAAAGAAAGACTCCTCTCGACTTCCAGGTCTCAGATCACATTCTCAAGCAGCATGCGGGCCTTTTCAGGCAATACCTTTGTCATCTAAGAAAAATTTCGGGGTTACCTCTAAGGGCCTGAGCTAAAGATGTGAACTTGGAGCCTGAGAAACCTGGGTTTAAACCACCACTTGCTTGCTGGGATCTTGCACACTCAGTTTTATCATCTGTAAAATGGAAACAATATCTTTGTGTAGGGTTGCCATGAGGATTAAATCAGATAGTGTGGGCAAGTGGCCAGCTTTGTATCTGGCACATAACATGAACTCAGCAACAGGAACAAATGTCATCCGTATTGTTATTAGAATCAAAGATCTGCTGGAGATCATCTTTATTTCACAGATAATCACATGGAGGCCCAAAAGAAGTGTCCAAAGCCAACTTGCTAACTAGGGCAGAGCTGGGATAAAACTGAGGTCTCCTCATTCCTGGGCTAGTTGCCAGCCCTCCACCTCCCACACTTTTAATCACTCATTTATACATTGTATCAGACCTGGAAGAGTGAGAAGGTCTTTGTCTGAATCATTGCTTTAGGGCGCAGAGTGGACTCCGGGACAAATCCCAATCTGAATGTCTGTAGTTGAGGATTCTCACAGACAGGGCAGAGCTCAACCTCAGGCTCCTGCGGGTCTGTTTATACTCGTTTGCTTTTTCAAAAACCAGCACTCCCCAAGTGATAACTACAGGTGAATTTTGTTCCAATTACACCCATTCTCTCTCTCCATTGCCAGTCCCTGCTTGAAGGACTGTGCGGGGAAGGAACATAACGACTAGCTCCAGGTTTCTAGTTGCTAAGCCCAGGATCGCCCAGCCTGCCTTTCACACTTGTCTGCCAAGGACACAGCAGATTGCGTTGTGTACTCCAAGTGTTCCCTTTTAGGAAAAGTCGTTTTTTGTGGAGTAACAGTATTCCTTTGCTTATGTGAGAGTATCTGGAGGTCAGGCCTGGGACTGCACTCTCTCCACTTGCCCTGCGGAACGGGGCGGACGGCAACCAAGCGGATTAGGTGAAAGGCATTTTTAAAAATACTGCAAAAGCAAAGCGCGTTTGCAAACATTCAACCAAAACTTTAACGTACTCATCACGGGATGACGCTTTTGGAGGAAAGGAGTGGGGTCAGGGAATTGCACAGGGCCCGGGACACTGCAAAGGTCAAATACTATCGCTCCCGACCCCTTAATCCCAAGAGCACTTTGCTCCGCCCTCCGGGTTTCACTGGGCCCGCTGCCCTCTTCTCGCCGGGCCTGTGTCTTGGTCACTAAATGCCCTAGAGGGTGCGATCAAGCCTCCCGCGCCACCGTCCCTACTGCAGGTGAGAATGAGGGGCGCCGGCTCGCCAGACCCGGAAGCAGGAACCTCACACGCTCTGCGGGAACTCGTGGGGCGCCGGCCAAGGGGGCGGGCGTCTCAGGCTCTGCGTGCTTGCGTCATCGCGTAGGCTGGCGGGGCCGCGGGATGAGGAGGTGACGTATCGGGCGCGTAAAGTGGCTGTGGGCGGGTCCAGGGAATAGGGCGGAAGCTAGCACCGCCTCTTAAAGTTGCCGGGGCGTTTCGGTGTGCCGCCTTGAGGGCTGCGGACCGCGGCTCCTTTAAGCGTCGCCGTGACACGTGTGTGAGGCGGCGGAGGCCCGGATGGTGCGTGTGCGGGGCCCGTGCCGAGCAGACGCCAGCGCTGCGGGCCTGCAGCCGGGCCAGCAGCCGAGCCAGCTGAAGGCCGGGTAGGCTGGGGCCGGGTTGGGGCGGCGCGAGGGCCGGGTGGAGAGCTTCCGCCCGGCGGGGCGTGGGAATGTGACTCCCAACGCGGGGCGCACCGGCGGACGCTCAGGGGAGACACGGGTGTTTGTCTGCGAGGGGCTTGGGGTCCACGGAGAGGCACCAGGGCTGCACCGTCCCCAAGGGACTCCGCGGTCCACGGGGAGGCCCCGGGCTGCGCGTCCGCGGGGGTCTCCGGCGTCCACGGGGAGGTACTAGGGCTGCGCCTTCCCCGAGGGCTCGGGGGTGCACGGGGAGGCTCTGGAAGTGTGTCCTCTGTCCGGGCTGCCTCGGGTCTGCTCTCTGCTCTTCTGCACACACCGGGAGCGACCCGCGCGCGGTGCAGTGGAGAGCTGCCCCGGCCAGGAGCCCAGGGAGGAGGCAGCAGCCCGTGGTGGTGTTACGCACAGAAGCATCATTTATAGAGAATTCAGACTTTCTTTGGAATGGCCTAAGTCCAGATAAAGGGGAGGGCGTTCAGTTTGGCAGCAGAGTTGATATCTTGTTTGTTCTCTTTTAGTAAGAGATGTGGGAAAGCTCACCCCTGGAGAGGGTAACATTCCTTATGGTCTTGGTCGTGGTCATGGTCCTGGTGAGGGGATATGGGTACAAGATGTGAGTTTTTTAAATACCTATTTCTTTGGCCGCGTAGTGTTGGGTCTCCCCTGGGGTTCTAGGAGCTAGAGCAGCGTCCTAAAACAGAGACGGATGAGAGAGGAAAACATCCTGGCTCTGACACAGTCCACTGTCTGTAAGGGGTGCGGAGAATCGGGCCTCCAAGGAGAGGGGCGCTCAGTTTGCTCTTTCCTGGCTGGGGACCGATGCTTGCTCTGCAGAAGAGCCCCCTGTAAAAGCGCCCCAGGGAGGCCCCAGCCCTGTGCTGTCTGGGGCTCCTCCCCGCCAGCACGTGGTTGACCCTGTGAGTCTCCAGTGCATTTTATGCTGGAAAAATGCATTTAAAGGGAGGAGAGAGAGAAAACGTTCTTGAATGGTGATTGATTTAAGGAAACTTTATTTGAGTAGAGGTAGAAATGTGCACAGATAAGTGTGAGCTGTTCCTGGCCCGTGAGGAACGTGCACTGGAGAGAGCATCCTCCCTGAGTTTTGAAGCAAGTGTGTACATCAGAGGGCTTGTGATGATTACAGGGACATTTTTCTCTGGGTTGTTGCACCTCAGAAATAAATCATTTTTAGGTTGTTGCTTAATGTTTCGGGTTGAATTGGTGATGTAGAGGTTTGATCTTCCTGTTGAAACTTGAAAAATTCTATTTGTTCAAAATCTCTTGACTCCGCATTGAGGAGTGGGCTATGTGGAATGGGTGGTTGTTCTTTAAGTTATTTATCTCGAATTAAATTGGGTTAAATCTCCCAAGTTCTGTTTATCCTCTAGCTTCGAGAGGTTCCCAAACCCATATCCGCCCATGACAAGAGTCCTTTGCAACGTGTGATCTTGACAAGAGGGACACTGTAGGGAGTTTTCATGAAACAGAAATCTTTACAGATTGACTTCATTCTGAGATCATGTTTATTATACTCTTTTGTTTTTCTTTGTTTCTTTTTTTGCTGTTAATATGCTTTTACTTATGGACATCAGACATGGTATATCTGAAACTTGCTGTAAAGTAATGTGGGCTCAGGAGAGGAATCGACTGGTCCTACACAATAATGACTGACGCTGAATTAGGAGAGCGTGGCAGTTCCCTGTGATGTTCTCTCTACATTGTGAATGAACATTTTCACAGTAAAAAGTTTTTAAGTACCTTAATATTCCGTAATCACAGTGATTGTGGTTGGTAATTAAGAAAAACAAACTTAGCTGAGTGAAAATTTGGCAACTCTCATTGCGCCGTTTTTTTGGGGACTCTTACTGGCTCATGAAATCTGAAAGTTGGAGATGATTATCTGTTACCTCTTAGTCTTTGCAAATGTGATGGAGTCTAGAGTTGACTGGTGTGTGGGGAGGTTTTTGTTCACTGGGCTTGTCACCGGCGTGAAGGTTAAGGTATGGAACGAAGGGCAGTGTTTTCATATCATGTCCATCGAAATCGTTTGTAGTTATTTAGCTCAGCTCTTCACTCTTCCTAAGTCCTGCACTATCCATATTCCTTCCGCCTTAATGCTGACTGTTCCCGGTAGATGGTTGGCCTTCCTGCTCCGCATCCAGGGAGTGGGGCTGATGAGACAGCGGGAAGAGAGCTGGCCTCATGTGATGCTGTGTTCATCCCACAGACTCTGACACCCATTCTGGACAACACGCTTGTGGCTCTGGTGATTGAACAGGCCAAAGCCTGGGAGCACGTGATTTTGAGGGCCCAGCACCACACCTGCCCAGTCCGGCCAAGCACCTGGCCCCATGCTGCAGGAATAGCACACCCAAGTTCAGACACCCCAGGTAAGCCCACATGTGGTCCAGCAGCCATTGTTCAGTTGGTGAGAACTCTTAGATAATTCCCCTTAGGAAAGCTTCTTTTATTTTTTTCATGTCAAAGAACTTGTGCTTGCTTTTTTTAAAATAATGGTCTTACGTTTCTGTTCTTTACAGAAATTTTTATAGAAAAAGAAATTCGATCCACATACAGAATTAGGTGCCTTATAACCATAAATCTGGATGGTTTACCAAGAGGTACTGGACGGGGTCCTTTCACACGAGCAGAGTTTTGGATCCACCTGACTAGTTGGGTCTCCTGGCTCAGGCCAGCGACCACATACCCGGGGGAAATCATCATTTTTTTGATGGGAGTAAGCTGTGTAAGGAACTATTTTTCTAACTGTGACTCAGATAGTCCTTGAGCTTTGGCCAGGGTGGTTGAGTTGACAGGTAGTATGTGCAGTTAGAGGTGATGGGGATTTCGGGTTTGTTACAGTTTCTACACTGAGGCTTTAGGGACTGTTCCGCAGCCAGCGCTCCGCTCTCACCCAGTGTGTGTCTCCCCATTAAGCCCACAGGCACCTTTGACACTTGTTTTTTTTCCTATTTTACAAAGAATGGTCTCCGGCAGTCACAGTGATTGTCCCTGGAGTCTATAGCTGATCCATGATGGAATAACCCAGGCCTGCCGCCTTCCAGAGCCTGAGTTGCCGTCACAGCCCCTGCCTGCTCTGTCCCCCCACCCTTAAGTTTAGGCGTTTTGTGTACACCATTCTAGTCCTATTACTATCTTTTCTCTTCTCCCTCACTTTTAAAAAGATTATCTATACAATCACTATCCAGTAACACAAGCCACAAGTATAACTGAGTTTTACAGCGGCCACATTAAAAAATAAAAAGATGCAGGTGAAATGAATTGTCACAATATAACTTGTTTAACCCAGTATACGTAAAATATGATCATTTCGGCATATAACTAGTCTTAAAATTACTGAGATGTTTTACATTTGCAAACTGAGTCTTCGAAATCCAGGGTGTGTTCTACACTTAGAGCACGCCCCAGTTTGGACCAGCCTCATTTCTCCTGTTCAGTGGCCCCATGAGGCTCGTGGCCTTTGTTTTGAAGCGTATGGGTCCGAAGAGATGAGGGTGCTCGTCTCACTCGCCATGCGGATTCCTTTATTACATGGGCTTGTGTGTGTGACCAGAGTGTCTCGTGAGAATTAGTGTTTTCTTGGTTTTGAGCAGACGTTAGGAGTACGTGGTCACCTCTTGAGGGAAATTGCACCAAGTATGACGTCCAAAGTCACTTGATGGTACTTGTTGAAGAGAAGACGCCGAGAAGGTAGTCTCGCCTCCTCCAGGCCGTGTCAGTCCGTTTAGTGCTGTTTGCGGAGGCACTTTGTCTTTTTGAGAGGAGAAGCGTGGGCGTCGCTGTGTCCAAGTGGTCCGTACTACGTCTCGTGTCACCCTTCCTTTGTAAGGTTGGCAGCCGATCCAGAGCCGCTTTTATGGTGGGTCACATCCATAAGGCCCAGGAGGGGGTTGTCAGGGAAGGGATGCTCTGTTCCTGGGACCCGCTTCCCCACCGCTCCGTGTTCTCTCTTATCCCCACAGTGATGCACCATGCCCATAGTCGACAAGCTGAAGGAAGCCCTCAAGCCTGGCCGCAGGGACTCGGCTGACGATGGGGAGCTGGGGAAGCTTCTGGCCTCCTCTGCCAGGAAGGTCCTTCTGCAGAAGCTGGAGTTTGAGCCAGCCAGCAAGAGTTTCTCCTACCAGCTGGAGTCACTGAAGAGCAAATACGTGCTGCTGAACCCCAGGACAGAGGGAGCCGGCTGCCACAGGAGCGGGGATGAGCCACAGGCCAGGACACAGGGTACTGTGAGAGGGCCTCGCTCTGTGCTGACCAAGTGGAGGGACGAAACGTTGACTGATTAGTAGGACCAGAAACAGAGTGTGGTCGCTTGTGAATGTCGTGCGTGGGGTCAGTAGATTCTAGTTATGGAAGTAACGGTACAGGGTTGGTCAGAAAGAGATCTGTGTCCTTAGAGGTTCAAGAGCAGGCCTTGGAAACTGGATGGAGAAGGGGGGGGGGCTCAGAGTGCCAGGGCCCAGTTCTACCAGCTGCTGGTTCTCAGAACCTCGTCCTCTCATCCACAGAGGGGTCCTGGGGCGCTAGACCGACGCCGTCAGGGAGAGCCGTGGGGTGACAGGTGTTCTTCTGGACTTGGGCAGCGGGAACCCCGTCACCCCCGGATGCCGCGTTCTGAGCACGTGCCCACCGAGTGTGCCACGGCACTTGCTCTGGGTGGTCTGCCTGGGCACGGAGTCAGACGGCCTCCTCCCTCCCATCCCTCCCCCTCCAGGCGGCGAGCACGCGTACGAGAGCTGCGGTGACGGCGTCCCCGCGCCCCAGAAGGTGCTCTTCCCTGTGGAACGGCTGTCGCTGCGCTGGGGGCGCGTCTACCGTGTGGGTGCGGGGCTGCACAACCTTGGCAACACCTGCTTCCTCAACTCCACCGTGCAGTGCTTGACCTACACGCCGCCCCTGGCCAACTACCTGCTCTCCAAGGAGCACACTCGAGGCTGTAAGTGAGCGCTGGGAGGCGGGGGGCTGTGCACACGCGTGGCTGCGAGTGTGCACGTGCAGTGGGGTGGCCCTGGGTCATCGGGGCCAGATGGTCTCCTAAGTGGACAAACCCGTGTGCTCACGGAGCTGCCGTTTCAGCCCGGGTCCAATTCAGGAGTGAAGTAGTAACTGATAAATCCTACATTTGCATTGTGCCAGCTGCAGGATGGGCCGTGAAAGAGAATCAGGGTAGAGTGATGGTCTCTAAACTGGTCTGAAAGTAATTACCTAAAGAGAGAAAAGGGTTTTCAAAAGATACCTCCGAAATATGTGTATTCGGATGTTTTATACACCTGTTTTTGTAGCAATGTTTTATATACATTGTAAAACATCCTCCAAAGTGGAAATTGAATGTGGGTAAAATAAAGATGAAAGAAAATATAACTTACGCAAACTGAAGAAAACAGAAAGTCTGAATAGCCTTTCAACCATTAACAAAATTAAATCAGTGGTTAAAATTTTTCCCATGAAGAAAACACCAGGCTGAGACAATCTATGGGTAAGTTTTATGAAACTTTTAAGAAACAGATCATTTCAATGCTTCCTGAACTCTTTCAGAGAAAAGAAAAAGAGAGAAAGCTCCCTAGCTCGTTCAATGAGGTTCTCTTAACTTGGATAACAAAATTAAACAAGCACAATATAAGAAAAATTACAGTTCCCTCTTGTTCGTGAATATACATGTAAAAATTCTAGATAAAATACTAGCAAATTCAATAGTCTTTTTTTTTTTTTTTTTTGGCGGTACAAGGGCCTCTCACTGTTGTGGCCTCTCCCGTTGGGGAGCACAGGCTCCG
>NC_041227.1:124746560-124750748 GCF_002837175.3 Physeter macrocephalus
TTTTTTTGGCGGTACAAGGGCCTCTCACTGTTGTGGCCTCTCCCGTTGCGGAGCACAGGCTCCGGACGCGCAAGCTCAGCAGCCATGGCTCACGGGCCCAGCCGCCCTGCAGCATATGGGATCTTCCCGGACCGGGGCACGAACCCATGTCCCCTGCATCGGCAGGCGGATTCTCAACCACTGCGCCACCAGGGAAGCCCCAATAGTCTTTTAAACACTGTGAGCAACTTGTGTTCATCCTAGTAACACAAGGATGTTCTAATATCAGAAAACCTCCAAATGTAATTGTGGAGCCAGTATAGCACAGCAGTTACAAGCACCACTCTGGAAGCTGGCCTGCTAGGTTTACATCCTGGTTCTGCCACCCGGCGACTGAGTCCTTGAGAATTACCTGACCTGTTCCTCATCTGCAAAGTAATAATAATATTTCCTTCATAGCGTTTTAGTAAAGCTTAAGTGAATTATTTAGAGTGCTTAGGATAGTACTTGGCGCACAGTAAGTTCTACATCCGTGACTGCTAATCTTGCTACCTTAGTTGCCGTCATTTTATTAACAGATTAAGAGAGAAAGGTCACTTGAAAATAGATGCCCAAAAAATTGTGATAAAGAAAACTCTTAGCAAAGTAGCAACAGAAGGGATTTTTTTTACTAATATTGATAAAAGGTATCTAGCAACAACTACAAAAAAGCATTCCAATTAGGAAAATAGTAGAAGCACACCTTTTAAAATAAGGATAGAAGCAAGGGTGGCCACTCTATGTACTTGTGTTTGATATGCTGGTCCTGGCCAGAGCAGTGACACAGGAGACAAGAGGAGGGAGTAACACTCTTGTTGATTGAAAATGATAGGACATTGAAAATGATATGGACATTGTCCATAGACAGATTAGAAATTCGGGGGAATAAGAAAGAAATCTGGCACTATGACTAGATATAACATCAATATACAAAAAGTTACTTGAATTTCTCTACACCAAACAAGGAATTATTTTTTAAAAAAATTTGCTATTATAAAAAATTGTATAACAGCAACAAAAATGGTAGGTGTCGAGACCCGAATTACCAAGATATACATGGAAAACCTTTCCTGGGAATTTAAGGGCATTATATGATAACCTACACACATGGAGATCGCTGCCTTCACAGAGGGAAGCCTCAATATTATAAAAATGTTGGTTCTCTCCCAAATTGATGTAGAGATTATTGTAGCTCCAGCTGATTCTAAAATTTATGTGGAAAAGAAAAGCAAAGGACCAAAATCACCAAGACACCTGTGAAGAATATGAGAAGAGGTATACTGTAGCAGCTGTAAAGTCTTTTTGTAAAGTTAGAGAAGTTAAAATGGCATAGAATTGAGTCAGGGAGGGAGGTACTGACCGATGGAGAGACAGCCCAGAAACAGAGCCACGAATGCGTGGACATGTGGCATTACACACCATTTTTTCACATATGCATGTGTCTCCTGTTTTAAATAAATGGAACTTAAAAATAATTATTAGGGTTTACATACGGAAAAAATGAAATAGAATCCCCATTTCACAGCATACTCACACCAAAAAATGGATTTAAAACTTCTCAAAAGGGCTTCCCTGGTGGCACAGTGATTAAGAATCCTCCTGCCAATGCAGGGGACACAGGTTCAAGCTCTGATCCGGGAAAAATCCCGCATACCACGGAGCGACTAAGCCCGTGCGCCACAACTACTGAGCCTGCGCTCTAGAGCCCGGGAGCCACAACTACTGAGCCCGCATGCCACAACCTACTGAAGCTCGCATGCCTAGAGCCCGTACTCTGCAACAAGAGAAGCCACTGCAGTGAGAAGCCCGCGCACTGCCACGAAGAGTAGCCCCCACTTACCACAACTAGAGAAAGCCCGCGCACAGCAGTGAAGACCCGACACAGCCAAAAATAAATAAAATAAATAAATTTATTTTTTAAAAAAACTTCTCAAAAGTAAAAACAATTCTTTTATAACAGACGTGAGCAAGTGTCTTTCTGACCTTGGGTTGGGAGAAGGCACTAACCATTTAAAAAATTGATGAATTCGGCTGCATTAAAATTAAGAACTTTTGTTCATGAAAAAACAAAATTAAAAGACAAACAGGGAGCTACAAACGAGGAGATGACACCTGGGATGCATAAACAACGAAGGATTGGTACCAAGAATATATACAGAACCACAAATCAACAAGGAAAAGAAAATAACATATTAAGAAATAGATAAACATTAGGAGCAGGCATTTTATAAGAGAGGAAACTCATGGTCACGGAGCAGAGGAGGAGATTGCTAGTAACCTTGTAATCTGGGAGACGCTTTACAGCTTTGTGGTCAATGAGGATTCGGAAGTCTGACGGTACCAAAGGTCACAGAGGATGGAGGTCAGTGAGATTCTTTGTAAACTCCTGGTCTGAGTTGGCATAACTGCTTTGGAAAACAGTGTGGTTGTTCTCTGTCATATAATCTACACTTAGCAATTCTACAGAAAAGCTCTGATATCTGTGCACCAGGAAACCTACAGCAAAAAACTTTAAGCAACCCAGGTGCCCATCAACACAATGGGTACCTGAATTATATAGGCACATGGTAGAATACTACACGGTAGTACAGAAGAATGGATTCACTCCATGAATGAGTCTGAATACCATAGTGTCAAGTGAAGAAAAAGTCCCAGAAGACTGCATGCAGCATGAATTCCTATTTATAAAATTGAAAAGCAATTTGTTGTTTAGGTGTACGTATATGTGATAAAACTTAAATAAATAAAAGTGATTTTTAAAAGTAGGTAAATAATTAGAAATCAGGGCAGAACCAGAGGCAGGGACATGGGAGTGTGGGAGGAACATCGTTATGATAAACGTTTGGGATTTTGCATGACTTGTTCAGGGATATTAGTTATACTATTAAAAAAGAATGAAAGAAGCCCAGGCTATGGGAACGACTGTAGTATTTTAAATGTCTTGTAATGGTTCACAGCAGCACTAGCTACTATATCAAGGCACAGTGCACACTTCTAAGATGAAGTTAATTATAAATCTCTGTTTCCAGTAGTTACCTTGTTGATGGCTAAGGTTGTTTTGGGTGGACTTTACTAAGGTTTGACTGGGTTGCCTTTGTTTCTATCTCATGACGTTGGCGGTGAGAGCCTCTCCCCTGAGCCTGTAGGTCGCTCTGCCGTTTTCTTGTTCCCTGCGCTTCCGCTGTTGGTTTCTCTACAGGAATCTCTGAGCTGTTTTCAACTTTGCAAGGGTTAATACAGTTAAAAGTAGGTAACATCTGTAAGTCCGTGTAACCTGGCACAAGTAAATTGTAGTATATGGGGGCAAGGGCTTGAGGTGGGAGCAGCCCCTCCTCCTGTGAGCAACGCATGCAGACCAGTGTCCCTCCGTGTCACTCTCTGAAATGTCAGTAAGCCTTAATTTCTTGGCTTTTTTAGAGTAAAATGTATTAAGAGAAGTTTTAGTATTTTTTTCCTGGCACCTGACTGGATCCCCAGGTGACCCCTAAGTGGGCTTGGGCTGTCCTCTTTTCCTCGAATTCACTGTTTGAAGATTCTCAAGGGTCCAGGGAAGTATGGCTTGAACATGAAAAGTGGCTGCTTACACAGAGCCCCAGTCCTGCAACGTGCCTGGACCACTTCGGGATCTATCCACAAAATGAACACTGTGTAAAATATCCAGGAGGATTAAATCCTGTTCTTTCATACATTCTTCCCCAAATTTAAGTAGCAGTGTCCCCAAAATCATGGATACAACTTTTATGATACATTTTCCTAAATTACCTGAAGAAAGTGTCCACGGGCTGTTTAAATTAAACTTGCGTATTACCAGGGATTTGGGAAATCCTGTTTCAGGTATTTCTGGGTGAAATTACTTGCCCTGTTTTTTTTTTTTTTTTTTTTTTTGTGCCGAGTCACACGGCTTGCAGGATCTTAGTTCCTGGACCAGGCATTGAACCCTTGGCGGTGAAAGCGCTGAGTCCTAACCACTGGACCACCAGGGAGTTCCCACTTGCTCTGTTTAAGAGTGATGATTTATTAGTCTAAAAGTCTCAGCATTTTAGATAATGATTAGAGGCTTAATTTCCACACAACTTTCATAGGAGTATCTTAACATGAATTAGATTTTGTAAATGGGAGCTCTTTTTTTTTTTTTTTTTTTTTTTTTTTTTTTTTTTTTTGTGGTATGCG
>NC_041227.1:124750791-124754592 GCF_002837175.3 Physeter macrocephalus
CGCTCCGCGGCACGTGGGATCCTCCCAGACCGGGGCGCGAACCCGGTTCCCCTGCATCGGCAGGCGGACGCGCAACCACTGCGCCACCAGGGAAGCCCGGGAGCTCTTTTTGTTTGCTTAACATTTGTTATGTTTTTTATCTTAAATAACATTAGGTTTTTGCCTAAATTTGAGCCTTCTCCACAATTATTGCCATTTAAAAAATAAAAGTAATGGATATAGTTAGAGTTGAGAAAACTCTAAAATGAAAAATAAAAGCCTTCATGTAAAGGCATTAATCACATGAATGGTTTTTTTATTTCCCTCCAAGAAGAATTTTTTGTATAAATACTAGCATTTTTTAAAAAATAAAACTTTTTTGCATTATGGTAAGTGCATATAACATAAAATTTACCGTTTTAAGTGTACAGTTTAGTAGCATTAAGTACATTCACACTGTCATGCAACCATCACCACCATCCATCTCCAGAACTTTTTCAAACTGGAAATCCATCCCCATTAAAAACAACCCCCCCCCAGCCCCCATCCTTGGTACCCTCCATCCTACTTTTTGTCTCGGTGACTCTCACTGCTCCAGGTACTTCATGTAAGTGAAATTACACAGTGTTTGTCCTTCTAGGACTGGCTTACTTCGCTTAGTATAATGTCCTCAAGGTTTCTCTTTGTTGTAGCAGGTGTCAGAATTCCTTTTCTTTTTAAGGCTGAGTAATATTCCACTTTATGTATAGACCACATTCTTTATCCATTCGTCTGTCAATGGACGCTCAGATTGCTTCTACATTTTGGTTCTTGTGAATAATACTATAAATGTGGGTGTACGAGTATCTCTTCGAGACTCTGCTTTCCCTTCTTTGGGGTAAATACCTGGAAGAGGAATTACTGGATTATATGGGAATTCTATTTTTAATTTTTTGAGGAACTACCATACTGTTTTCCACAGTGGCTGTCCCATTTGACATTCCCACCAACAGTGTACAGGGGTTCCAGTTTCTCAACATCTTTACCGACATGTGCCCTTTTCGTTTGTAGATACTAGGATTTTTTTGTGTGTATATGGTAAACAGGCTGCATGCTGTTTCATTTTTTAATTTGAGGTAGGTCCAAGTAACTGGGTGACTGGAGGTGCTCAGGGGGAGAATAACGGATCGGTGTGAATTTTGTGTTAGGCGCTGGGTCTGTTTAGGAAGGTCGTGCACTATATACATGACTACAATATCTTGTAGAACTAAAGATGTACTTGCCCTTGGACCCAGAAATGTATCTTGTAGGTATATGCCTTAGAGAGACTGACATGCGCACAAGGACCATTCACCACAGCGTTTGTGATAGCAGGAAAAGCGGGGGAGGTTGACATACAGGAGCAGGGGGGCCGTGTGGATGAACTGTGGTCTGGAGCAGGGATTAAAGGGCAGTTTGTTACAGTTAGAAAGTGAGCTTAAACATGAAGCTGCGGAGTCCTGCTAAGTGAGTGCCACGTGTGGAATACAGTGAATCCATGAATGGGAACAGCGGTGACCTGGTTGGGGGGAAGGATGCAGCACGTGGGGACAGGGTTGTGAGAGGCTGAGAGGGGAGTTCGGCTGTCACACCAGTACTTGACTTAAAAATCTCCTAAAATGGGGTGTAGTCTTTGCTTTTCTCTATGTATTTAAGATCATAATTGTAAGTAGAGGTAGAAGCATAACGCTCTCTCGCCTAATTCCTGGGGGACAAATAGTTTATCCAGAGCACGGGGACTGGCCACAGCCTGGGGGCCCCATCGCAGCCTGGGGGCTCTGTGTGGCCCGCCGCCGGTCTTTATGGACCCGTCCCCACCGTGTAGGTGTCGCCTGGGGCCGCTGGGGTGCCAGAGCTGCAGAGTTGGGCCATCAGGCTGGGGGAGCACGTGCCCGGGGTCTCCCCAGAGCTGGCCAAGCCCCTATGTCTCCTGGAAACCTGAGCAGAAGTTCCTACACTGAAGAGCACATGAAGGGGGTGTCGGGAAGCCCAAAATATTCTAGCCTGTTGACCATGTGACGCAGTTTGGAAGTCAGAGAAAACATTGTTCTAAACGGTGCTTGAAAACTCAGACTCCTTGGGCTGGGTTGCGGCCCAGCCTGCGACTGTGGAGTGACCGGGTCCCGGGTGCTGCAGGCAGCGCGGGGGCTTGGGCCGGGCTGTCGGGCTCCTGCTGTCTCCGCTGGGCGGGAGGCCATGTCGTCAGCTCTCCTGGGAGCTCTCGCCTTACCACGACCGCCTGTCCGTGCCCGCAGGTCACCAGGGAAGCTTCTGCATGCTGTGCGTCATGCAGAACCACATCATCCAGGCCTTCGCCAACAGTGGCAACGCCATCAAGCCCGTGTCCTTCATCCGAGACCTCAGAAGTAAGAGCGGCTTCCTTCTGGGGGGCGGGGGCAGAAGGGAGGGCTTGGGAGGCTGCACGCACAGAGCGTAGCGGACTGAGTGAGCCCTGGGGCTGGATGTGGAGCAGTCACACCAGGTGGTGGGGATCCCCGCCCTGAATGTCAGGCGGGTTTGTCCAGGCCGGGAGCTGTGTGTCATGGGCCTGGAGGCGGGGAGCAGGTAAGGAAGGGCTGCGGGGCCTTTTCTCAACGTCAGAGAAACCAGTGTCCATGTGCTGTGACAGTCAGATATCTCCCTAAGCAGAAAGGATGGGCTCATTGGTTTTTGAAGCCCGTGTAAGTTGTATTGCGATGACGTGATAATCTGCCATGGTCTGTATTGGCTCCTGGAAAACCAGCTTTAGTTCATCAGTGGATCTCATATCCTTAATGCTTGGTGTTCATTCGTGCTTTCTGTTAAGTGTAGAGGGTTTAAGCCCTTAGGTCTCATTGAGAAGATAACTACCGTGAGGGTGGTACCTGGGATGTAGGAAGCCAGGCAGGCTCCTTTTCCTCGCTTGGGTTTAGTCCTGGGTCTGCTAGGAGTTGGCGATGAGACCGACAGGAGTGGGACGTTTGGAGAGCAGGCAGGAGCTCTTCCCTTCCGGCCTGATGCTTCTTCCTTTCCTCCTTAGAGATCGCCCGGCATTTCCGCTTCGGGAACCAAGAGGACGCACACGAGTTTCTGCGGTACACCATTGACGCCATGCAGAAGGCCTGCTTGAGCGGCTGTGCCAAGTACGCGCTCCTCTCCCCGCCCTAGGCTGCCTCTGTGGACCTTAGCCCCGTGGCCTTGAGCTGAAGCTCCAGCAAGGGGTCGCACTGCTTCCCAGGAAAGGGCTTCTCCTGCTGCAGGGCAGGTGGCGGCCATCTCTGTCCCAGCAGCTCATGGAGGGAAATGCCTTTTTTTTTTTTTTTTTTTTAAATGTTTATTTATTTACTTTTGGCTGCGTTGGGTCTTTGTTGCTGTGCGCAGGGTTTTCTCTAGTTGCGTCAAGCAGGGGCTACTCTTCATTGTGGTGGCTTCTCTTTGTTGTGGAGCGTGGGCTCTAGGCACTCGGGCTTCAGTAGTTGTGGCACGCAGGCTCAGTAGTTGTGGCTCGCGGGCTTACTTGCTCCGTGGCAATGTGGGATCTTCCCGGACCAGGGCTCGAACCCGTGTCCCCTGCATTGGCAGGCGGATTCTTAACCACTGCGCCACCAGGGAAGTCCTGGGAAATGCTTTAATAGATCTCTTCGAGGATCTTACGCTACTGACAGGGACTTTTCCCATCGTTTAAAAATCACCGCATTATTTTGGTTTTTTTTTTTTTTTTTTTTTTTTTTTGTGGTATGCGGGCTTTCCTCTGTTGTGGCCTCTCCCGTTGTGGAGCACAGGCTCCGGACGCGCAGGCTCAGCGGCCATGGCTCACGGGCCCAG
>NC_041227.1:124754751-124786351 GCF_002837175.3 Physeter macrocephalus
GTTCCTCTGCATCGGCAGGCGGACGCGCAACCACTGCGCCACCAGGGAAGCCCTTTTTTTGTTTTTTTTTGTTTTTTTTGTTTTTTTTTTGTGGAAAAATCACCTCATTATTTTGGTACTGAGGATGGGGATGGTAGGAATTATAATGTCTTTATGGAAGAACTTGAAAGGCTGCAGGAAAACTTGAAGGTAAGGAGATTATGATTTTTGAGGTTTCACCCTGCCCAAATTTGAGAGCATAGACAAATGCACATGGCGGATTGATGGTTGGTTGCTTAGTCTTCCCTTTTGTAAAACAGCTACTATCAGCAGTGTTTTTGTATCATTCCTGGGTTTTTGGGTTCAGAGAGAAGAAAGGAGGCAGGAAATGCTGCCTAGGCTTGGAATAGAACTGAGTCCTGGACTCTGGAAATACAACGCAGGAGTCATATCTGGAACATCCTTTGGGAAAGTTAGTTGAGTTGTAGCCACGAGGATGGGAAACCTCTGTTTCAGCGGATGAAACTCTGATGTCATTAAACCTGACCCGTAGCCCGGTAAAGTGGTCTGTCTTTGGTGACCCCGCACTGGTTGGGCAGTTGGGGCTCTCCCCTCGGGAACACACGATGGCATTGCTTTTGCTTTTGCTTGTGTTAAAGGCCCCTTTTTCCCCTTAACGCCTGGGGATGTTTCTCGTGTTCTGCTTTATGTATTTGATGGTACGGTGCCCTTTTGGGTGCCAGGTTGGTGTTCTCATGTCTCAGCTGCCCCCTCCCCGCGGCCGCACTGCACACCCCCCCACCCCTGCTTCCTGTGCCCCTCACTCCATCTCCTTTGAGTCCCTCCTCCATGTGCCCCTCAGAGAAAGAAGAAACAAAGTTCAGTCTTTGTTTCTTTCCTGAGTTCAGTGAACTTTCCCTCCTTTTGGGTGTTTTATCTTAGTTTTAAGGCTTGTTCACGGTGTTCTTCCATCTCCCCACATGCTTGTTTGGGGTCTTCAGTTCAGCCTGGAGTTTGTGTCGCTGTCTTCTCCTGATTCATGTTGCTTCCGGGGGGTCTGATTCTCATCAGGTAAGGTGTCAAGTCTCCTTCACCATTTTCTACCGGAACCACCTTTGCTTCCGTATCACGAGGATTTGGCGATTCGCTCGGCTCTTGCTTCGGGCGCCCCCTTCTGGCCACACAGCGAAGCACATGCTGGAGTGGGCAGCTTTTCCTCTGGGGGCAGAAGGGGCGTGTGGCCTCAGTATTTTTATGTTTCTTGTTCAGGACCCTGGTTTTCCCCTTTGTTCTCCTCCCCTGCACCCCCTGCTCCCCAAGGAGCCTGCCTACCTCCTCCTGCCCAGTCACTGCATTGGGGGCTGCCTCCCAGCCACATCCTGTTGCCAGGACGCTTGGGAGCCTCACCTTATAGGAGGTGCCGCACAGGCCTCAGGGCCCCTCGTCCCTTCTCCTTTCCCTCCCTTCCTCTGGGACGCTCAGTGGGAGCGTCTGGGATAGCTTTTTGATCTGGCTTTATTTTCCTCCTTCTGGGTGATTGAATGTCTGTGCTGTCCCTGCTTCTGGCTGAACCGAGGGTGGGTCCTATGTGGTCCTCTGGGCTCCTGTCCTGACGGGCTTCCGGTGACCTGGGGGGCGACCTGGAGTTCAGCAGCTGCATCACACCCAGAGGCTTTCAGTCTGCTCTGAGGTTATGTCCTTGCTAGTTTTGGGACCTAAAATGTCCCTTCTTTGATGAGTGGTGGTGACAATATAGACGGTGGCAGCTGATTTTTCTTTTCCTAACTTGCAGAATAAAAATCTGCTGACCCTGTGTTTGTCCCCCACGTGTTTTGGAGCTATACTCTTCAGTGCGTCTGGGCAGCGCGGCCATGAATAGTCGTGTGTCCTGAACAGGAGGCTGAGACCAGGGCGCCCGGCTCGCTCTGCCGGTGGTGGGAGGTGGCCGCCTGCGGAGGGAGGTGCGGGGTTAGCAGCACTCACGCCGCCCCCCACCCCCTCAGGAGGCAGAAGCATCTGCAGGAGGTGGTGGGCAGGAGAGTGGGGCCTGGGTGGACACGGGGAAGCTCTTCCCGGCAGGGAGTGGGCCTTGCCACGTAGTGCTTTTGTGGCCCAAAAGACCAAAAGGTCAGCTGCCTTTGTGCCGGAGGTCTCGGGGACTCAGGACAGTTACAGAGGAGTGGGTCAGATTCGGTGGGTTGCAAACGAAACCAGGAGCAGAGGCTAGACGAAGGGTATTGTTTCCAGACTCTTCGTTACGTGAGTCGCTGTGGGTGCAGGCGCTGCGCTAGGTGCTCTCTGGAGCTCTGCTTCGCAGCTCTGGGGCTGGGGGTTTGAATGTAGGTCTGCCGGACCCTAAAGCCCACGCCCGTGCCCACTGCTGTCCTGCTGAGCGGGTTCAGAGGGGGAGTTTGTCCCTGCTCCCCCTGCGCTCCCCTTCCCCAGAGGTGCGCGTGTGCGGTGCCCACGAGGGACTGGGGCTGAGCTGGAGCGGGGAGGGGTGGGCCGGGGGTGGGGTGACGTACAGGTCCACCCGGCCTCTTGCTCCCTGTGCCGTGGGAGGTGAGGCTGCCTGCTAAGAGGGCAGCTGAGGTGGCTGCTGTGGGGAGCAGGCCACGCGGGTCAGCGCGTGCAGAGGCCTCCAGGCGGAACTGCCGCTGACCAGGTGGACCTTTCCCATCCTCGCACTGAGTGGGTAACGGCACAGGGTCTGGTGGGGCTGCCGGCCTGCTTCTTGGCCCCTGTCCTCCCCCTGAAGGTCATGGCCTTTCTGCAGGTTGGATCGTCAGACGCAGGCTACGACTTTGGTCCATCAGATTTTTGGAGGCTATCTCCGATCGCGAGGTAAGTGGAGAAACGTTCTCTGCCCCTTCTTGTTGGGGATTAGAGTATTAACCAGAAATGCTTGACATTGGCACCCAGGCTGACCCGCCAGGCCCAGGAGGCCTACAGCCTGGTTTGTGCACCGCAGCCCCGCGGGCTGCTTTGCTGGGGGCCCCATTCCTGGGAGGGGGTTTGGAGCAAAGCGTCAGGAGCCTATGGATGCGGGTGGTGTTCCTTTTCCTCAGGCTCCATAGTTGCTCAGATGTGGCCGCTGCCCTTGGGGTGGGAGTGAGCACCCCTGGGGCAGCTGGCCAGGCTGGGAAGGCACCTCGGGGTTTGCCCTCCTCTCCTCCTGAGCACTTCCCATTCCAAGATTTCAGGGGGCTGGTGAGCTGGTGGTCTGCCTCCAGTTCTCAGACTTGGAAACGGGGGCGGTGCCCTGGAGGCCCTGAACCCACCCCACTGCCCCCCTTGTTCTCTCGCAGTGAAGTGCTCCGTGTGCAAGAGCGTCTCAGACACCTACGATCCCTACTTGGATGTGGCGCTGGAGATTCGGGTATAGACCCTGTCATGCTGTTTCGTTTGCATTAGGACAGGGAGGCCAGAGGGCAAATAACCCAAAGAACAAAAACCTATGAGGGGGCTTCCCTGGTGGCGCAGTGGTTGAGAGTCCGCCCGCCGATGCAGGGGACACGGGTTCGTGCCCCGGTCCGGGAGGATCCCACACGCCGCGGAGCGGCTGGGCCCGGGAGCCATGGCCGCTGAACCTGCGCGTCCGGAGCCTGTGCTCCGCAATGGGAGAGGCCACAACAGTGAGGCCCGCGTACTGCAAAAAAAAAAAAAAAACAAAAAACAAAAAACCTATGAGGGCATGTGATCCAGGTAGATCAGGAAAGAAATACTTGGAGTCCTACATTTTCGTGTATTTCTTCCTGGCCATTTCCCTCTGTGTGTTCTATTTTTTTTCAAAAAGAAGGGGGAAAATAATGCAGTTTTGTGCCCTGAGGCATGAATAGCGGCCACACTGAGTGCAGGGCTTGAGCAGGGAGGTCCGGTGTGCTGCGGGCAGCTTTCACACAGAGGCTGCGCGTTTCAGAGCGGCCTTCCTTTCTCCCGGCTCTGACTCTGCAGGAGGTGAGCTCACCTCAGCCTGAGGTCTGGACCGGACCCTCTGAGGCCTTGATAAACCCCCGGGGCTGTGATCCTCGTCAACAGAGGAGGGATAACAGCCTGGCTCCCTGTTCCTTTGCCATGTTCTGACTCCCAGAAGGTGGCAGCTAGCAGGCCAGTTCTTATGCTAGTGGAATGTTGTGATTTGCTGCGTCAGCCTGAAAAAGACCTTACATTTGGCATTTCTGGAGAGTCAGCCTTTTTCTTCCGCTCTTTGTTCTATTCCTTGTTTTTGTCCTTCTCAGCAAGCTGCAAATATCGTGCGTGCCCTGGAACTTTTTGTGAAACCAGATGTCCTGAGTGGAGAGAACGCCTATATGTGTGCGAAGTAAGTTTCGTTTTGCTCGTGGCAAAAAGATCAAGCCGGCCAGAAAGAAAATATGTCACCTAACCTGACACGGCTGCCGTCCCCTCCCTCCCTCTCACCCTCAGAGGTGACCACTGTCCACATTTCTTTTTCTTGGCCATGCCTCACGGCTTGCGGGATCTTAGTTACTCGACCAGGGATTGAACCCAGGCCGCGGCACTGAAAGCACCGAGTTCTAACACTGGGCCGCCAGGGAACTCCCAATCACTGTCCACATTCTTGAGTGGCGTAGATATGTCTTAAAACTGAAAACCTTTAAACAACACAGGTGGAGGGATAGCCGTGGTTGTCATAGCTGCTGTTTATTATGTGGCACTTACTCCGTGCTGGTCCCTATCCTGAGGGCCTCGCATGCATTCACTCGTGAGGAAAAGGGACTGTTATTACCCCCATTTCACAGGAGGAGAAAACTGAGGCACAGAAGTGGAGTGATTGGACATGGCCGTCTGCTCCGGAGGCCGTCCTGTCTCCTCGAAAAGCCGTGTTCTGTGGCTTCCGTTTTTGACTTGAGTTGTCCTCGGCATTTTTCCATTTCAGCAGTTGTGACTGACCTTGTCCTCTTTAGGGTTGTGCAGTCTCAGTGTGTGGGTGTGTTACTTTATATCCAGGTCATTTAAAAGCTGTAATCACTAATGAACGTTTTTCTCACTATGCTTTTCAGGTGGATGATTCTGTGCCTAAACCTTGCTTTTTATCCCTCGCAGTTCACCTCCTTTAGCTCTAGAAGCTGTTTACTTTTGCCTCTGTCTCCTCCCCCTTCATTTTCTTGTCTTCTGGCTTTGCTTTCGGTGATTTCCTGCCTGCCTGTTTATCTCTTGGCCACATCTGCTCGAATTTGCTTTTCCTGTGTTAGCCCAAAGTTACTTTTACATGCATCTTCTTTTGTCTCCTCCTTGGGAAAGTACTTCGTTTTTGCTTTAGAATCTCCACCTTTTCTCTAGTCCTGGTTGCCCTGCCGTAGCTTTCCTTTCCTTAAGTGGTGTTGATTGGTTTTTAGGGGTGCAGAGGGGGCACAGTCTCATTTAAGAAGACCCCTTATTTAAAGTGCAGTTCCTGATATTCTGATACTAACCTAGTGTGAGGACAGCAGTCCTCAGAGCACGAGCCGACAGCTCTTCCTCTCCCCTTCCTTGCAGATGCAAGAAGAAGGTTCCGGCCAGCAAGCGGTTCACCGTCCACAGGACGTCCAACGTCCTGACACTCTCGCTCAAGCGCTTTGCCAACTTCAGTGGGGGGAAGATCACCAAGGTGCGCACTCTCAGTGCCCAGGCTGCTTGGGCAGCGCTCTTTGAAAGATTCCATGCTCCCCTCCAGACTGAGTGGATTCAGATCCCTGGGAGACAGGGCCCAGGAGTCCGCATTTTTGCAAAGTCCCTAAATGATCATTATAGAGTCAAGTTCAAGAACATTTTTTTTTTTTTCCTAGCATCTTCCTGTGCTTGGGGTGTCCCTGCTGTAGAAGGTCTGGGTGGCCCAAGAATCAGTGTGATGAACACTGTGCTCTGCGGCTCTCGTCTCCCACGTCCTGTCTGTCTCTAAAGCAGGTGCAGCTGCATGCTGTGCCTTTTTGTGGAGTGTAATAATTTACTTTTTTGCACAGTGGTGTTTTAATAGAAGGCGCCTTGTCTCATAAGGGCCTGGAGATGTGTTCTCGGTTGGTAGAGCCTAGCTGTGTGGTTTGGGGCAAGGCACTTGTCTGAGCTTTCAGTCTCCGTGCTGGCAGTGGTAGTGGTTAGGTCAGCATTTCCCAAATTGCTGTTCTGCAGAACGGTAGTATGGTACCCTGAAAAAAAGTGTTCTGTGTTCAGCTGAGTTTGGGAAACGCCAAGCCGAAGTTAAAGTAGTTCTTTTTAATTGCAGACCTTCTCAGAGCCTTTAGTAAGCTGTGAGGAATTTTCTAAACTCAGTTACTGAGGGAGTCACTCATTCCACCGTTCTAACACTCGGGCTTACGTTGCACCATGCCACGCGAGGCACTGGGAAGTCAGTGGGAGGTAATCAGTGCTGAATGAGGTCGTGTTGCTCCTGCCCTGAGGAGCTCACGTTCCGCCATAAAATCTCCTGGAACTAGTTTTCCATTAGGACACAGTCTGAGAAACATTGGTCTGTTTGATTTCGGCCCCATGTCTAGCAAGATTGGACTGGGCTCCGGAGCCTATTGGGTGTGTTGGCTTTTGAGATTTTGAGATTGTCAATAGACAGGAAAAGATATGTCGGTGAATATCATGACATTCTGTTGATCCAGACAAACAGGTACCAACTATATGAAGCCCAAGAACAGGCAGAAGTAACCACTGGCCATGGGACTCGGAACAGTGGGTGCTTGAAATGGGGGCACTTACTGGACAGAAGGGGGTTTTCTGGGTCCGTGTCTGTCTCTTGAATGGAGTGTAGGTTACCATCAGTGTACACTGGTCAGAACTCACCAAACTGTGCTCCTATTTTCACTCTGTGTAAACCGTACTTCATTTTTTTTTTTTTTTTTTTTTTTTTTGGCCGCACTGTGCTGCATGGGGGATCTTAGTTCCCAGACCAGGGATTGAACCCGTGCCCCCTGCAGTGGAAGTGTGGAGTGTTATCCACTGGACTGCCAGGGAAGTCACTGTACTTCATTTTTTTAAAAGTCTGTATGTGCACAGGCAGCAATGCAATTATGTTATATCTGTATCATTCAAAGATCGTGTTTGATAATATTTTTTTATGAAAAATTATTGATTTCTAAAATAAATTATGGCGTGACCTTCATCCTGAGCCACTCCGTTAAAATTTTAACCTGCTGTTTCAATTGGCCGTGTGGAGTCAGCACCTGTTTTCCTGAAGCCCTGACTCCCAGCGCTGTCCCCCTGTACTCCCCCTGCAGTGTCCCCGCATGGTGGCAGGGAGGAGAATGAACAACTCTTCTCCTTTCACACGTGGGACCCAGGTAGTGAGAGAACTAATTTGGACGCACAGCCAAGACAGGAGACCATAAACCACTTGTCAGGACAATAAAGTAAGAGTTTCTCGTAGAAACTCCCATAGAAAGACTGCACTCTTCTGCTTCTCTTTTAATCACTGACTAAGGGAGGCCCCCGCCTCAGCCTTGCTGTGTGCCCATTGCCCCACAATGTTAAAGACCAGCTGATGGAGAGGGCAAGGTGACCCTTACTCCCAGTGATGAATTGTAATTGCCTTTTTCTTGGCTTTTCAAACAGGATGTGGGATATCCGGAGTTCCTGAACATCCGTCCATATATGTCCCAGAGTAATGGTGAGCCTGTCATGTACGGGCTGTATGCTGTCCTGGTCCACTCGGGCTATAGCTGCCACGCCGGGCACTATTACTGCTACGTGAAGGTCAGTGGCTCCTGTGTTCGTGTCAGGCTGTCTTAGGTGGTAGTACGCGTGCTACCTCCGGGGGACAGGTTTGCGGTGCCTGTTTGCACAAGTCCACATGTGACCTCTGCAGAATGTTTATTCTGTGGAAAGTGGCCGTGTTTTGTGGTTGTGTCCAGGTCCTGTTGTTGTTTCTTCGTGGAGTGCAAAGATGTGTTTTAAACCTGTCCCACTAGGATCTGTCCCACTCTTGGCCTTGCGATGAGACACTGGAGGGGGGACTGCTGCCAGTGCCCTGTCTGTCCTTAGACCCCTGGAAAAGTCTCGGAAGGCCAGATATTGGTGGGAGAGGCTGTGCTGAGCAGACCTGCCAGAATAGCCGTCCACAAGGAAAGCTCGCATCTTTTGGGGTGCCAGGAAGGAAGGGGGACTCCAGCACGCTCAGGGGCACATTCAAAGTTAGATACTTGACATTTTATGAAATCATTGCTAGTTAGTTCATCAGCACTGGGATACATGTGGCAGCTAAAAGGTTTTTTCCTTCCCTTGTTAAAAGTAAGGATCGCGGAAGTGTTGATCGTTGTGTTTTGTTTCGTCCACACCCTGTGCTGCTCAGGCAAGCAGTGGACAGTGGTACCAGATGAACGACTCCTTTGTCCACTCCAGCAACATCAAGGTGGTTCTGAACCAGCAGGCCTACGTCCTCTTCTACCTGCGGTAACCGGCTCCCCACCCCCACCCCCACCCCCACCCCGCAGAGCGCTCGCCTTCCCTCTGCTCTCGCCCCGACCGGCCTCCCTGGCCTTTCTCTGCATGAAAGTGACTGGAATTCTGCAGGAGGGAAGCTCCTGGAGCAGCTCTCCTCCTGCCAGCCAGGTGTAGTGGAGAGCGGCCACTGGGAAGGACACTTAGATCACGTCCACTTGGCTGTTGAGTCAAAGCCAGAGCCTGTGGGAAGGTCAGAGCAGGAGTCCATCTGCCCCACAGTGAGGTGACTTTGAATGTAAATTGGAAGGTTGTCTATTACATTATTGCCCCAAATTAGATGCGTTCCATCTGGCTATCGGCTGGCGTACAGACCTTCCTCTGTGGGGAAAGTGATCACGGTGGGCAGTGAGGTAGGTTGTCAGAGGGTAGAGGCTAAGTTGTCAGAGGGTGTAGGCCTTTGGAAGGTGCCTTTTCTTGGGACTGATTGTCACCGACCTGGAGGATGAGGATGTGGAGAAGGGAGGTGTTCTGCTGCTCCAGGATGGCTTTCTGATAAACTGAGAATCTAATCTCCGAAGAACTGAGTAATTTGCTCTCTGCTTACATTGAGCAGAATCTGAGGCTGCGTAGTAAGTTCTCTTGGTTTAAGGGCAAAGTCAGCTTCAGAGAAGCACGTTGGGACAGTCATGGTTCCCTCCGGCTGTTCTTCTGCCTTTGCCTGCCTCTTTTAATTTATCCGTGCAGTGTGATCTCAGTCCCCAGACCAGGGATTGAACCCGGGCCACTGCAGTGAAAGCCTGGAATCCTAACCACTAGGCCACCAGGGAACTCCCTGCCTGCCCTTTATTTTTTGGAATGGAATTGTAACCTTGACTTCTGTATTCTGATTCCTTCTCACACTCAGTTTCAGTAAAGCCTCTGCAGCTTTAGTAAGACACTCCCTGACTTTGTCCTATTCCTTTGACAGGATTCCAGGCTCTAAGAAGAGTCCTGAGGGCTCCATCTGCAGGACAACCTCCTCCCTTCCCGGCCACCCCAGGGTGGTTCCAGACCACGCCAGGAAGAATATCAGCAATGGGACCACATCCTCATCAGTGACTGGAAAGGTACTTGTTTAAGAGGATCGATGTAATCATTACCGTTCTTCGTGCCTGAGCCTCTTGGGATCGTGGAGCCCCCAGACCTCTTCATGCTGGGGAGCTTGGCCCGATGGAAGGAGAGTGCAGACAGCAGTCCTGCTGTATTCCACGTTCTTTCTGAAGTGGGTCACGGAGCCAACAATGGTGAGGAGGAAGAGGGGGCAGTGATGAGAAAACCTGACTCAGCAAATCAAGACTTAGAGCTCCCAGTGTGTCCCCGCCTTAGAGCAGCTGCCACGCAGAAGTGCAGTGACAGGTTCCCCGAGCAAACCTCTGGCCTTAAGCATCTGGGAAAAAAATACTTTATCCCCACATTTTTAATACTAAAAATGTGAGTAGTTTGTACCAGTGTTAATTTTCTGATTTTGATAATTATACTGTGGTTATGCTAAGAGAACGTCCTTTGTTTTTAGGAATACTCGTGGGTGTATATGGAGGTAAAAGGACGTCGTGTCTAAAACTTAACTCATATAGTTAGGAAAATATATATGTACATACATACACACATATATATACAGCAGGAGAGAGAGCAAGAAAGCTAATGTGGTAAAGTGTTAACAATTAAGGAATACCCTTGAAGTTATTTTTGTATGTATTTGAAATTTTGTACTAAAAATAGTTAAGAACTTAGTTTTATTAACAAGAGAATAGCAGTTTCCTTATAACGTAATTCATAATTCAAAAATAGAACGGCCCTCTCTGTTGACTACTTCTGTGATCCTTTCCCTTCAGTCTGAAGATCAAATCCAAACACAGGCTGCCGGGACCTTCACATGTCTACAGGGGTTTTAGTCATTTACGCAAATCTGTTTCCTTTCCAACATTCAAGAAAATAGAAGCTGAAATAGAAGCATTGGAGTTGACGTAGCAATGACATGCCATGACCTGGTTGCAAAGGTGGTGGTCAGTGTGGCCAGAGCAGGAAAGCCGGAAGCCTTGGGTGCTGCTCAGAGGAACAGCGACGGGCATGGGGGTGCCTGAGGGCGAGCACAGCCCCCCCCGCCGCCGTCAGGCCACCTGCAAGACCTCTTCACTGACCCTGCGTGTTTTCTTCATGAAAATAACTTTCCAAATACTCTGCAGTTGCACAAAAGTTATTTTACTCTAAGTAACATTGTATAAGTTCCATGTACTTAAATGCTCAACAAGTGAACAGGTTTTGCAGGGCAGTGGGAAGATGTATTCCTTTTAGGAAGAATGCTAATAAAGAGGTAATGACCTAAGTGACTTAAAATCACTCTGTTGCCTGTGCAGAGGATATGGATGTTTAAGTGATTCAAAACAGTATCAAATTAGCAAGTATTTTGGGAAAAAAATTGTTGCCGGCAAGAGTACAGTAAATGCAGTGTGGCAGTAAGCATCCTAATTTATGAAAATATTCAGAGCCTAGTAATTCCGTTTCTAAAAAATTAGCGTGGAGTACTAAGTACAGAAGAAGATTCTGTCTTCTGACCATTCCTTCAGCACATAGTCTCGAAGACCCTGACCTGGTTGGGGGTGGAGGTGACCTGTCATGGTAAACAGCACCGACGCAGGCCTCGGGGAGCGTTTCGGTGAGTGAGTGGCATAGACCCAGTTGTAATGGTGCTGTGGAGAAGGATGGGGCACTTAGCACCTTAGTGGTCATGTCAAGGAGACCTGGAGCCAGTCTAGTTTATAAACTCTTCACGCAATGAGATGGTCACTAGTCAAACATTAAAGACCTTTGTTGATGGGCCAGAGTATGAAGGTGATAATGACATGTGGTGAAACTGAGGTGCCCCTGTGCACCTGTGTCAGAAGAAAAGAAGACCAAAGGGAGAAGACACCAGCCTGTTAATGGAGGGTTATGTTTAGGTGATGGAACTTGGTAAATTTTTTCCCTTTGTATTTTTTTGTATTTCTCAAATCTTGATGAAAATGTACAGCTTTCATAGTAAAGATAAAGAGGCACACCCATACGTGCACAACTCAAAAGATGCTGAAAAGAAGTAACAGTATCTGTATCGTGTGTCCGTATAAATAATTTGTCCAGAGTTGCTCCTCGGAGCCCCTGCCTGCTGCCTCCTTGTGGGGGCCCGGCCAGCTGGCTATGCTCCCTCCGGCTTTGACCGCCTCCTCTGCTTTGCTCCCCTTTAGAGACCAGACACTGTGACAATGAAGAAGCCTCAGACCCCTGAAGAGCTCGGGGTGCCCGTTGCCAGGAATGGCTCTGTGTCGGGCCTGAAGTCTCAGAATGGATACACTACTCCCAAGCCACCCCTGGGGTCCCCTTCCCCCAAACTCTGCAAAACGCCTACCCACGCGCCGACCGTTCTGGATGAGCCTGGAAAGAAAGTCAAGAAACCAGCCCCCCCGCAGCACTTCTCCCCACCGCTCAAAACCTCCCCGGGGCCCCCCAGCGCTGGCGAGCCGGGCGGCAGCAGGTGTGAGGGCCGCAGGCCCGGCTCCTGGGACAGCAGGGCCACCCTCTCTACCTCACCTCGGCCCCCGGCCGCCAGGACCGCCAACGGGCTCGGGCCCAAGGTGGGTGTTGAGGGCCCCACCGCCGAGAGGAGGGGCTCCAGCCCCGAGCGCCCTGCTGGCGGTGGCCCCGCCAGGCCCCCCCCGGCCCCCCAGAGTGGAGCCGCCCCTCTTGGCGATTCTCAGGGAACCCACTCAGCTGGCCCCGCCAAGGTGCTGCCGGCCCGAGAGGACGTGGAGCTGGTGAAGGCCAAGTGCCTCGACCTGAGCAGCGCCTCCCCCGAGCCCGCCAACACCATGTCTCCTCCGCCGGCCAAAAAGCTGGCCCTTTCTGCCAGGAAGGTGGGTGTGTGGGAGGGTGTCGGTCGGGGTTGAGGAGCGGGTTCGATTTTAGTTTGGGGGGTGGGGCAGCAGCACGGGGGCATCTGGCTGCCCAAGGAGCTGAGACGTTGGGCGTCCCTAGGTGGCGGAGGGCTGTCCAGGCACGGGCAGGTGGTGGCATCTCTGTCATTGGACGAGGCCAGTGGCCGATAGAGGGTCAGGGCCACACAGCCGTCCTCTGTCTCCATCTGTGGACAGACGCCCTAAGGGAGCCCCGGGGCACGGGCCCCGGCAGGGAGCTCTGAGCGCGGGGACGCATGGGACACGGGCTGGCTGGCACCTCTGTGTGCACCTCGAAGCTCCGTGATGTGATTGTCGTACTGAGATTTTTGTTTAAACTTCCTTCGTTTTTTCCTTTTTGTTTCTAACCAAAAACACTTCTGATTCTTCTTCTACCATTCTCCCACCCCTCACGCCCCCTTTTTTGTTCTTCTGTCCTCTCATCCTTCTTTCTGGGCTCTTTTATTTTTTATTTTATTCTTATTTTATTTTTACTTTTTCTCTTCACTCACGGCAACCTTTTTTAGAGCACCAAGTTTTTATTTATGTCAATAACTGCAGGCCAGCACCCTGCGGAGGGCAACCGGCAATGACCTCCGTCCACCTCCCCTCTCTCCATCCTCCGACCTCACCTTCCCCCGGAAACCCACTCACCCCGTCGTCGCCTCCACCTGGCCTGTCAGTACAATCCGGTAAGCGGGGCGGCCGCTCCTCCCCCGTGGGGACAGCACACAGGTCTGCCCGGTGTCTCCTCTGTCCTCCTGCTAAAGGGGCTTCAGCGGGGCAGAGGCGGCTTGGTCTCTCAGGCCCTGGCTTTTTTACTCTGTCTTCATCTTCTGTCGTCTGCCACGTGCTCGTGGTGATGCGTGTGCTGTGAGCCGATCTGCCTGTGACCCCCCCAGCCCCGTGACAGGACCCTGAAGTGGAGGGTGGGGGGCGTTTGAACAGACCCTGTGTGAGCTCAGGGTCCTGTGCGCTGCTTGTGTCTCCCAGCCGTGCTCCCTGGCTTATCTCGGGTGGGGTGGGGTCTGTCACCCTGGCCCTGAGGGCCTCCCGATTGGGCTCAGGTGCCGCCCGTGCACTGCGGAGGCTGCTGCGGGAGGCGAGGTTCTTTGGGAGCTTTTCAGGCTCCTGCGGAGATACCCCTCTGGAGGTTTGGGCTGTCGCCTCCTGGCCCGCTCCGTACAGGGGTGCTCGTGTTCCGTTGTGAGTCCGGGGCCAAAGGTCCAGAATTACCGATAAACGGCTTGTTTGAGGGCTGAGGGGCTGTCAAGGCCTTTGGCAGCTGGGGAGGGAGGAAGGAGGGAAGGAAGATGGGGCGAGGCCATGGGGTGGTTTGGGCGGGCTTGGCGTTGCCGCGGCGCCAACGTGCCCTCCCTGCCCTTCTCGTTCGGGGCCCCGCTGTTCCCTTCGTCCGGCCCCCCTCCCGCTCTCAGTCCTGGCATGGGGGGTTTTGCACATGCTAGGTCCTTAAACGTCCAAGACGTTTATTGGGTAATTTGTTCTTTGTTTCTTTGACATACAACTTTTTTTTTTTTTAATTCCAGAAAACGCAGAGTAGCGTGATGTAGTAGTGCAGTTTGTATGTTGCCATCAGAGTTTGTTGTCTAGTTTAGATGATGTTGAGACAGTCCTGTTTAATTAACAACGCTTGGAGATGGGCATTATTGTCACTTATTCACAGATGAGAAAATTGTGGCCCAGAGTGGAAAGTTGACTTTTCCAAGGTCGCATAGCTGGCAGGAGGAGATCCAAGAGTCTCACTTGATTTGCTCTAGATCCTGCCCTTTACTTGTCTTGCTGTGTAATCTGACTGGAAAGTCTGTTTCCCTGATTTTCCTGAACCCCAAGTTTCAGAGGAAAATCCTTGAAGGGTAATAGTGGAAGACGTGTAGGCTCCTAGCCGCCTTTCTTATAAGACTCACCGCCTGTGCTCAGACACCTGATACTTGCGGAGGCTGGACATTTATTGCTTAGTGGAGGTTTCCTCCCAATACATTTGTATTGAGAATCTGAAACACTGGGGTTTGCAAAAGTACTTTGAACTGCCTGGTGACAAGAAACTAAGAGATATGCAACGATTCTTATTAACTTTGATCTTAAGATTTGAATTTGTTAGCATGTATTTTCTAACGTTCGCTGAAATGTACATATATCGGAGGTTTCCAGGCGAAAGTCTTTAAAAATCCTGACCTGAGAGGGAAGGGGCCGAGGGAGGGCAGGCAGGGAGAGCTCAGCCTGTCCTCACTACCTGACTGTCCCTACAGGGCTGTGTCACCTGCTCCGAGACCATCCAGCCATCTGAAGCCCCCCCTCGGCCCCCACTCCCCGTCACTGTCCAGCAGCTCCCCGCCTCTCGGGACATCGGACCCACAGAGCCACTCGCCCGCCTCTGCGCCCCTGCCTCAGGTCAACGGGGCCTTCCAGGCCCCCTCACACCAGCTGCTAGAGGCCAGCGAGCCCCCCCAGGGTCTCTGTAAGAAGAGGAAGAAGACCCGCATAGGAGAAACCCAGGGCCAGGGCTCAGAGACCTGCACGGCTGTGGCGGCCCCTCCCGGGCCTCCCAGGAAGAGGAGGAGGAGGAAGAGGAAGCACACGGGGGACACGGACGCCTCCCCTCTGCAGGCGTGGCGCATGCCAGGGCCGCCCTGGAGCCCCGCACACAGGAAGGAGGGTCGGGCGGAGTCACCAGCGGGCAGACTGGAGGAAGAGGGCGGACAGCAGCCGGGGAACGGCTGGCCCGTGGGATGCGTGAGCGACGGCCACCGCGTGAGCCGCAGGAAGAGGAGGAGGAAGGGAGCTGAGGGCCTTGGCGGAGAAGACTGCCTCCGCCGGGACCACCCACCTCGGCATGGGTGAGAGCAAGGAGCCCAGCACCTCCGCTCACACACAGTCCGCTCCCAGTGGGTGCTGTCGGGAAATACAGGCGCTGCTTGGCTCTCTGGGACGTGACTGTATGGTCAGGTGTCCCAGGCGGGTGGCGCGTGGAAACAGCGTTCTGGACCTGGCCAGCCCCGTAGGTGCTGGGAGGTCACGTGACCCGGGCCGGGCTGCCCTGGGGTCCTGTCGTCCATCTTGTGGGACTTGCCTCGGATTAAAAACACACTTGTGTGCTTTTCTGGACTGTGGCCGTGGGCAGGTCCTGGTCAGGTTGGGGAGGAGTCTCCTGAGGCTCTTCTGGGGGCTGAGGCACACGCACCGAAGTTCACGGGGTATCTGGGCCTCAGTTTGCTAGGAGCTGACTGTCACCTCTGACTTCCTAGGAGTTTGCTCACGATCCCAAAATGGTGGCAGGCATTTGTGACCCTAAAGAGGCCAGAGCCCGGGTTGCGGGTGGCTCTGCATGACCACCGGGCCCGAGCTGTGCTGAGGAGCGGCTGTGGCGGGGGCGGGGAACAGGCTGGGGGCAGACACTGGACGCTGTCCTGCTCAGAGCACTGAGCCTGAAGGGCACCAGGTCATTGCCAAATTGGCGGACCAGAGAGATGAGGTCAGGCTGTGTTTAGGGAGGTGAGTCTATTCTGACAGTTGTGGGTGGTTAGGGGGACTGGGCAGAGGCCAGGAGCAGCTCAGATGTCGTTTCTAGAGCCCTGATGAGGGGCGGTCAGTGCTGTCTGTGCAGATGTCCTTGCTGGCCAGGCTCTCTGGGGGCAGGGAGGTGGGAGCTGCCCTGCGAAGCTGCGGTGGTGGTGGTGGTGGTGGTGGTGGCGGCGGCGGCACCTTGTCCCTCCAGTTCACGCTGCTCCGGGTTTCTGCCCCTTCCCTGCAGGCGAGGAGCCTCCATCTGGAGCTCCTCTCCCTTCCTCCGTCAGACTGAGGGCTCACTGCTGCCTGTAGGTTTTTTGTTTTGTTTTCGGTGTTCAGGTTTTCATCTCTTGCAGAGTTGATTTGGACCCATAACCTCTTCTCTTGAGAAAGAATAATCGTTAACTCTCTTGTCACAGGCAGGCAGGAAGGCAGGAAGAGCTTGCTTTTATACATTCTTTAAAGAATTTGTCATTAGTAAGTTCTGCAATTCTGTTGTAAATAAAAGGTGTACGAGTGTTTCCTCGGTGGTTTATTTTTAACGTATGTAAATGTTATTCTGATTGCAGGGCTGGGACAGGCTCCTCTTGTATCCTGGGACAGAGAGAGAGAATCTGATGTGGTCCAGGAATTGCTCAAATATTCATCTGATAAAGCTTATGGGAGAAGAGGTAACTGGTTTTGAGACTTGACTTCTGTCTTCTGCAGTTGGCTTATGAGGAGGTAGAGAGGCCTGAAAAAGACCTCGCACACGCACCGAAGTTCACGGGGTATCTGGGCCTCAGTTTGCTAGGAGCTGACTGTCACCTCTGACTTCCTAGGAGTTTGCTCACGATCCCAAAATGGTGGCAGGCATTTGTGACCCTAAAGAGGCCAGAGCCCGGGTTGCGGGTGGCTCTGCATGACCACCGGGCCCGAGCTGTGCTGAGGAGCGGCTGTGGCGGGGGCGGGGAACAGGCTGGGGGCAGACACTGGACGCTGTCCTGCTCAGAGCACTGAGCCTGAAGGGCACCAGGTCATTGCCAAATTGGCGGACCAGAGAGATGAGGTCAGGCTGTGTTTAGGGAGGTGAGTCTATTCTGACAGTTGTGGGTGGTTAGGGGGACTGGGCAGAGGCCAGGAGCAGCTCAGATGTCGTTTCTAGAGCCCTGATGAGGGGCGGTCAGTGCTGTCTGTGCAGATGTCCTTGCTGGCCAGGCTCTCTGGGGGCAGGGAGGTGGGAGCTGCCCTGCGAAGCTGCGGTGGTGGTGGTGGTGGTGGTGGTGGCGGCGGCGGCACCTTGTCCCTCCAGTTCACGCTGCTCCGGGTTTCTGCCCCTTCCCTGCAGGCGAGGAGCCTCCATCTGGAGCTCCTCTCCCTTCCTCCGTCAGACTGAGGGCTCACTGCTGCCTGTAGGTTTTTTGTTTTGTTTTCGGTGTTCAGGTTTTCATCTCTTGCAGAGTTGATTTGGACCCATAACCTCTTCTCTTGAGAAAGAATAATCGTTAACTCTCTTGTCACAGGCAGGCAGGAAGGCAGGAAGAGCTTGCTTTTATACATTCTTTAAAGAATTTGTCATTAGTAAGTTCTGCAATTCTGTTGTAAATAAAAGGTGTACGAGTGTTTCCTCGGTGGTTTATTTTTAACGTATGTAAATGTTATTCTGATTGCAGGGCTGGGACAGGCTCCTCTTGTATCCTGGGACAGAGAGAGAGAATCTGATGTGGTCCAGGAATTGCTCAAATATTCATCTGATAAAGCTTATGGGAGAAGAGGTAACTGGTTTTGAGACTTGACTTCTGTCTTCTGCAGTTGGCTTATGAGGAGGTAGAGAGGCCTGAAAAAGACCTCCTGTGTTGAGCCTTGTGCATAAGAATTGCTTGGCTCTGAAGACGGGAAGAGGAATGTACATGTCTGTTGTACCCTCTCTGACCCCACTGCCATTGCATGCAGATCAAGAATCCTGCAGGCGGGTTTTGTCTGCGGTGGGGATCCAGAGCAGCTTCCCCCTGGGCTCTGGGAGCCGGGGCGAGGGCAGAGTGTGCGCGTCTGGGCAGGGCAGGGCAGGGCAGGGCAGCCAGGGAGAGCGTTAGAATCCCAGAGTCGGGGAAGGCAACAGACCGAAACACTCATCCAGCACTCATGCTGTAAGTTTTTATTTAGAACGTTATTTTTCTAATTCGGACTTGGAGAAAGAACGCAAGATCTTTGTTTCTCAAATGAGGGCATGGGCTTGAAAAGAACTAAATATTTGGGGTTAACAGCGTTTGCTTTTAAGTGACGGGATCAGTGACTGGCCTACACGCCGGAGACCACTCTGTTCCTCCCCTTTTCCTTCTCTGTGTATCCATTTTCACCAAAAGGTGGCACTCAAAACTTTTTGAATAATTAGGAGTAGACCAGCCTAGTTTGTAAACTTCACCCTTGAAGTAAATCCACAGGGCAGCCGGGGACCCACGCAGGTCGCAATGCCAGTGTCTGTCTTGCAGTTTTGACGTGGGACGGCGAGGTGTCAGCTGTCAGTCAGGACGCCATTCAGGACAGCAGGCTGGCCCGCATGGCCACAGTCATTGATGACTGGGACGAAGAGTTCGACCGAGGGAAGGTATGATGCGTGGTGGTGCCTGGCGGGGGCGGAGCCCCGCGGAGTAGCGCAGCTCGGTGGGCGCTGGGGAGGACTTGGATTTTCAGGGCTGTTTGAAGGGGCAGCAGCATTGCAGAGTGGCCGAGGGCAAGGCTGGAGCCACGCTGCCCGGGTTCAGGAAGCCTCTGTCCTCCAGTTGCTCCTGCCCCTCCGTCAGTGAAGTGGGGGTTATGGGGACACCTTCCTTGGGTCACGTGGAGAGTAAATCTGTTAGTTTAGGTCGCACGTTGAGACTCGTGCTGGCATGTAGTAAGCACTTGGAAAGGAGCCACCAGGACCCGGGGGAGCCCTTTTTGGGAATTGTGACACTGTGATTCTTGACATAGGAAAAGAAATTGAAAAAATTCAAGAGAGAGAAGAAAAGAAACTTCAACGCCTTCCAGAAACTTCAGAGTAGACGGAACTTTTGGTCTGTGACTCATCCAGCTAAGGCTTCCAGTCTCAGCTATCGCCGCTGAATTTGCAGCTGTCAAGATGGGTCAGTTTGTGCGTGCGTGCGTGCGTGCGTGCGTGTGTGTGTGTGTGTGTGTGTGTGTGTGCGCGCGTGTGTGTGTGCGCGCGCGCGCACTCGTGCATGGGCTGTGGTGTGTACGGTGTGGAGTGTGGTGTGCACACACCAGTCACTTGCAGACTGAGGACCAGGCTGTTTCCAGGCTCCATCTCGTGTCAGTGGTGTTGCCTGTGTTGGATGCGCCCTCCAGGGGTGGTGGTGGGACTCCTAGGGTCTCGTTTCTCTCCCTCAGGAGTGATGTTCTTTGCCTCACAGCCTCCAGAGATGCGGTCCCTTCCTGGGGACCGTCTATCTGGACTGAAGAGCCACTTCCCGAGGACTTGCTGGCTCTGTCGGCTCCAGGCCTGCCATGGGGGACGGCCCGCAGAGGCCCCGGGCTTCTGTGGATCAGGACCTCTGGTGACACAACACGCACTGTGACAGACCCGGGGACTCTCAGAGCAGGGGGCAGCACAGCAGCTGGGACCCGGGATGGGGCTGAGCGCCCTGTGATGCTGGCCAGCGGCGTCTGGCCTGGGGCTGCGGGGGACAGCGGGGAGGACGGCGGCTGCGCCTTCCCAGCGTGACCTCGAGCTCCAGAGATGACGGCGTGCAGCCAGTTGCTCTTCTCGACGGGCCCTCCGTCCCCTACGCCTGGCGGCTGGCGCTGCCAACTCATCCTGCGCCTCCCGCTTCCTCAGGTGGGAGCTCTGTATGCCTTACCTGTCCAGCCTCAGAGAGTCGGCGGCGCCCCGGGCTGGCCCCACGCCGCTGCCTCTCCCTTTTGTGGAATTGCGGGGCGGGCAGCCCTGCCAGTGCATCTCTCTTGCAAGAAACTCTGGACCCTCTCTGGAGAGCAGGTGGCTGTAGTGGGGCAGGTTGGGGGCCGAAAAGATGTGCCGACACATCTGTTTCTCAGGCTGCTACTTGTTCTGAGGTGGCTTTGCTGGACCCTCCCTTGCAGCTGCAGTAACCCGGGGGTCCTTACTGAGGTGGTGGTCTTGGGGTAGATTCTCCGTTTATTTTACTACTTGATATAAAACATTTATTTTTGACCAGGCCTGTGGCTTCCATCAGCAATATGTTTCCTCTCCCTAATATGCAAATACTGGCTTCGTTTGCTCGATTTTGTGAGTGCTTTTTGAATTTAGATGATTGTATTACTCGAGAAGATCACGATCACTTTTTTATCTTGTTCAAGCTGTGCCTGCGAACTTATAATTTAATAAATATGGGAAATCCTCAGTGAGGTGATACTGTCCAGAAAGAGGACGCATGTCCCAGTGGTAGAAGGTGTGGAAGTGAATCTGAAGATTATCCCTCAGCGCATGTCCACGCTTCCTCTCCTCTTGGTACCACTTCGTGTGGGAGTGGACCAATGCCTGGTCCTGTCCTTCAAGTGGTCTCCTCGGCCTGAGGCCCGATGCACTTGTCTGGCCCCCACTTTCTTGCTCACGGAGCCTTGCCCTTTGCTCTGCTGCTTGTTCTGGGGCCTGGGGGGTCCTGGTGGTATCGAAAAAGTGTTACATTTTTTATACGGGGAGCTTATGTTAATTTTTTCATGTGGGTTGTTCTTTATGTTTTTTTCTTCCTGTTTTTGTATTTCTCTTTAAAAAGTTGGGGAGAATAATACCAGTGGCCTGCGCTGGGGCTGCCCTGGTCCCAGCAGATGGGAACCGGGCTCTGCCTGGACTGGCCCGGGAGCCTTTTTGTGCTTTTCAGAGGACTGATTCCTGCATGTCAGCCACACCTTGCTCAAAGCTGAGGGGCCCACCCCAGTGCCCTGTGGCTCTGTCATTTGTCATCTCTGGAGGGAAGGCAGGTGCCTCCGTGGGCAGGGTTTTTTTCCTCTCTTTAGACGTTGACATCCATTCCTGCGTGAACTAGTTCCCCGACCATATTTTTATCATGTTCTGTAGCTGAAAAGAGAAAAATTCAGTTGTTTGCTAGCACAGAATTGATCTCCTTTCTCTCTCTCCCTCTTCTCCAAACAAGTCTCTTCCTTTCTCCACTATATAACTATAAAGCCTTCTCCTGAGGAAAACGTACCCGTTTTCTCCTGGGCAGGGATGAGCGCTGGCCTGACCCTGCAGCATTTAAGTGTCACTGTTACGTAGACAAGTCCTCCCATCCCACGGAGAATCATCGGCCAAACTGGGAGGGAAAGGATAGGCCCAGAAAACGAGTCCAGATCTAAGTGTACGTGTATAAAGAACTAAAGCTTCTATAGTGGTGGTCTTAGACTTTGTTGATTTAGAACATGGGTCTAATTTAACTTCGTGTTTGGGGGGTAACCCCTCCCAGTGGTCCTGGGTCCTCTCACTCCCTGACCCTTGGCTGGGGCCCTGCTCACACCTCGGCCCCGTGTGCGCCTCGAGCCCACGGCCCGTGACCTGCACCTCCGCTCCAGGGGCTCAGGGGCCCCAAACGTTGTCAAGATCTCGGTGCAATAAAACAATGAGTTTTTGTGAGTCCTGCCCGTGTCTTTGGTTTTTTTTCCCTTTGACTTTTACAAGGTTCACCCCGACCCCAGTCTGCTGTCCCAGTTTGCATATGAGGTTGGCCTCGGGCACTTTTTGGTCACCTGTCCGTGAGTGGGAGTCAGGTGCCTTTAGCAGTCTGTGCAGCAAACCTTAGAACAGGTCTTTGTTAAGAATAAAGGGGGAATAAAGAGGTTTATTTGAATGTCTTAATACATACATTTATTTGAATTTAAGAAGGGAGAAATCCTTTGAAGTGACTCCCTGAGCTTTGAGGGTGATTTTCAATGAGCACTAGATTGAAACTTGGAAACAGTATCATTCCACTGAGGTTTGTTTGAAAACTTTTTGAACCAAATGGTTGGATTTCTGCAGGGAAAGATGAGGGAGAAATCATAGGTTTTGCTAAACTGAGTTTTCCTCACAGTTGGCAGGGACGACCCAGGCCTCGGGTTTGGGGACCCCCTCCTGAGCCTGGCTTGTGCGCAGCGGTGGGTAGGGCGCGGCGACGTGGTCAGTGCCTGTTCAGTCTCCCCTGACCCGAGTGGGCACGCCCAGCTGCTGCTCCAGCCGCATGCTGGAGGCCGTGGTGAGGAAAACTCGTTTCCTGTGTGGACTGGGATTCAGCGTTGATGCAGAATGTCATTTGGACTCAACGTGGACATTGCTGCTCTTGTCTTGCTTGACAGGAGCAGGAGGGGCAGGGTCTGAGCCGCATGCTGGAGGCCGTGGTGAGGAAAACTCGTTTCCTGTGTGGACTGGGATTCAGCGTTGATGCAGAATGTCATTTGGACTCACGTGGACATTGCTGCTCTTGTCTTGCTTGACAGGAGCAGGAGGGGCAGGGTCTGGCTGATACCACATGTCCTGGAAGTGGGGTAAGGCCAGGAGGGGGCACAGGTCCCTGCAGAGCGCTCCGTGATCGGGTGGTTACAGGTGGCAGGAGCAGTGGCTGTGAGTGGGTGACAGGAACGAGTGTAGTCCCAGGCGAAGGCAGGTTTCCGTTGAGTGGGTTCTGGTGCCCAAGCTCCGCGGCTCCTTACCCCTTCCTTCCCTTCAGTGACACCCCACAGTGCCCCACCCAAACATGCCCCTCAGACGTGGGGACTCTCTATTCCAGTCACTGTGGCGGGGGGGGCGGGGTTGGCCAGACAGCTCAAAATGAGGACAGCAAAGTAAGGACAGGTGAGGTGAGACATGTGCTGGACCCAAACCAGAGGGGGTGCTCGGCAGGTGGGAGGGAGTTTGGGGTGACTGATGCAGTTCATGGGCCTGTCTCACCAGCCGAACTTGTGTCCAAAGGTTCTGCCTCACAGGCTGGGAGGCAGCTGGAGTTGATCCACGACAAATCTGGGCACGGGGGTCATACAAGCAAGACCATAGCTTTTCCATGTTGTTACTGTTTCCCATCAGTAGCCAACATGGTTCTGGGTGCGTCGAAGATGAATAAGGCCAAGTTTCCCACTGGCAGCCCGTGGTCTCGAGCACAGAGCTGCCGGCTCCAGTGGGAACCAGGAGGAGGGCGTGCCAGCTCTGCCCGGTGTGGCCTCGGGGACGAGAAGAGGCTGTGAATGGAGGGGTGACAGGTGAGTAGGCTCCAGCTGGTGGGGCTCACCTGAACGACCCTGTCAGGTGACAAGGCAAAAGCACAGGATGCTTCTCCATTGATAATTTCGGTAAGAACCTTTCATGCCAGCCTCTCTTTGTGTGTCTTTCGGGTTACAGTGAGTGCCTGCGGTGTCGTCAGCAAGGGTCTACAAAGGTCTGATTCGCTCTTTACACACCCAAGGCTGATGATGGCAGTGTGTGTGCAGGCCAGGGGCTGGGGTGGAGAAGACAGGTGAAGATGACCGGCCAGCAGGCTGGCCAAGAAGTGCTCATGTCTGGAACTATGACATGGTAGTAACAGAAGAGGTGGGGCCACTTGGGTGTTTGGAGGTGGAATCAAGAGCAAAGCTTACATAAGGTGGAAGGTTCAGGGTTGGGGGAAGACCTCTGGCTTGGGAAGTCAGTTGAGTGGTAGGGCACGTCGTACCAGAGAGGCAGGTGGGTGACAGATTCCAAGGCTGTGATGCAGCCAAGCCTGCGTTAATCAGAACAGAATGGGGAGAACCACAGGTGTGAGAAGGAGGTGACCAGGGAGCATGGAGTCTCCCGATGAAGAAAAAGTGCAGGACACCTGGGGAGCCAGGTGAACATCCATTAGAAGCTCGGCCGACCTTGGGAGTCAGGAGCGAGCAGTGAAAGGCTGGCTGGTACGATGGAGTGAGGAAGGCCAGGGTACGAACCCTGCCCAGTCTCGGTAGCGTGGACAGCCTCCATGTAGATGGGACCTAGGTGAAACTAGGTTCTGGTAATCCCAGGCGGCTTGAGGACGTGTCATGTGACACCTGGTGGGAGCTCAGCGGTGTGGTTCTCTCTTCGCGTTCGGGGCCTCATGGCCGGTCACCTGCACTGGCTCCTCCCTTTAGCCCACGCTCCTGCCTGGAGGAGCCCCTGCTGCACAGACTCTGCTCAGCCCAGCTGCATCCTGCTCCTTCCTTTCCCCACTCCTGCATCAGGACCGGCTGGTACCGTCAGGGAGGACCATCCAGCTGCCCAGAGCTGCTTGCCATGCTTCCTTAGGCTCTGTCTCGGGGGGCCCCTCTCTCCCATCCCATTAGTGGCTGTTGCACGTTTGTGCCCTCCCACTGCCTGTGTGCCCCTTTCTCTTGGCAAATGTCTTTCATCCTACTGCAAGAGTTCCCTCCCACTCCAAAATAAGCAGTGAAACACGAGGAAACCAAAACCATAAGCAACTTCTCTCCCTCTCCATGTGGTCTAGTCTCCCTCTAACTTAGCGGTTCCAACAGTCACGGAGCCCAGAATCACCTGGGAGAGTTATTTAATACTAATTTAATTTAATACAAATGTGAAGGAAATGAGACTCGAGAGTGAGGCTTGGGCAAACCCTTGCCGAGTGATTCTACCGGGCGGCCAGCGTTGAGAACTGCTGTGCTAGTCCCGGGTTTGAGAGAGGGTCTGAATCACCAGGGGGTTGTTAAAACACAGGTTGCTGGGCCCCATCCCCCGACATTCTGATTCAGCAGGTCTGGGGTGAGGTCTGAGAATTTGCATTTCTTACACGTTCCTAGGGGATGCTGAACCCACTGCTGGGTGGGGACCACACTCACAGCTCTGATCTAATGGTTCTTACATGGGATGGTCTGTAGGACCCCCTGTGGGGTCCTCAATGTGCTCTCCAGACCGACCTCTTCCACCCCTTGGGGACCTCGCCTCAGGGATTGTCCCGTCTGCCTCCTGTGTCTCGCTCTTCCCCCTTCCTTCTCGCGTGAACATGTGCAAGTGTCAGCCATCCTAAAAAAGGCCCATTTTTTCCGTGTCCCCTCCCAGCCGCCCTCTCCCTCAGCTAAGCTTCGATTTGCCCTCTGCTTCCTTCTCCACGGTCCTTAGTCTGCCTTCTGTCCGCATCACTCCACTCAGCGACCCAATTCCCAAATCTGATAAGCCTTTGCCACAACTTCGTTTCAGGATTGGACACTATTCACCCCCGCGTCTCCCTGAAGAGCTCTTCTTTTTCTGTCCCTTCAGTGTTAAATCTGTTGGATCTGGTGAGCCCTGGATACTTAGATGTAGCCAGAATCAATCCACTCCAATCAATATGCCCCATTGTCTAATCAATATAGCCCGAGGAACATCTTTTCCTGGATATCCTACTGGCAGGTCTGTGGCCCAGACAGAGTTCATTGTTTTGTCTGCCCTCCTCTTACCTGTGTCCTGCTCCTCCTGTGTCCCTCCTATGGCTGGGGGCCCACCATCCACCCTGATGCCAAAGCCAGAAACGTGCCCGCCACGCTCGGCACCTCCTTCACGTTACTCCCACGCATCAGTGACGGAATTCTGATCTTTCCACCTGGCTGCCGGAAAGTCCTCTCTTTCCCGTCCCCACCGCCTGACTCTCAGCTTGAGTCGCCACCACTTTTCTCTTGGACGCGAATTGCCTTCTAACCAGTTCTCCAACCTCCAGTGGACCTGCTTCCTGCTCTGCCTTCCCGGGCCCCAGGACAGTCCTTCAAGACAAGAAGCCCTAATGAAATCGTTCCCATCCTCAGGTTTCCCCGCACCTGTCACAGCTGTGTTGTTGAAAGGATGTGTCAGCCTTCTTCATCCCGCGCTAACCGTTGGGACTGTTAAAATGCACCTTGATGTGGTTTTTTGCTCTTACAGTAATAGAAATGATCCGTGGTTCGTGTACTTTATTCTCCCTTCTTACGTGTACTGCTCTGCTGTTTTCTGCCTTACATGGCCTTGGTTAGACACTTGCCCTTGGCAGAGACCGGTGGGTGTTGCCTTCAGTGGGTCCCGAATTCCAGGCCCCCAGGAAGTCTTGGTGGAAGGGGTAAGCCCGACAGGAGTGTGGTTGGTGGCCGTGCCCTTGGACTCCTCTCAGAACGCGGCCAGCCCACCTCCGTTGATGTCCTTGGCCCAGAGGCCTCCTCGCGCCGTCCTCCCGACGCTTCTGTCTCTGAGCCCCTGCCCCCCACCCCCCGTGCCCCCCACCTTTGTTTTTTTCACAAGTGAAAATATTTTGGCAGGTCTGGCGGGAACTGGAGCATTAGCTCCTCTATTTGAAGTGAAAGCCTGGACTGTGTGGCACGTGGCCAGCTGTCTGTCGGGTGGCAGAGGAACCGTTTGTGACAGCTGGACACAATCAAGATCCATTACAAACAGATTTCAAGTGCCATTCACACACAGAAGAAATTGCAAGCTTTAGCAGGATAAAATCTGGGGATTTTCAAAGCAAGACAATGCCCCAGCCTCACCCGTGTGAGTGGCTCGGTTTGCGTCTCTGCAAGCGCCCTTCCTTCCCCAGCCCGACCTCCCTCCCGAGTGCAGGCTGGAGAGGCTGGCGGGGGCTGCCCCCAGGCCCTGTCTTGTATTACTGAGGACACCCGTCTAAACCTGCATGGGGAGGGCTCAGAGGCTGCCTTCCGGAAGCGCCGCTGCCCAGCCTCGTCAGCCTCTCACCTTGGGCTCGGGGAGAATGAAGGGTTCCCATAGCAGTCGGAGGGTGAGGCTGGCGGGCCCAGCTGAGCCCATGCCTCTTCTGTGAAGCAGGTGTTATCTGAGGTAACTGTCCCTCCCTCCCCGGCCCTGGCCTTGGCGGAGCTCTGAGTAGTGGCTCGTCGGGTAGCCATTTATAATTCTGTATGGAGGGGAGGCCTTAGAACGTGGAGCTTCCTGTGGTTCTGTTGGCCTCAGCAGACCGTGTTCCTTCAGCACGTGCAGGGTGGCGGTGCGAGTTGTTCCCTTTGCACATGGAGGGGGTGTCAGTGCTCATGCAGGGAGGGGACACCGTCCTCCCCTTTCTCACGAGACCCTCCACCTTGCACTGCCCACTTGGCCCCCTGCTGTCTCACTCATCTTTTTTTTTTTTTTGCGGTACGCGGGCCTCCCACTGCTGCGGCCTCTCCCGTTGCGGAGCACAGGCTCCGGACGCGCAGGCTCAGCGGCCATGGCTCACGGGCCCAGCCGCTCCGCGGCATGTGGGATCTTCCCGGACCGGGGCACGAACCCGCGTCCCCTGCATCGTCAGGCGGACTCTCAAGCACTGCGCCACCAGGGAAGCCCTGTCTCACTCATCTTGATGGGAGAAGAGAAAGGCAAGGAAATAGAATCATTTGTTTTAGAAAAAGGAACCAGATGAAATATGGGCACAAGGAAGAACAGAAAGGTGATAGTAAAGTCCCTTCCCATGGTATCTTATATCTAAGCCCCCTCTAAAATTTTTATTTAAAACATTAATTTAAAACAGGTAATAATATCATGATATCACTTATATGTAGAATCTAAAATATGACACAGATGAGCTTATTTACAAAACAGAAACAGACTCACAGACATAGAAAACAAATTCACGGTTAACAAAGGGGAAAGGGCTTGGGGGAGGGATAAATTAGGAGTCTGGGGATTAGCAGATACACACCACTATATATAAAATAGATAAACAACAAGGACTTACTGTATATCACAGGGAACTATATTCAATATCCTATAATAAACCATAATGGAAAAGAATATGAAAAAGAATATATACATATATATATAAAACAACTTCACTGTACACCCAAAACTAACACAACATTGTAAATCAACTATACTTCAATTGAAAAATAAAATAGGTATTACATGTATATTGTGTTTAATTTAAAAGCTGTGTATTTCCCAGGGCTGCTATAACAAAGTCCCATGGGCTGGGGGGCTTAAAACAACAGAAATTTGTTCTCTCACGTCTGGAGGCCGGAGGTCTGAAATCAAGGTGTTGGCAGGGCTGCCCTCTCTCTGAAGAATCCTTCTTTGCCTCTTCCAGCTTCTGGTGACCCAGGCATTGCTTGGCCTCTCCAGTGTCTGCCTCCATCTTCACATGGCCTTCTCTATGTGTCTCTGTGTCCTAATCTCCTCTTCTTAGAAGGACACCAGTTATTGGATTTGGGCCACCCTAATGATCTCATCTTAACCTGATTACATCTGCAAAGACCTTATTTCCAAATAAGATCACAATTCACAGGTACTGGAGGTTAGGTTTTGGGGTTCACAATTCAACCCCTTTGAGTATTGAAGGGTATTTAATGAAGAGTCTCCCACTCCTGTTTCCCTGGCAACTGGCTCTCCTCCCAGAGGCAGGGAGGCCCCCAGGCTCCTGTGTGCCCTGTTAGCCACAGTCCACGCTTGCCCACTAGTTTGGGAGTCCCGAGAGGGCATGGCTTTCCTGCTGTTCCCTTCGCTGCTGTGTCCTCAGCATCTTGAACCACTAGCGCATAGCACAGCACTGAGCACTGCCCCCGACAAATATTTGTCAAATGGCTGAACGTACAATGTAAATGTACATCACATGTCAATGTATTTTTGTTAGAAATGGAAATATATTATATACACCTGTTCTGTCCTTGCTCTTTCCACTTCATACAGCTTGGGAATCGTCTCACGTCGGTAAATGCGGAAATAAGCCTCAATCTTTTAAAAGCCTGTAGGTGCTCCCTTGTATGAAAGGGACAGGACCCAGTAACCTGTCCCTTTTTGAATACTGTTTCTGAAAAAGTTTTAAACATCACAGTATAAGCACAGGAAAAAAATATATTTTGGGTTACCTCTGCTCAAAAACCTTCCTTCGTCATTCTAATTTTTGAAATTATTATGTAAGACAAGGATGACAGAAGGGAGACACTAACTTAAAAAAAAAGGTTGTCAGGCGGATCAACCACTAAAAACAACAGACCACAGTGAGAGGCCTGCAGGGAGCCCCGACCCATTTTCTTTTTCTTTTCAATTTTGTTTTTTTTTTTTTTGATGCGGACAATTTTTTAAGAGTCTTTATTGAATTTGTTACAATACTGCTTCTGTTTTATGTTTTGGTTTTTTGGCCACAAGGCATGTGGGATCTTAGCTCCCCGGCCAGGGATCGAACCCGCACCCCCTGCATTGGAAGGCGAAGTCTTAACCACTGGACTGCCAGGGAAGTCCCTGACCCATTTTCAAAGTTCTTGACGTAGGGGAGGAGGTCTGGGGGTAAGCAGCAGGCCAGCAGATTCCAGACCCACGGCCAGTGCCCTCTCAGCTCCTCTGCTCCCTGCCTCTGGCTCTCCCTTTGAGGTCTCGCTATGCTCCAGGGGCTGAGGACACAAGCAGCAAGTGAAGCTGACCTGGTGGCTCCCATTCTAAACTGTGAGCTCTGCGGGCCTCAGTTTCCAAACCTGCGGTATGGAGATAACAGCTCAGCAAAGCCCCCGAGCCAGGAATGTGAGCTAACAGAGGGTCTTTGACAGTGACTTGCAGTCAAGTACATTTTACATCCCTACCCAGTGCATTCATCTACAACCAAAACAAACATTATCCTTATGGTATGTGAGGCACACTGATTCTATCTTATTCTGTCTTCATCCAATGGTGATTGTTTCTCATCCATTCAGAGTCAGGACCTGCCATTGGAAAACACTGTTGTAACGAAACAATGTAAGTTAAGGGAATTTGTAAACAGTTAAGTACCAGGCCAATTGAAGTGATTAGCATTCACACCGGTATTCCTTCCCATCCAAAGGTACTGGGTTTGGGAGTTCAGATCATAGTGAGAATTAGCCTGTGGCCTCAATTGCTTTTCTTCCCAAGTTTTGGTCATTGAGCAAGAGTTAGGTGAAATCAGTGAAGATTAAACTGCTAGGTCCACCAGAATCAACCTTTTAGGAGTAAGATAACAATCTATACAAGGGAAGTGTCTAATTTCTGGAACTATTTGAAAGAAACACTTGCCTAAGGAAATGGAGACCATCTTCTTAAGACTTTCCGGAGACATCAAGCTTCTCCACCGAAGGCTGGGTCAGACAGCTCAGCAGAGTAAGAGGGATGTTTGTTTGTGAATGTACGATTTTGTTAGCCACCAGAAGGGTGGGCCAGAGCTGCACCCTGATGGAATGTAAAGATTAGGATCCCTTAGGGTGATATGTTGAAATCCATCCATCCATCCATCCATGTGCAGAAGTCAAGAGGAGGACAACGACAGATCTGTCACTTCAGAGATCAATATTGGGTAGAAGCCTGGATTTTATAGGCAGAGGCTCCATTGTGTGGGTGGGAAACAGGTCCAGAGCATTGAGCTGTTTGCCCAGGTCACAAGGCTAATAGGAAGCAGATCTGGAAAGAAAGCCTAGAGTTTCATCATTCATTTATTCCTTTTCCATGAGGGGAAATTACTTTTCTTTGTTTTCTCTTGGGAGGCATACTTTAGGGCTCACCCTTAAGGAAACAGGCTGCTGAGGAGGGTCACAACTCCCCCTGCTGGAGACGCTGCCGGGGACATTGCCAGGTCCTTGGGCTGAGCTCTCCTCCAGCAGCCCCTGGGTACAGCATGTTGGCTAGGCGTCCAGGGTTATGACCCCCCAGGAGGGTCTTGGACCACCCCTGTGTGATGTGTGATCCTGAGATTCCTTACAACTGAGGCACTTATAATTTTTACGGGTAGCACCAAACCAAGAAAGAGCATATGCATCCAGAAGTAGCTAGAAAAAGTGGCATTTCCTTGATTTTTCTAAATTAAAAATTGGGGAGGTGCTCATGCTGAAGGGCAGCTCAGTTTACCAGTGGGAGGGGATTGGTCCGCCCGGGGCAGGCAAATAAAACATGTAAGGCACAGTCTAGAAACGTGCAAATTTAAGAGACCCAGGAATCAAGGTCACCAAAATGCTGAAATGCTGGGAGATGAGGTGCCTCTCTGTGGAATTTGATCTGGGTAAATTCAGAGGACAAATAAAAGGAAGTATAAAGGCAGTGAGCTCATGACATTCACGGTGCTAAGGTTCAGACCGCAGAAATAATGAATTCAAATGCTCTGGTCTCTGACCAAGGACCGGCCGTCTCTGGCAGTCTGGGGAGGGCCGGACCTGCGAGGCTGACGTCAGCGAGGACCACCCTACTCTTCAGTGGCCGGACACGACCTTGGGCCTTTGTGGGCCGCCAGCCTCCGTGCTGTGTACCCCGGGCCTGTGCCGCCCTTGAGAAATCCGAAACCCGCTGCGCCCCTGGAGGCGGCCGGGGCGGGGCCTCGGGCTGGGGCGCGGTATGAGGCGGGGCCTCGGGTCGAGGTGCCAGTCGGAGGGGCGGGGCCTGGGCGGGAGCGCGTGCGCAGGCGCGGGCCGGGAGGCGGCCGCGTGCTGGGGTGTGTGTGTGCGCGCGCGCAGGCGGCGGGCGGGGTGCGCAGGCGGCGGGCGGGGCGCCCCGCGGGAGGCAAGGGGCGGGTGGCGGGCGCGGAGCCGGGGGCGGGGCTCCGAGACGCGCTGGGCGAGCAAGGCCAGGAGCTACGGGTCCAGGGGCGAGCGGCGAGCCCGGCGCGGAGCCCGGCGCCGGCACCATGGACGAGGACGACAGCTACGGTCAGTACGGCCCGCGGCCCGGCCGGCGGACTCCCTCTTCCTCGCTTCCTCCCTTCTCCGGCCCGGCGCTCTGCCGCGCCTCTGGCGGCTCGCGTTTCCTGGGGACGGTGGTGCCGGACGCGAGCCTAGGGCGGCCGGGCCGGGCGGGGACCTCCGCAGGGCACGGGTCACCCGGGGCCCGGAGGCTGAAGGCTGAAGGGCGCTGAGGGGCCGGCGTCGGAGTGCCCAGGTCTCCGGGG
>NC_041227.1:124786851-124813716 GCF_002837175.3 Physeter macrocephalus
ACACACAGTAGAGACCCAAGTGTTTTTTGAGTGAATGCAGAGTACTAAGCACTTACAGTTTTCAAATAATGAATACTGTGTGTGTGAGCAGCAGCTAGAACATGGGGGGCAGGTATCCTGAGGTTATTAGGTGCTTTCGGGTTGAAAGTAAGAGACCCTCAGGTTACCAGGTGATGAGACTTTCTCCTAAATGGACACAGGAAGTGGGAGGTTCAGCCGCCACAGTCGCTCTGGGTCCCGGAGCTCAGGTCTGTTCACGGGGAAATGGCCTTGGGAATCCAATCTTGCAGAGGGTGCCTGTTTAATTTCATCAGTCCACATGGTGTGGAACAGGAAGTAGGAGGTTCAGAGGAGAATATAAATGCATTTCACACACCACAGGATTTGGGACAAGAGAAGCCTGTGTATGGTGTTTTTGTTTTGGGTTGGGGGGAGTCACTGAGGTTCAGCTTTCACCTCTGTGATGCCTGTTCTGACCACCACGTTTAATACTTTAATAACCGCCCCCACGCACGCACCCCTGATTCCTTCTTTTCCACATAGCACTTGCCACTTTCTAGCGTGCTAGTTAATTTATTATTTATTGTGTACATTGTTTGTTGTCTGTGTCTGCCCATGTAACATAAATTCCCATTGGCTATCACCCATTCCCATAAATTAGTCACAGTGTATAGACAAAGAGCAAACCAGTTTTCATATAACAAAAAACCCTTCCGAAAATGAGAACTGCTGAATATCACCAGCTCATGGCCTGTATACTAGGTAGAACATGACTTTCTTCTTCTGTATACATTCAAAAGGTAATTTATTTGCAAAAATGGCCAATTGTAAACCTTTTAACAATCTTCTCATGTAGCCAGCAGAGGGCAGCACAGATTGAATTGACCACATGCAGGAATTTTGACTTTATCTTACACGGCATTTAAAATTGCAGCAGCTGCTTACAGGTGTAGTTGGATGTTCATCAGCATCGAGTTTAGTGTACACTTCTTCTCATTTGTGAGTCGCACTGTTGCTCCCCTGTCCTTGTGGAGGGAGATGTTTCTGTTTATCGCCATATGTCAAATTCATGTTTCCTGAAGCGCACACAGCACGTTTCCGATTGTGACCATGACGGCAGGTGTGAGTCCTTCGGGGCATCGTTCCATCATCGCCAGGAAGTGGGTAATCATTTATTTACCCGGCTTCTAGGGATGGCGCTGCCCTTACCCACTCTTAGAGGGCTGGGTCCAGGTGCAGATTCCTCAACGCGAGGGTCCTCTCTGAGCGTCTGGTGATGTGTCGACCCCCTTCTCAAGGAAAAAATGCACAGAAACTCAAAACCACATGTTTTTTCAGTTTTATGGCATTGATAATGGATTTTCTTCACACAGAAAATAAGACCAGATTTTGTGAAGAATTGCACCTTTCTCATTTTTTTCTTGCAAAAGGTAATGACTCTTTTTGGAAAAAATTGAAATTCAGATTGTATACATAAAATAAAGGCTAAAAGGGCATGGTTTGGGCTTTTTTAAAAAAAAGTATCTAATTGATTTTTACTTTTGATGATAAAACTGCCAAAATTTCTGCCTCACGATGTATGTACTGGCAGATGTGATCAGGTGCAAGGTAAGTGCATGTCCAGGAATTTTTCATTTGAATTCTCTGCGACACACACATGGTATTTCTTTTGTTCTCAAGGCTTTTTTGTGCAGTACTGATTTGATGCTGTTTTTGTCTGTGAGGAAAAACAGTACAAATCCATGTTTTTCAGGTAATCCAGGAAGTAGAAGTAGCCTTTAAAAGAGTTTTGCAGTATTTCCAGGTGACTGGATTTCTGTCTGCAGAAGGTTGAGGTCTTTGTCACTTTCCACCCCAGCTTACAGATGCACTTCTGGGGGTTTGAGGACACTCCCATGATTGCATGCTCTAAGCCACTCTCCTATTGGCAGCTTATCAGGAAAGATCTAAGCTGCAGAGAAGGAGGCCATCAGGAAGCGAAACAGTTTATCTCCAAATCTCAGAAAGACTTCAAGGCACCATGGGCCTCTGAGAATAGAGATACAGAGTGAGGCTAGAAACTGGAGGGTGGGTTGGAAGTCATGGCAGGCAGTTAAGACTTCCAGTTCTCTTCCATCTCCTGTAGCAAGGCGATTTCTCTTCCCCCTTGCTAAAACATGAAGATGAGCCTGTAAGGAAACCGAGTGAAAGTCTGTGTACTTACTTATGAGCTCCTTACCCTTTCTCCTCTGCCTAGCTTCCCAGATGCTGCTGGCCAGGTTTATAGCCCACATAGCTCAGGTAGGAGGTTGGAGATCACTTCTTTAGGTCATTGCCCAAGAAAAAAGAACCTACAGAGTCCGACATGTGGGGTATCCACATGTTATTGCTTTAGCATTTTACAAAGACACCCACCACTCAATAGGTCACAGCTACTACACAGAGCTTTTAATCGGGTTGTCAGTGCCTCTCTCTTAAATGTAAAGAAACAGCCTCTGTTTACTAGACATTTAAGGAAAATCCCCGAACATTAACAACAGAACAAAGCAAACAGAAGAAATTAGAGGAAACAGGTCATGGAAGATATGGAAGAAAACCTTATAAACTGTATACTTGGGACTTCCCTGGTGGCGCAGTGGTTAAGAATCCACCTGCCAATGCAGGGGACACGGTTTCGAGCCCTGGTCCGGGAAGATGCCACATGCTGCAGAGCAACTAAGCCCGTGCGCCACAACTACTGAGCCTGCGCTCTAGAGCCCGAGAGCCACAACTACTGAGCCCACGTGCTGCAGAAAAATTGCAAAAACATGGAGTTGCCATATGCCCTCTACCCAACTTCCCCTAAGGTTACTATCTTACATACCACAGTACAGTTATTAAAACCAGCGAATTAACACCAATACAATACTGATAAGCAATCTGGCAATCCTGCTGGAACCTCACCAGTTTTCTCACTAAGGTCCTTTTCTTCTGGTCCAGGATCTAATTCAGAAGACCCCACCGCAATTAGTTCTGACCACGACAGTTCCCAGTCCTGTGTGTCACGACCTTGACACTTCACAGAGGACTTCTCGATTATTTTGTAGAATGTTCCCCAATTTGGATTTGCCTTCAGTTTTCTCCTGATTCAATTGAGGTTGTGCATTTTTGGCAAGAATGAGGTTGTGTTCTTAGTGTATTCTGTCAGCGTCCATGATGGTGATGAATCCTTTTACTAGTGATGTTAACCTTGAACATCTAGTAAAGATGAGTCCACCAGGTTTCTGTAAGTTTCTGTGGCTGTCTGTCCTTTTGTGATTCCTAAGAATCTTGTTGGGAGATGCTCTGGGGTGATGCGGATATCTGTTCCTCGCCATCCTTTCTCACCCCGCAATTTTCGTGTCAATGGCTGGGTGCTTCCTCAAGTTGGCTCCTGTGTCTTTCAACCTGTCCCCATCATTCTCTGAGCACTTCCTCACTTCCTGCCATCACAAGATTTTCCAGGCAGGCTCATTTTGTGTTTTTCCCTACCCAGCCCTGGAATCAACCATTTCCCCAAGGATCACAGGTTCCTTTTAATGGGGATTGGTATTTAGAAACCAAGATCTGGGCATAGGGGCGTACTGTATAAACATGTTTAACTGGGACAGACATTACCAAACTGCCTTCTGAAACTTGGCACCAACTGCTCCCCACCGCACACTATGAGAATGTCCCCTTCCCCACAACCTCACCGATGCTCTTTAACACTCCGGTAGTCTACTGGCTATTGTAATTTATACTGCCCTGTTTATTAGGGTTATTGGCTGTCTGTCTTTCTTCTCTGAATTGTTCATATCCTTTGTCCTATTTTGCTACTGTTGTTTGTCTTTTTATTGGTTTGTAGGTACTCTTCATATATTTTGGATAGTAATCCTTTGCTTGTAAGTGTTGCAAATATTTTCTCCAACTATACTGCCAGTCTTACCTTTTTTATGAGAGCTTTTGTCATACAAAATAGAATATAAATAATATATTTATATATTAAGTTCATTCATATGAAGTCAAGTTGGTCAATTGTTTTTTCTTTTACGACTTCTAGGTTTTTGTGACCTGCTTAGGAAGTAATGTTCCTTTGCAATAAAATTAGAAAAAATTCACTTAAAAATGTACATATGTACCTATATGTACATATATAGGTATATGTAATACATACTTTTTATATTTACATACTTATATTTGTCATTCTATACTTAAAGAAACAAAACAAAAAACCTCCAGATGGATTATAGGTCAAAGTGCATATACATATATAAGATACACTTTGACCTATAATCCATCTGGAGGTTTTTTGTTTGCTTTTTTAAGTATAGAATGTCAAAGGGAATCTAAATTTTTTCTGAATAGATAGTCAGTTGTCATCACCATTTATCGAAGAGCACATCCTTTCCCTGCTGACCTAAAATACCGCATGATCAGTACAAGGGTAGTGACTAAAAGCGCAAGCCCAGGAGTCAGCTGCTTGGGTTATAGTCCTGGCTCCACGGCTCACTAGCTATTTGCTTACTCTCTCCATGTCCTTTAGTTTTTTCATCTAGGAAATGGAGAAAATTTTCCCACTTAGTAGGGTTATTGTAAAATTGCTTAAAACAATGCAGACACCTAGTAGACACAATACATTTAGCTATTATTATAGACTAAATTTGCACGCACACATTGGTGTGTCTAGCCAATGCTGTCCAAAAAAACATAGTGTGGGCCAAATACGTAATTTAAAATTTTCTAGTAGCCACATTGAACAGCTAAAAGATAAATGATAAAAATAACCTTAATAATATATTTTATTTAACCCAATATATCTAAAACATTATCATTTCAACATATAATCAATATAATAATTAAGATACTTGGCATTTTTTTGGTGCTAAGGTTTCAAAATCCAGGGTGTGTGTTACACTTAGAACATACTTGAAGAACTCAGTAGTGGTTACCACACGTGACAGTGCAGGGCTAGACTAGTTCATGACTTGGTTGTATATTCTTGGAACAATATCACATGTGTACCTGCAAGAAAATTGCTAAAAGAACTGAACAGCCACCCATAACTGAAAAAATATCTCTTGACAAACTAGAAAGAGAAGGAATCTTTTTCTAACATGATAAAAGGTATTTACAACTTATAGTAAATGTTATATTCTGTGGAGGAACGTAGAAAGCTTTTCCTTTAAGATGACGAAGAAATGAAGGGTGTCCATGCTCAGCAACTTCACTGGTGCTGTGCTGCAGGGTTTTCTAGCCCAATCTTTCTCAGCCACGGAGCCCCAGGAGAATTGGGCCCGAACGCTCTAGCCAGGGAAATGGGGCAAGAAAAACGGCACAAGGATTGTAAAGAGGAAAAAAAGGAAACGATTATCTCACAGGTGGATTGACTGTCCGTATAGAAAAGGTAAAAAAAACCTAAAGATAAATTGTTAGAATCATTCACAGAGGTTGACAAGGCTGCTGTTTACAAAGTCAACATATAAAGCACAAATGCATTCCAATAGATTAGCAACCAACAGTAATTAAATACCTGGCGATAAATCTATCAACAATGTGCAAGAGTTTAATGGAAAAAAAATTCTAAAATTTTATTGAAAGACTTGAAAGAGGACCTAAATCCATGGAGAGAGAAAGTGCACTCAGGACCCAGCACACTCAGATGTCAGTTTTCCCAGAGGATCTACAGATTCAATGTAGATTTGCCACTGCAAATCACAGTCCCAGCAGGTTTTACTTGTCTGTTTTGGGGGTTTCTTCACCGCAACGAAGAGTAGCCCCGCTCGCCACAACTAGAGAAAGCCCATGTGGAGCAACAAAGACGCAATGCAGCCAAAAATAAATAAGATAACTAAATTTATATATAAAAATAACTATATACTTAAGAGTCTCAGAAATTATATTACTGAAACAAGAACAGGATCCTATCAAAAAGGAATATTCAGAGATTAAGAGTGAGTTCTTGCAAATTAAAAATAGCAAAAATAGAACATTCAATAGAAAGGTTGGAAGATAAAGCAGAGAATCGTCTTAGTTCAGGCTGCTGTAACAAAGTACCACAGGCTGGGTGGCTTAAACAACAAATGTTTATTTCTCACAGTTGTGGAGGCTGAAAGTCTAAGATCTCAGTGCTGGCCTGGTTGGGTTCTTGGTGAGGGCCCTCTTCCTGGTTTATAGAGGGCTATCTTCTCGCTGTGTCCTCACATGGCAGAAAGAGAGAGCTAGTTAACTCTCTGGACTCTTCTTATAAGGGCACTTATCCCATCAAGGTGGCTTCACCCTCATGACCTAATCACCTCCCAGAGGCTCCACCTCCAAACACCATCACATTAGGGTTTCAACATATGAGTTGGGGCGGGTGGGACACAAACATTCAGGCCATTGCAGCAATATTTCCTAGAAAGCAGCTCAAAAAGGAGAGGAAAAGTAGGAGTGAAAAGATAAGAATAGTTAAAGGATTCACAATGGAGGTCCAGTGTCTAACTAATAGAAATTCCAAAAAACAAGAACTGGGAAAAAAAAAAAAAAGGACAGGAATTTATTAAAGAGTATAAGACTTCAGACATAGGTTCTATCTGGTGGCTAACATAACGTATGAAATTTCACAATACTGAGTGTAGAGATAAGGTCCTAAAAGCTTCCTGAGAGGGGAAAAAGGTCACATACAAAATATTGGGACTCAGAATGGTACCATCACTACCAGCAATACAGGAAGAGGAAACAGTGAGTGGATGCCTCCACTATGCTGAGGAAACATGACTTCGCTTAGAATGCCACACCCAGCCAGACTGTCAGGTGTGAGAGAAGAGACATGCAAAATTCACAACAACGACGATGAAAACCCACCCCTCCACAGCCTCTCTCTGTTAGTTGTTAGAGAATGTGCTCCATCAGAATGAGCAAGTAATCCAAGAAAGAAGAAAACCGTGGAATCAGAGACTCAGGTCCAGCGGTGGGACATGTCCGGGGGAGTGCTCAGGGTGGTGCCACGAACGCGGGCCTCAAGAGCCACAAGGCCAGGCTGAGAAGGAGTGTGGAGGTTTCTGGAGGCCATCTCGGAAAACAGACCGCTCGGCGCGTTTGACCATCTTGACAGTTGCATAGCTTGGTAGAGAGTTTGGCACGAGCAAACAGAAACAAAGGACACTTAGTCCATCCTCTGGTTATTTTAATCATAGTACATTATATAGCTGAGTTGTGAGCGGTGTTTATGGGAATATTAAATACTGATTTAACCAGAAATGTTGGTGTAATTATACCGAGTGGGCGTGTGTATGTGTGTGCGCACCTGGGAGGGGGGTGGGGGTAAAAGGCGAGTCTTCATCTTCCATGGTGGGCAGTTGACGTCTAGAGGTGAAAACTCGAGAACATGTAGTGTAACTAGTTATTTCAAAACAGGGAGGTGCTGAGCAGAAGAAATAGTCGAGAGACCTACGTCTGTGAAGCATGATTCGGGGCTGGGTGTGGGGAGCTGGGCAGGAAGCCGTGGTTTTCTGTTTTAAGCCTTAGGTACTATTTGCTTTTTATATGATGTGTGCATCCTTTGCTTAGAGAAACAAACCAGGCACGGTGGTGAGAGACTAGCCTGGAGAGGCACAAGGTCCCAGGAAGAGGGTCTTGAAACTGTGGTGATTACGGGGCTGAGACTTGGTGGGCAGATGTCAGGCCATTGAATTCCTCAGGGCCGGCTCCTGGGGCCTTGTGCTTTGTGTTGTGCCCTCACAGCTCCACTCTCTATGCTCTCCCTGGTCCTCTGGCCCTGTTGGATTGTGTAGGAGACTGGCTGGCCAGGGGACAGTGAGGTCAAGGTGTCTTCTCCCCGCCAGGGAGCTGAGGTTGGCTGAACCCTTTACCTGCGGTCCTGCCAGCGGCCTCTCTACTCCGCTGCCCAGCAGGCCTGGCCTGGGTCAGGGCCACCCCCTCTCGCTGGCGCTGCTGCTGCGTCTCTCCCTGTGGTCTCCCCACACTCCACCCTCACTTTTATAGACAGTCCCTCTCTTCTCTCCAGACTCCCACTCTGAGTGCGTCTCTGTCTCCTTGGGATTGTGACTGATGTGGGTATTGTGCTGAGAAAAACACTTTTCCCAGAACGTTACGTGAATATTCATGGAAGCTTTCTTTCAGGTTACATCCTGATAAACCCATCATAAGTTGAAAATGTTGTAGGTCAAAAATGCATTTAATACACCTAAACGGAACATCATAACTTAGCGCAGCCTAAGCTGCGTGTGTGTGCTCGGAACACACACAGTGTGTTTTGCCCCCCTGCAGTGGGGCAAAGTCATCTAACACAGAGACTATTTTGTAATAAAGTGTTGATTTTCTCATGTAATGGCTTGAATACTGTATTGACACTGAGAAACAGAACGGTTGTCTGGGTCCAGGATGGTTGTAAGTGTATCGGTTGTTCACCCTTGTGGTCATGGGCTGACTGGGGGCTGTGCTCTCTGCTGCCGCCCAGCATCACGGGAGAGGATCGGACTGCATACCGCTAGCCCGGCAAAGAGCAACGTTCAAAGTATGGTTTCTGCTGAATGCGTGTCGCTTTCACACCATCATAAAGTCGAAAAATCATAAGTCAACCATTGTGGGACTTCCCTGGTTGTCCAGTGGTTAGGGCTCCGTGCTTCCACTGCAGGGGGCATGGGTTTGATCCCTGGTCGGGGAACTAAGATCCTGCATGCTGCAAGGTGTGGCAAAAAAAAGTCAACCATTGTAAGTCGGGGACTGTCTGTATACTTATTTCTTGAGGTAAGTATATCTTAAGGATAAATATATCTCATATATTGTATAATATATGTGGTTATACATGTTAACTATGACAGATACGAGAGATATAGAGATATAAAGAGATGTATATATAGTTAAATTTTACATGTAAAAGAGAATGAGAATATAATACATAAAACAAAAATCTGGAAAAATGTAAAGAATATATACTGAAATGTCATCAGTGGTTATCCCTGGGTGACCGCCCCCCCCGCCACTACTATAATCTAATTTCAATAATAAACGTGTCATGAGTATAGTAAGAGAAGAGAACAGTTTGGTGCAGTATATTAGAACATAGAATGGGGATGAAATTGAACATATATTGGGAATAATTCCCTTAGATTTTTTTTTTTTGACCTCTAAAATCTTCCCTCTACTTTTATCCTGTGAGCTCACAACATACTGTAATGATTACGATCTCTTAGTCATGCTCTTGGGAAATGCGCTGTTATCTCATGTGAGACAGCCAGGGGTTTTTAAGTGATTCCATTCTAAGAAGGTACTTGGGAAGTGAAGAGAGAAACGCCAGCTCTGTCTGCTGCTCTGGGTGAATCTGAGACCAGAAGTGCCACTGTTACTCGTTGGACTCCAGCCTCAGACTGCTTCCAGGGAGGAGGTGGTTAACTTCTAGGAAGCTACTTGAGCTTGACTTCAGGAACTGGGTGGTGGCGGTGAACTGGGAGTGACGCTTCTGTGGCTGGAGGCTGATTGGTCCAGGAGTGCGGCCAGCGAGTTCCCTGTCAGTCCAGGAAGCAGCTCTGAGCTGTCCCGGTGGCTGGACAGCTCACAGGTATTCCTGCCCCACCCTGCCCTGCCTTCCAGGGAGTCTTTGCTCTGAGTTCTCCTTTGAAGAACAAAACCCAGCAACCTTCAGGGTCCTACTGTGACAGAAAAGATGGTCCTTAAAACCAAGGAAGAGGATGGTGAGTCCCAGTCCTGGCTTGGGTATATGGGGTGGGGTTTAAGTAGCTCTTTTGATTGACATGTGAAATTCTGTGACGACAGTTTTACTGCCTCTTGAGAAGGAGTACCAGTTGAGAGGCTCTTGTCTCTGTGTGTGCGTGCGTGCGTATGTGTGTGTGTGTGTGAGAGAGAGAGAGAGAGAGAGAGAGAGAGAGAGAGAGAGAGAGAGAGAGACAGCGCAAGCCAGAGAGATTCTGTGTTTTTAAATTGAAGACGTCCCCCAGCCCCCACCCCCACTCTTTACTTTTCTTTGAAGATCCCCCTGGGTGCGTCTTGGTGGCATGTGCCCTCCTACTTGGTGATGGTGTCTGATTTCCTGAATCTGAGCAGCAGTCTTAGAAGCTCTGGCAGTTGCGTGGATACCCAGAGTGAGTGTGACACTAAAAAGGAAAGATGTTAGAGACCAGGTTGAAAGTATCAGTGAGGTTCAAGATGAATAATAACCATTTTTATTAAATAAAAATGTAACAAAGAGAATATCCATAGTTATTTGATCTTCCTCTTTTGGTATTAGGTAAAGACTGTTTGAAGCCTTGTCAGGTCTGGGGAACTTCCTTCATCTTCTCCACACCCACACTGTAAACAGTGAAGCTATGAGTAAAAGGGTGATAAATTTTGTGGATTATAAATCCCAAAAGCTTTTGCAGAAGAACTGGCTTAAAGCACCCTAGGTCAGGGCTCTCAAACGTTCTGAGGTTAAGTTTTGTGTGTGCATGTGTGTATGTTTTGTTGTGATGCTTTCATCAGATGGCCATGTTTTAATGCCATAAGACAAAAAGCAGAATGTATACTGGTTTGTAGCTGGTACTGAATGATATGAACAAGTCAGAAATAAATATTAGGCTGTTTTTCAAAATGGATTTTGTGAAAGTGATAATAAACTTTGGGGGTCCTTTTTATGCTTTTCCTTATCTGGTTCACTATAAAGTACATTTTCAAGTTTTACCTCTATGTCAGACAGAGTATCTTGGACCATATTCACAGGGTGGTTTGGAAAGCTGTACCGTGTGTGAAAGCCTTTGGGAGAGAGGGCGTTTGGTGTTGATAATGACACTTGGCATGTGAAGAGGGGACGATAAGGAGGCAGTTCTAGGTCAGGGCTGAACCGCCCCCATGGGAGGTTTTGTATCTGAAAGGTGAGTCCACGGTAGCCAAGGTCTCTCGTTCAAAAGGGGAGCCTCGTGAAAGTGGAAGAGGACATTGGCGGATGACACTGGGTTTGTAGGGGTGCGCCGGCCTGGCCTGGGCAGGTGGTGACCACTGCTTACTGAGCCAGTTCTACCCTCTTACTTACTGCTGCTCCTGCTGGATAGCCTGGCTTCAGACCCACCGAGGGGGTGCTAACAGTCGCTTCAAAGTCAAAATCAAGGGGTCCCATGTCGTCAGCCTCTAGCCATCCTAGAGGCTTGAACATTCAACATACACTGCTCAGTGTGTGTGCCCTTAGTTCAGGGGTGGGAGTAGGGCCAGGGCTTTTAGAGATCAGATTTTAGTGGTAGGATTAATGTGCAACTTTGCTTTGAAAAAGTCGCCTTCAAGAATGGGTGGTTCTCCATTTCCCTCAACCTGCCTGGGAATGTTTCATCTTGTTGTCTATTTGGGACATTAGGGAGGGCAGTGTTGCTAAGATAGATTCCCCTACGTATTGAGGTGAGATGCAGAAATGGCATCAGGCAGATGTGAAAGTGAAGGGAGCAAATGGACTTTCCCGGGCAGGTCCCCAAGCATCCCGGGGAGGGATGGTTACGTGTCAGCGTGTGCTTCTCACGCAGTTGCACTGATTAAATTGTTACCCAAAGAGCTGCCCCACACGGGAATGAAGTTTTTAAAAATGTCTCTAAAGGGGCTTCCCTGGTGGCGCAGTCGTTAAGAATCTGCCTGCCAGTGCAGGGGACACGGGTTCGAGCCCTGGTCCGGGAAGATCCCACATGCCGTGGGGCAACTAGGCCTGTGCACCACGACTACTGAGCCTGCGCTCTAGAGCCTGCGATCCACAGCTACTGAAACCCGCGCGCCTAGAGCCCGTGCTCCGCAGCAAGAGAAGCCACTGCAATGAGAAGCCCGTGCACCGCAGCGAAGAGTAGCCCGCGCGCAGCAACGAAGACCCAACGCAGCCATAACTAACTAACTAACTAAATTTATTAAAAAAAAAGAAAATGTCTAAAGAAGTCAGATCCTACCTGCTGCACGAGTGTCTAATCCACAGTCCTTCAGTTACAGATGTGGCTTTGCCTCTGTCCTTACTTGGTACTTATGCTCATCAATTTCTACTCCAGTTATGCAGGTGTGTGTGAGTGAGGACTAACCAGGGACAGTTATGCAGGTGCATGCGAGACTTAACCATTGTACTGAACTGAGCACTGTTTTCTTAACTGCCAGAGGCTATTTTTTAGCCGTTTAATCTTACCTTTTGAGTGTTTGGTCCTCCTTGGTTTGCCTTTGAACCTTCTCTTTGGGATGGAATCCCAGCTCCTTGGTGTGTGTGGCACGAGGCCTTCACCTGCATAGCCCAGGCTCTCTGCCGGGTGCCCTGGGCCCTGACCCAAGGTGTGCTCACTGTCCCCAGGAACCCAGCTACTCCCCGGCCTCCTCCCCTCACTGGGTATGTGCATCCACGCTGTCTCTGCTTCTCCATTTGGGGAACTAATTTGTTCTCAACTCCTGGCTCAGAGGCTTGACTGCTCTGAAGCTGCTTGGTCCCTGGTGCCCTCTGAGCCCTGGACAGGCGTGGCCGCCGTGGCAGCATGTGCTACCACCACAGGCTTGCACACCTACCCCTCTGGCCTCTCCCTTCTGTGCAGGGCATGGGCTGGAGCTCTTTAAATCCCAGCTCCGAGCACAGGCTGGGCGTATGCAGATGCACAGTAAACGCTGAGCTGATGTGGCTTTTATTATTCCCGTGAGAGAAGATCAAGAGCTGAGGGCTCAGCCAGTGAGTTTGAATTGGGCTTGGTCTGTTTGTGGATTATTTATACTCGCTGAGTCTTACCTCTGAACTGGAGGTAACAGTGCATAGTTCATTGTCAGGAAATGCAGAGTTCATAGTCGGACTTTGCTGTCAGGTTCAAATAAAAATGGAAATGAAAAAAGATTTTAAGCCATGGATACTATGTGAGTATAGGATAGTGTTATTTATAGGAAAACATGCTGAATAGAATGGAATTAAATAGAGTGCCTCTCCCTTAGGACATTGGATTTTCAGGTTGCGTCTAGACTACTCTCTCTGATGGTAACTTACCCCTCATCCCGTCCTCTAAATGCGTTCCTTGTCATTGTGCCAGCCTCATGTTGGGCAAGTTGCTGAGGTCGAAGCGAGTATTAAACAGAAAATCAGAGGTGCTGTAAGTGAACATCTGTAGATACTCCTCGCTCCCTTCCTTAGGGGTTGAGTTTGTATTTTGCAAAATCAAAAATGGTTACATCTTTATTTTTAAGCTAGAGCGCTTGGCACCGTACAAAGCACACGTCTCAGCAGACCCGCATCACCATCTGCTGGGACCAGTTTTGAAGGGGACTCGCTCTGGTCTGGATTTCATAGGCTGTCCGTGGACCACACCAGCGTGAGTGACCGCAGCGTTGAACAGAGGGTCAGGACTGCCCTTTTTTCTTGATGAAAGACTGAACAGAAACGGGGCTCGGGTTCTGCTCTGAAAAGAGCGGACCTTTATCCATCATCTGAGGCTTTCTGCAGCCTCCCAAGTTCTCTTTGGTGTGGAACATAAGTGCATAGGGCTGGCTGCCAGTGGTCAGGACCCAGCGTCCAGGAGGCAGGTGGGGTGTGGAGGGCAGCAGGTGGAGTTGTCTGAGGAGCCAGCATTGTGGAAAGAAGAGGCAGGGAGTGTGGGTCCTGGCAGGACACAGGTCTGGGGCCTTAGGAGCCCCCAGGCTGCCAGTGGGCAGTGGAGACGAGGACAAGGCAGGTGCGGTAGATCTGGACAGGAGGCGTCAGGAACTTGTGGTGCAGCCCTTCCTGTGGCTCTGGAAGATTCGCTGAATATGTTTGTGGGGGGGGTGGTGGCTGGCAGCACAGGACCTACATAGGGTTTGCTGCTGGTTACGTTAAACGTGGAGGGGTAGACGTCCTGGAAGCTTTTTATAATATCCATTTCTCACTTTTCCCTTGCATTTTGACAGCCTTCCAAAGGCACCTTTACTGAATTTACATTGTTCTTGTCTCTGCTCCTCTTTCTGTTTGTTGCAGCCCAGCTGAGATTTCCTTTTTAGAAAAAGACTCTTGTAACTGCTGCTGTCTTCTTCTGTTACCTTGTGAAGAGCTTCCACTCATGGGGATTCAGATGGGTTCATTTTGCAGCTGGGACAGTCACTAGATGCAGAGGGGCCACAGGCTTGTGGGTCCGCGGCTCCTGAGGGGGGACATGGAACTCGCCGGGGCTGGCGTTGGGCAGCACTGCTGAGACGCGCTGCTCTTGGGACCCACGTGTCCTCCTTCTGAGCCCGTGCTGGGTGTGACACACCAGTGAAAACGGGGACAGAAGTCAGTCCTGCTGCCCTCAGCTCTGCTCACGGTCAGGACTTGCCCCGCCGCTCCTTCCCTTCTTATGAAGATAATTTCCTGACTTTTGTATGTTCTTCCTTCCTTACCCTATGGAGAAATCATGAAAGCTTAACTTCTTTTTTCTCTTTTTTTTTTTTTTTTTTTTTTTTTGTGGTATGCGGGCCTCCCTGCGCCACCAGGGAAGCCCCGAAAGCTTAACTTCTGACCTAGAAAAATGCAATACATTTCTTTTCTAAGTCAGTGGCTGTTTCTGCATCTCAAGTCTCTTCTGTTAAGCATTCAGGATTCTGATTCATAGAAATATGTTGGAATCCCAAGTAGACAGCGTGGCGTGATGGTATAGTTGCCTCAGGGATTTCACACGCATTATAACAGGACTCAAGTATGTTCCTTCCACTAAAGGAATAATTAGTCATTAATCTGAGCAAATGTTTTGGGGTAAGTGGCTGGTGACATTTCCATATTTTCTCTGAATAGAAATTTCAATATACAATTTTGCCTCATTTGTGGATCCAGATACACAGAAAGGTATAAAATGCGGCGTCACCGCCTCTGCGTGCTCCCTGTCCACACTCCTCATCTCTGAACAGGGTCCCTGTTGACAGTTTCAAAGTGCGTCCTTCTCAGATCTTGCGTTTACCAGCATCGGTGCCACGCGCATGGTGTCCTGTTCCTTCTCATGGCACAGTGTCTGGGAGATCTTTCTGTGCTGGCGTCTACCAGTCAGCTCGTTCTTTTTCATGACCAAATCGTGTGTAAGTAGTTTTCATTTTTGCACTTTTGGGAGTACGTCCATTGGATAAGTTCTTAAACGGAATTGCTGAATGGAAAAGTACTGCAGAAAGCTCGCGCCGTTTACACTCCCCAGCAGAGCCTGGGCCGCCTGTGTACTCCCGCGCCCTTGGCGGACGCTCTCATTTCTGCCAGACTCACCGGAAGCGGTGTGGTGTTCATGCTTTAACTTGAGAGTTTAAGCGTCCTTCATGTCTGGCCATTGTGTTTCTCTTTCTGGGTCTGCTTTTTATGTCTTTCGCTGGTTGTGTCCACCTTTGTCTTACTGCTCTGTACGCTGCTCTCCTTGTGAAAAGAAGTTAATCCTCTGTCATATATTTTGCACATTTGTTGTCCTGGTTGTTTACCTTTTAGCTCATAGGACTTTATTTTCCATTCTGAAGATTTACATTTTATTGTAGCAAACTGAACAGACTCTCTGAGATTATGACCATATTAATCCATGCTTTATTCTAGAATTTTTGTGGGTTTTTTTTTACATTAAAATCTTTGATTCAGCTAGAATTTATTCTGATATAAATGAGGTAGACATTCAGCTTAGTTTTCCCTCAAATGGGTAGCTGGCTAATTGCCCCCCCCATTGGCTGAATAATCCTATTTTTCTTTATATTTTTGTATCTTTTAAAAATATTTTCTTTATGAGATTTTATGACTTGAAGTGCCACCTGTGTGTTTCAGTATTTCTTGAGTTTCTTTTCTGCTGTTTTCCTTCTCTAGTGCTGAAATTTCAAATTTTTGATGTCTCAACGCTTTAATCTCTGGCAGAGGCTCCCCTCACATTACCCTTCTTCCTCTTCAGAGTTTTCTAGGCTATTCATACATACATTTTCCATATGAACTTTAATATCGTTTTATCTGTTGCACTCCTGTGAAACTCTTGCTGGTAAGGTCAACAGTAGTTTTAGAAACTGATGCACATACTGAGGACAGCTTTTCCCCGCAGGGGTCTTTCTGCCGTGCTCAGATCTTCCTTGTTTTCTTGGTGACTTGCTCCTGGCACAGTAAGCGCGCGGGCTTGCGGGGCATTTGCTGGTGTTACTAATAGGGTACCTGGTTTATGGGTGGTAACCATGTTTTCCCCAAAGATAGTTAGATTACAAGTCTGAGAAAGTAATTTTTTAAAGCTTTTATTTTCTCTGTTGGTAGATTTCCTGAGATTACTAGCCGGTGAACAGTCTTTTTCTCTGATCATCGCTGTGATTTCATAAACTTGATTGTGGGGCCGTTTATTGAGATCTGTCTTCAGAGAAGAGGCAGGCCACACTGCAGACTTCCTGTCGGTAGCTTTTCACTCTCACTTCTTGTCTCCTTGCTTCCTTGGATCATACTCTTTGTGCCAAGAATTGATCATGGTGCAGGCTTTGCTGCCAGCCAGTCTGGCCTGGCTTCAGCTGAGGCCTTTGCTGGTTTACACGCTACAAGTCAAGCCCAGTGGTGGATCCTCTGTTGCTGAATTGTAGCTGGTGAGTTAAGGGTGAGCCACGGTGAGCCTGTGCCTTATGACCGAGTTGTGCACAGAAAGTGATAGGTCAGGACCTGCCTGCTGGGACCTTTAAATCCCTGGAGTGTGTCTGTGCATATTTTGATGTTAGCTCACAAAGAGCGACATAGCCCTTAGGACTGTGCAGAGTGCTGTGAGAATATTTATGGTATTTTACTGGAAGGCAAGAGCTTAATTTCATGGACAGATAACCCCCTGGGAACCGGACAGTGTCCAGCCAGGTGGTAAACTGCATGATACAAACATTGTTCAAAGGAAATGGTATGAAGAAGGCCTTTAAGTGAGGGTTCATTTATGTGAACTGAGGGAGTTCTCCCCGTAAGAGGTGGCTCTTGATGGCTGGCCAGGATGAGCCTCTAAACAGTGAGAAGGAAACAGAAACAGGTTGGGAACGAGGTGCTCTGGTGGACCAGGGAGGATGGACTCTCCCTGGGGCCGGGTGAGGGATGGGCAGCTCACCAGACTGAGTGTCAGATAGGGACTCTCAGTCCACGTGTTTGCTGAAAACTTGCCTCCTTTTGCAGCTTAAAGCAAAGATTTCATAAATAATTTTAGGGTTTATTTCTCGTAGATTTGGTATGATTCTTTTAGATGAGAACTGCCATTTCGACACAAAAATAAAATTGTTCATATTGTGGCTGTTTCTTTAAAGACAGGCTAGGCTGCAAAGCCCAAGTGTTTGGTTAAGTCTGGTGACCCTCTTGGTGATGAGGAAACCTCAGAGTATGAGTCCCACGTTAGTGTAGTGGGGGAGGATGCCTCCTATCAGCAGTTTCCTAAGGGCAGAGGACTGGAACGCAGGGAAGGGTGTGGGATTTTTAAGTTTTTTTCCTCCTGTTGTGTGCCTGGACCAGTGGTTCTTAAGCAGGACACTTTTGCCCTGCAGGGGATTTGGCAATGTCTGGAGACGTTTGGGGATGTCCTATCTGGGGGATAGGATGGGGTGTTACTGGCATCCAGTGGGTGGAGGCCAGGGTGCAGTTAAATGTGCTCTAAGGCACCAGGATGCCCTCGACACAGAATGATCCCCGTAATGTCAATAGTGCCGAGATCGGAGAACCTCATCTAGTGTAGTGGTTTATTTTCTCTTTTTTCTCCTTGTTTATTTGGCACTTGTTTTAAAATCCTTATGTCTCTTCCCTTATTAGTCAAAGGCAGTGCTTCCCAGAGGGGTCTGCAGACAAGGCTTCCAGTCACCCTGTGTTCTGGCTTAACATGGGGGCCTGAGCCTCTGGAACCCGAGCCTCAGCCTGAGGTCCCAGATCTGTGTGTCTGATGGTGCCCTTGGTGATCCTCGCGCCTCTGGAGTTTGAGAGCCACTCCTCTCAGGCTGTAGCGACGTTTCTTGTCACCAGCCATCTTACAGTATCGTCCCTGGACCCACCTGCCTCACTCACCCTAACCACAATATACTGGAACGCTATGTTGCAGCCTCTGGTGCGGAAACACCTATGGCCCGTGTGTGGAGAGAGCGGCTAGCACGTGGCCTGAGTGGGAGGCAGGTCCTTTTTAGTAAAAAGGCTGGAGCGTGCCACGTGGAGACAGGGGGCCTAGGGCCTCAGAGGACAGGAGGGGGATTGTGTTGGAGCAGCGTGGTCAGCACCCCTGCCTGCTGACACAGTCCTCGGCAGAAGGAGGTGGCCTTGCGCGGAGGGCAACAGAACAGCCTGCCCTCTGGAGCCTGCCGTCTTGTTTGTCCACTCAGGAAGGGAGAGGGTACCGTAAGTAAGGGTTAACATCCTGCCTGGGAAGCCACCATCAGCTTTTTGCTTCCAAGGGGGAGAAAAAAGCCGCTGCAGCCTGTGAGCAAAGGCTCTTGGCGCGTCCCCCCTCCGAGGCCGCGAGTGGGGGCGTGGTGGGCGGGGCACTGTCATCGCATTCATGGAAATAAGCCTGGAGGACGGAGCACACGCTCCAAGTGTCAGCCCGGCGACGTCTCCGTCCACGCCTGCCTTCCCCACCAGCATCGGTTCCCTCTCCACCCGGGTTTCCGCTCAGCTTTTGTGTCCGCGGCCGCCGCCTCTGCCCTGGCTGTGCGGACGCACGTTCTGTGCGGGCTCCATCGCTGCCTCCGCCCGGCGCTGTGTGGGCAGCCGGGGGCCTGGGACTGGGGGGTCTTGGTGCCGGGCCACCATGGCCTCTGAAGCTGAGAGCTGCCAGCTGCCCGGGCTTTGACGTCGCCGCCCTGGGGCTGCCGGGATCCTGGGGCTGCCGGAGAGGGGACTCGCCCCGGGTAAGTGGCCGGGTGGGTGGCTCGTGTGAGCCCATCGTGTGCAGCTTCCTGTAGAGCACGGATCCCTCTGTTATTATTATGCGCCGCCGCCCGCTGCCGGCCTCTCCCACCCAGGAGCAGGCAGCAGCGTGATGTGTGCAGCGGCTGCTTCTCTGCATGTCTGTCTTGTGGTTTCGCATTCTGCTCTCTCCTCCTAGGGTTTTTCCAGTAGCTTCTTCAAATAGAGGTTTAAGCCTTCGGTGTGGTTTCTTCTAGGCCTGAGATTGAGGAACAAGCTAATAACCGATTTCTGTGGCCCTGCTCTGGTAAGGTTAGAAATAGGCCAGCAGAAAGCAGAGGGGCAAATCCGGGGAGATCCCCCTCTCAACCCACCCTAGGAGTTTTTATTTTACTCATTAAGAACTTTGGAACCTTCCCCAGGTATGGTAGCCCTCTTTCCAAAAATACACATAGAAGAGAAGCTGGAGTCCCACGTTTGTTTTGGTGCCAGGGGTCTGTTCCAGCTGTCAGCCAAGCGGGGGTGGGCAATGTTTCAACCTGCAGAAGTATTCAGGGTTTTACAAAGGGCCAGCGTACACATAGGTTTTAGGAAGGCGGGTAAAGTGAGAGCGAACTGACTTCTTCAGCTCTTCACGCCCTCACCGAGCCTCTCTTTTGGAGGGAAGGGATGTGGTGGCCCAGCTGTGCAGTGCCAGAGATGGCAGCTGGTGTGGGGAGGGAGGAGAGGGGCGCCGGTGCTCCGTTCGGCTGCTAGGATGGGAGCTCCCAGGCTCTCCCTGAGAGCAGGAGGGCTCCGCGATGTCTCAAGGAGCCAGAGGTAGAACATGGCTCTCCTTGCCGAGCTGGCTCCAGCTCTGCTTGCAGTCTCTGTGACCCTTTCAAAAACAGCCTTGGAGACAGAGATCGCAAGTATGAGTGCTGGAGAGAAACTGCTGCAGAAGTCCAGCTGGATCACATAGTACCACTGCTAGGTTTTAGAAAAGCTTGAGCTTCTTAAAATGATTATTTTCTAGTGTTCAGCTTTTCTTGAAAGCAGATGTTAGCTTTATTTTTCTAAACCAAACTTTTAGGATAAAATTTTATGACTGTTTATTTTACTACCTTGAAATTTGACTTCATTTTCCCTTTGGTTAGCTGGTTGAATCATAAGGTTATGCAAACTGGTCTTTGAGTTCTAGGATTTATTAGATAAAATGTGTTGATTCCCTTCTCTGTGTCAGGTAAGATGATAAAATACCCTGCCTTCATGAGACAGTTTATGGAGCTGTTTATTATACACCCTCTCATTGGGAAGGACAAGGATGCTGACATGCCCATTCCTGCTTAAGGAAACCAGGGCAGGGAGAGGTGGTGGTTTTCTCCAGGTCACAGAGCAACTAGGCAGTGAAGCCCCACACAGGTGTCCCTCCCCCCGCCCCCCAATCCCTGGGCAGTGTCTCATCTCAGTTAAGGGGGCCTGAGTTGTTAGGTTAGCGGTTAGATGAGACGTCTCAAAGACTGAGATAGGAACAAAGTTTTCCTTAAAGATGCAGACTATGGTAATAAAATCTTTAATATACTTACTTCTAGGTGGGAGACTGGGTGGTCTTTGTGTGGAAAGAATTTAAGGTAGAAGAGTAAATATTCACCTTGGCAATTTCCTAGAAGGCACCTCTCACCTCCTGTGTTGAATGTCAGTTATGCTAGCCACGTGCCAATTTAATTCTTTCTTTTAGAATCACTTAGGCTGTAAATTGGTGGTGAGACACTTCTCTTCCAGTGCTTTACACAAAAGTCAAATCATAGCTTCTTGGGAAAGGGACTAAGGTAAGCAGAAATCGGGAAGTCAGGATATTGCTATTAAAATTTTGTTTCATTTGTTTTTAATTATGGTAAAATATATGTAACATAAAATTTACCATTTTAAGTGAACGGTTCAGTAGCATTAAGTTCATTTACCTTGTTGACAACCATCACCTCTATCCCGCTCCAGAATTTTTGCAAAACTGAAACTCTGTCCCCGTTAAACACTGGCTCCCCATTCTCCCCTCCCCCAGCCCCAGACACCCACCATTCCACTTTCTGTTCCTGTAAATTTGGCTTCTCTAGGGACCTCATGTAAGTGGAATCGTACAGTATTGGTCCTTTTGTGGCTGGCTTATTTCACTTAGCATAATGTCTTCCGGGTTCTTTCATGGTCTAGCACGTGTCAGAATTTCCTTCCTTTTCAAGGCAGAATAATACGGTATTAAATTATACAGAGGGTTGCTGTAGTTTTGACTTAGTTGGAGGGAAAAGGAATTGTTTCCCAAAGTCGGGAGACTTTCTGTAAAGGTGTGAGGTGGTCATGTCAGCAGACTGTTGGCCGTATATGTGTCTACACGTTTCAGATTTCGGTCACATCCCTTTGCTACGTCCTCCTGTGCCTTCTGGTCTTGACAACTACCCTGAGGTCTGTCTCTAAGTGTGAGGCTGTCAGCGAAGCCCCTTAGTCATTGTAGCTTTCTGTTTCACTCATCTCTATGTTGCCTTTGCTTAAGGACCCTGTGAATTTTGGTTGTTTTCTTATCCCCATCATGAAGATCTGACCTCATGTATTTCTAACGTCAGCATAGAATTGAGAGTTTTGTGAAAGTCTGCTGGCTGTTTGTATGTCACCAAAGCCTGAGTTCTTTCTAGTCTTTTGGGTTTTTTCACATTGGAAGGCGCTGGGATCTCTTGGGAGACCAAGGTGACTTACCCCAGGGTGGGGCGGAGTGAGTGATCTGACCGGAGGATCTGCACAGGCTGATTCAGAAAGTGCCTGGTGGTATGACCGGCACTCACCACACCGTGAGTTCTGTACGCAGGCCTTTTGATCTTTGTCTTTGGAGGCACACCGCCTTCACTCCGTGGGCAGCTTCCCAGATTTGCACTCTTGAACCCAAAAGCTGTTTGTAAATAGCTCACGTTCCCTCTGGAGCTGGTAACAGTTTCTGGAGAGGGTACAGGAAGGCCCAGTGCTTTACTTTACCAGGCTGCTGTGGCTCCAGGTGGGCAGGTGGTTTCTGAGGCTGTGTGTGTTTTCAGTTTCATGAAACTCCAGCCTGGAAAGGGTCTGGCCTTGCTTAGCAGGGCACCCTGGCCGGCGCAGGCTCCGGAGGCCTGGAAGAGCTTCTGCACACCGACGCCCTCCTGGGCTGCATGGAGACCAGACCTGTCTGTCTCCTTTCTCCACACGTGGGGAAAAGGGAGGGCCTTATGGACTCTTGCCCTCACCTTTTAAAATGTTTCCCTGCTGTGCTGGTTTAAATTTAGAGCCTTCTTATCCACCGAAAGGCAAGGGCTATACATAAGAAGGATGATGGTTGATGATTATGGTGGAAAAAATAAGGCAAATGATGTATTTTAAAGCTAGGCAGAGGGACCTGGTATAGCTGGAGGACCTCAGGGAGCGGTGTCTGGGCCCTAACGTGCACCTCCAACACTTTGATATATGTCACCCCTGGGGACGAAGGACAGACAACGTGGTCCCTTTTGGCTGGCAGCCGCCTGTATTCCTGTTGAGCAGAAACTGCTGTCAGAAGATCTGCCTTTTCAGTTGGACTTCATGGCAGGTCTCTGGGCACCTGCCCGTGACTGTGACCGCTGGAGAGGGAGAAGCTGGACCTAGCGATGCCGCATGTACATATCTACCCGCCCCCAGCCCAGAAGGAGGGCGCTGTCCCTTTAAGAGAGCCTCCTTTGTATGCGCTGGATGGAGCTCAGTGCTGCTCTGGGTTTCTGCCGGTTAAATCCGCAGAGCAACATTTAAATAAAGAAATAAATAGAAGGTCCCCTTGTGTGGCTTTTCTATTCACAGCCGAGCACAATGGTCCCTTGTTGTTGTAGGCTCTTTAATCCCCTTCATTAAATTGGAGCCCTGCAAGGGAATGGTGAGGGGCTGCTACTGGACTGGTCCCCGTGCTGGAAGCAGGGCACCTTGTATTGAAATTAACCTTTGCAGGCATGAATTCCCAAGGCCTCCAGGCCCTCTGCCCCGTGTCCTTTATGCGCAGGCCGCTGCCTCCCTAGTTGCCATTCTTTTCAGGAGAAGAGGGTTTAGCTGCCTTCCTGGCACAGAAGCGTGGCTGCAGCACGTGGCAGTCGAGGTGGGGGGGGGGGAGGAGTTGTTTGTTGCTCTGCCATCTGGCCCATCAGATCTTTTACAGTTTAACCCTAATGGCTACGCAGGAGAGCCAGGGCGTGGGTAGACAGATGCCTTTCCCAGGGGCCCACGCTGCTTTCTCAGAAACTCGGGGTGCCGAGTAGATGTGGTGGTTTCTGAGTGCCAGCTGTTCCTGTCGTGTCCTGGTGGCAGCCTTCCAGGGTCCTTGAGACGCCAGCTAGGATCCTAGGGATCACTTCCTCCTCTGGCTCTCCAGCCACGCTTTTGATTCTTCATGCTGTTAAATGAAATTAAGCATTTTGTCTGTGGAATTTTTTTTTTTCCTCATGGGCAACATGAGAATGAGGGCTTGAGTTGAAAATTTGGTGTTGCATTGATAAGTTTAAGCAGAGGAAAATACATTTGTTAAAATGCTGGATTTTTTTTCCTCACCTCAGCAAAATTCCACTAGAAAAATGAGATCTAAATCTGCTTCTTTTTTGTGTGTGTGGTTAAGTTCTTAGGTGATTTGTTGAACCAAAAGGGAAGCGGTGCTGTGATTTAAGGGTACTAAGTGTGGAATGGAGAAGCAATTTAGAAATCACGTGGTTTATGGCAGGAGACAACTTCAGAGTAAATGTGGATAAATGTCTTGCCGGTTCTAACTGCACGTTGGCTAGAAGTATCTTCCATCTGACCACCAGGACATATTGATGTTCCATAAGATGTTACGGCAAAATCCGAACGAACTTTTTGGCCAGCCCAATAGAAGGCCTGTCTTTTTCTAGTGACCATAGACTAACATTTTTATTTTTCATTTAAAAAATGGCAGTAGTACTTAACTGTATTTTTTTAAGCAAGTATTCAGGAGCTCATGTGCCCCATCTCTCTCCATTCCCAGACCCCCTACCCAGAAGCAACCACTCGTAATGAACTTTTTCTTGTTTTTGATCTTCTGGTAGATGCTGCCAGGTTTGTATGAATAGTCTCTTCCTGCTGATTATTTTATCAAAGTCAAAGATTATCTCCTGATTTCCTTCACTTGCAGCATTCTTTCCTTCACTCTCTCCCTGTCCATTTTTGATAGTTTTCACAAATGTCTGGTCACTTAATTTTCATCTTTGAGACTTTCATACACACATTCACAACCTTGATTTCTGTCTGTGATCTTTCACGCGTGCCTCCTGCTCCTTTGTAAGAGGAGGTGCGGGGACGCCGCTTGCCCTTCGTGTGCTCCTGCCCCTCTCGGGCCCTCACACCTCCGTCAGCTCTTCCCCCATTTCAGCATGCTCACAGCTGATTACATACAGCTTTTGTCCTGGAACCTGAAGTGGCCTCTGTGCCACGTGCTCCCAACCAGCACCCGCCCCGCGACAGGAGTGTGCGCCCTCCTGGGAGCTCTCCCCAGCACCAAGGTCGATGCCTCCTTTCTTGCCTCCCATTGGCATGTGGCTTGAACCCTGATTCCCTCTAGCCTTTGTTTTTCCTGTTTCTAGCTACCTTGTTCTTCTGTTGAGAAAGAGACCCAGTGATGCCTTCTCCCATCGTAAACACTCCAGCTCTTTCCCATTCATTCTCTCGTCCACTCTTCCTGAGGACGGTCTTCTTGCAGCCCATTGGCCTCTTGTTCTGATCGGATCCTCTCCACGCTGTGAGCGTGCGTGCGTGTCGGGTCAGAATCGTTTTTGTTTAGAACTTTGAAAGCCCCTTCCACTGTCTTACGGGATCTCTGTTGCTCCAGCCCGATTCTTGTTTTGTGGGTGGTCTGGTTCCCCTCTTTACTCCTCATCGAGGTTTTAGGATCGTCTTTAATCCTTCAACTTCTGAACTTTACTCTGAGGACTTCTCTGAGGTTAAAAAAACTTTATTATACTGAATGGACTGACTTCTTGCTTATATTTTGTTTTGCTTCTTTTTTCAACTCTTTTCCTTTGCACTTTATTCTGTAGGAGTGCCTCAACTTCATCTTTTATCCTTTTATTGACTTTTTTTATTTTGGGAGAGGCTAGAGGGGCAAAATATGTTTAATTTCCAAGAGCTTATTCTTTTTCTGTAATTGTCTCCTTTTCATAGTTTCCTGTTCTTTCAGAGTTTTCTTCTGTTCCCTTAAGTGTCTCTGTCTGCTCCAGGGTAGCTTATCTGCTCCCTGCCCTGCTGGTTCCCGTTCGGGCCGAGGCTCAGCCATCTCTGTGCGGAAGAATGATACGGTGGATGGGCTGAGTGGGGGCTCCACGTGTGGGGATGGGCCTGGGGCGTAAGTCTGCTCCCCACGGGGCAGTACCAGGCCTCCCAAATACAGGAATCGAGGCTCCGCCCTGGGCACCGTCTCCCATGCTTGCTCTCTGCGTGTCGGTCCAGCTCCTTTGTTTTTGTCTGGGGACAAATATATATTCAGAACCTTTGGGTGCCAGGCGCTGTGCTGGGTGCTGCGAACATGGCAGTGTCAGGCATGCAGGGTCCCTGCCCTAGTGGAGTCTGCTTTTCAGAGGGAGATGTTGGCGCTCTGCCTTCTTTGCCCTGGAAATTCGTTGAAGCCTCTTTTGCCGATGGCCCCTCTCCCCGTACTCTGTGGTATTGCAGGATTGTACCTTTTTGTATTCCTTTACTCTCTCTAAAGCAGCATCTCAGAAGGTGGAGGACCGCAGGCACATTTTGGACTTCTACTGCAGAAACTAGATTGTGACCTTCCAGAAAAACTGTCTTGTGCGCAGGCTAACCCAGAATGGCTGGGTGCTTAGATTCTGAAAAGGAAGCCACCACTGAGAGTTTCCAGTTTGGAACAATAGAAATTGGCTTCTCAGGGTATCCAGCAGTCTTGAGATACAAATTTTTCACATCATGGTTCTGTTTTTCATCAGCCTTGTTATGAGGACCGTAGTCTTGCCTCTGATTGGGGCGAGACTCCTTAGTGATCTGATCAAGCCTTCTCTGTGGTTCAGAGTCAAAGCCTGGTTATTCATTCCCCCATGGAATAGCTATTAAAGAAATGAACTATTGCCTCAAATTTGCAAAACCATGTTATGTTAGAAGCTCAGGAAATTAGTTTCTTAAAGGGAACTTCTCATCTTCATGGACTAGAAATTTTTCTGGTTTGTGAAGTCCAGGAGAAGCAGAATGAACTCCTTTAGGCGTGCTTTTCTCTAGAATGGGGTATGAATCAGTAGAGTTTGTGTTGTTTCTTAGAGTGGTTTTTGCTCTAACTAGAACTGATCTGTTGTTAGTTAACTTTCTCCTGAAGTAGCTGTTGGAATGCTCACCCCTGAGTTCACAGAGACACAGTTGAGGCCGCACTTGGAAGGCCTGGGCTGGGTGTAGGTGGTCTGTTGGAATCTCTAGATGGCTCTGTCTTCCAACCTCTAGTGAATTAGGAGTGTATTTCAAACTACAGGACTCAGTGCGTTCATTAGGCTACGAAATCAGTTTCGTGGGCCACAGCCACTGTTAGGAAAACTAAGAGTGAAACAGTAGAAAATGTCAATGGATTTCACGTGGTGAGGGGTTTGTTTTTGTTTTCTTTTTTTGGCTGCACTATGCGGCATGTGGGATCTTAGTTTCCCAATCAGGGATCAAACGCATGTCCCCTGCAGTGGAAGCATGGAGTCTTAACCATTGGACCACCGGGGAAGCCCCAAGGGTATTATTTTTGATACTGTTGTGTATGGGGGAGATTGGGTCATGAAATCGAATGCTTTTCTTAATTGTGGGTCTTGGAGAAGTTTAAAAGACACTTTTCTAGGGACTTTCCTGGTGGTGCAGTGGTTGGGAATCCGCCTGCCAATGCAGGGGACAGGGGTTTGAGCCCTGGTCCGGGAAGATCCCACATGCCGCGGAGCAACTAAACCCGTGAGCCACAACTACTGAGGCTGTGTGCCACAGCTACTGAAGCCCGTGCACCTAGAGCCCGTGCTCCGCAACGAGAGAAGCCACCGCAATGAGAAGCCCGCACACCACAACCAAGAGTAGCCCCCGCTCGCCACAACTAGAGAAAGCCTGCGTGCAGCAACGAA
>NC_041227.1:124814407-124816135 GCF_002837175.3 Physeter macrocephalus
AATAAATGCTGGGGAGGGTGTGGAGAAAAGGGGACCCTCTTGCACTGCTGGTGGGAATGTAAATTGATACAGCCACTATGGAGAACAGTATGGAGGTTCCTTAAAAAACTACAAATAGAACTACCATACGACCCCGCAATCCCACTACTTGGCATATACCCTGAGAAAACCATAATTCAAAAAGAGTCATGTACCAAAATGTTCATTGCAGCTCTATTTACAATAGCCAGGACATGGAAGCAACCTAAGTGTCCATCGACAGATGAATGGATAAAGAAGATGTGGCACATATATACAATGGAATATTACTAAGCCATAAAAAAGAACGAAACTGAGTTATTTGTAGTGAGGTGGATGGACCTAGAGACTGTCATACCGAGTGAAGTAAGTCAGAAAGAGAAAAATAGTTACCGTATGCTAACACATATATATGGAATCTAAAAAAAAAAAAAAGGAAAAAAAATGGTCAGAAGAACCTAGGGGCAAGACGGGAATAAAGATGCAGACCTACTGGAGAACGGGCTTGAGGATACGGGGAGGGGGAAGGGTAAGCTGGGACAAAGTGAGAGAGTGGCATGGACATATATACACTATGAAACGTAAAATAGATAGCTAGTGGGAAGCAGCTGCATAGCAGCAGGAGATCAGCTTGGTGCTTTGTGACCACCTAGAGGGGTGGGATAGGGAGGGTGGAAGGGAGAGAGGTGCAAGAGGGAAGAGATATGGGGACATATGTATACGTATAACTGTCACTTTGTTATAAAGCAGAAACTAACACACCATTGTAAAGCAATTATACTCTAATAAAGATGTTAAAAAAATAATAAATTTATTTTTTTTAAAAAAGACACTTTTCTAGACAAGGGTGGGGAAAAGCTGGATAAAAAAGGAAGAATCAGCTTAGAACTTAATGTAACTAACTAACTAACCTGTGCTGAGACATAATCCTGGTCTATTGTTTCTACCCTCTTCTATTGTCTTCCATGATTTTTATGAAATATCTGGGGAGAGTAACTGTGCTCTGAACGCAGTAGATTCAGTTTCAGTGCCGTGGTGGGCAAGTCGTGCACCCTGACTGTGCCTTCAAGCAGAACTGTTCCACTGTGCTGCCCAGTGGAAACGTAATATGAGCCGCAAATGCAGTGTTACTCTCCAGCAGCCCCTGTGAGCACAATTAAAATAATATATTTTATTTACCAACTTATCATTTCAATGTGTAATCAATACAAAAAAGTATTAAAGAGATATGTTACTTTTTTGGTACAAAATCTGGTGTGTATTTTACACACACAGCCCATCTCAAACTGAGCTAATCACGTTTCAAGTGCTTACTACCCACACTCGGCTTGTGGCCACCACATCATACGGAGCAGTTCTCACTTACTGAGGCGCCTGCGCGAAGGATGGAAGCATCCAGGTACTGCCCCTCCCATCTGGCAACATGGGGCCCTTTGCTGTGGCCCCCAAGGGAATGGGACCAACACTTGTGAGCCCCTCCTAAGCCCCAAGCGGGATGGGGCACACTTCAGTGACTATGGGACTTCACCCTCACAGCAGCCAGTGCATGGGTGAGGGTGTCCCCATTTATTTATTTATTTATTTATTTATTTATTTATTTATTTTTTTGCGGTACACGGGCCTCTCACTGCCGTGGCCTCTCCCGTTGCGGAGCACAGGCTCCGGACGCGCAGGCTCAGCGGCCATGGCTCACGGGCCTAGCCGCTCCGC
>NC_041227.1:124816205-124840881 GCF_002837175.3 Physeter macrocephalus
GACCCGGGCTCAAACCCGTGTCCCCTGCATCGGCAGGTGGACTCTCAACCACTGCGCCACCAGGGAAGCCCGAGGGTGTCCCCATTTTATTGGTGGTGAACGCGGCCTGAATAGGTTCAGTAACTGTGCAAAGTGGCCTGAGTGCTGTGTGGTGGGTTGGATCTGGGATTGGAGCCGGGCATGCCTGATGCCAGCTCCTGTTCTTCCATCGACCACTGGCTGCCCGCACACTCAGAAGGGCCATTGTAGGGCCTTCCTACCCTGAGCCCCTGCTTTTAGAGGAGATGGAGTCTGGAGGAATGAGGAAGCGTTTTGTGGTGAGAACTGTGATGGGAAATTAAGTAACTTTGTTCTGATGATAAGAGCTCATTTAAAAATATGATTCAAAAAATGTTAAAGGGTATAAAGCAGAGAGAAAAGTCCCCACAACCCCATCCTCAGAGTTAAACATTGTTTCAGTTTGGGGGTGTGTCCTTCTAGATTTTTTTCTCTGTACATACTAGTCTCTCCCCTTCCCCCTCCAGAATGGCACAAAACTGTTGTTCACGTTGCTTCTCTGTTGCCTCCCCCTCCCCGCTAGGGTCATGGACATCGCCCTGTGTCAGGGCTGGACCCAGTGAGGGAGCTGAGGCCTAGAGAGATGGATTAACCAGGGGCCTGAGCCCCTCACCCCTCAGGATGGAAATGGCCAGGGCCTGGCCAACAGTCCTCTTTCATTCCTAGCCAACCTCATCTCATCTCAGGCAGCCTTTTCTCTCTTGTTTTTTTGTGACAACTGTTCCTTTATCAGAGCTCTTCTCTGTGATCCACTATCCTTTCTAACCTTGGTAATCCGGACGGAGAATGGGAGCCAGATCCGTCCCCAGCAGTCGTTCATTTCCGACACTGGCTTCTCACCTCTTCCGTGGTACCTTTGTCCTTTTGCGGTCTCTGGATTGTATTTATTTTTGGCGAGGTAAAAGCTCTCTTAGTAACCCTTCCCTCCTTTTTTGTAGTTCCCAGTGACCTGACTGCAGAGGAGCGCCAGGAGCTGGAGAACATTCGGCGGAGGAAGCAGGAGCTGCTGGCCGACATCCAGGTAGGAGCTGGGCAGCCACCTCGACCAGGTGTCTTCTCGTGACACCTTCTGACTTGGTCTCACCACAGTTCTGATAAAGTGCAGGTATTGATAACCAGCTTTGCTTAACAAGTGAGAGTGGAACCTCAGAGAGGAGGAGTGCTCTGTAAGCTGCACCCAGCTGGCCGGCTGTCAGGCTAGAGTGACAGGTCTCCTGACTGCGACTAGAACCCAGGCTTCATGTTAAGTAGACCCATGTCCATGTCCTGGTGGCCACTTTCTGGCAGGGCGATTCTAGATAGAGAATTTTTTGCCTCTTTGGTCTTCAGTTTCTTTATCTGTAAAATAGGAATGAAAACACCTGTTGATAGGTTGCCATTAGTTGGATTATTTTAGCCCCTGGGGAAGGCAATTCTTTTAGAATTCTCTGCTCTGTAAAACATTTGAGAGCTCAGGGGCAGGGACGGGAGGGGGCACACCCTGTAACCCCAAGCTGCAAAGTGCATCGTCGGAAAGACTGGGCGTGCTCCAGTGTTGGTGTGAGTATACTTTGCTGTGGCCCTAGTTCTTTGATTCCTCCTTCACTGGTAAGTGCTGGGAAAGCTTAGCAGTTCTTCACTCAAAGCCCCCTCCAGCATGACAGTCGTCCACTCTTGAGGGCCTGCTTAGATGGGGGAGGGGTGGAAGGCAGGGCTGGGATCAGCGTTCCCTTTGCCAGCCACTTGGTGGCACCGTTGGCCCAGCACCAGCACTGCTGGCCGGGCAGCCTGGGCGCTGGGGAGAGTGGTTTCTCCTGGGAATCTTCTGTCACCCTCTGTTCAGTGAGCTGCAGATGTGCTCCAACAGACTGTGTTAAGGCCGCCGTTTTCAGTGGAAAAATACATATTGTACATAGTGTGTATGATTATAAATGTCTGTCCTAGACTGTAAACTCCTTGAGGTCAGGAGGTATCTTTTTCACCTTTGTATTCCCTAGAATGTTTACTCTCTGGTAAGAACCCAAGAAGTATTTGTTGAATAGATGAATTTTCCAAATATTTTTAGATTTTGGGGGGGCATCATCTTATTTAATTTCATTTTGCTTTATTTTAGTTTTTGGTTGGAGGCAGTTGTGCGAGATTTTAGAGATTTTAATTTGATCTGTATCTTCCTCCTGGTGATTCTGGGCTGTGTGTTTTGCAGAGGCTGAAGGATGAGATAGCAGAAGTAGCTAATGAAATTGAAAACCTGGGGTCCACAGAAGAGAGGTGAGTCTGTCCTCTTCCAGGTGGTTTTGTGGCTGTAGCATCGCCAAGTGCCAGCCTGCAATTGTACACACGTGGTGTATTTAAGAAGAAAGTGTGTTTTCTGCCCTCTTTGCCTAGCAAGCACGTACGTTACCATACTTTTTGCCTTCAGCGCAGGGACTTCTGAATGTGAGGGCTTTTGACATTGTTGGAAAGGCTGAACTGGAGAACTTGGCAGGTCCCCCAAAGCCTTAAACTGCCCTTAAACTGTCGTGTGAACTATTTCTTCCCTCCTCTTGTCCACTGTGTACCTATTCTAGAGTTTCTGTTTTTCCTTTTGGGTAAAGGAAAAGCTTAATGGATGCTGCCAATGCAGTTCCAGAAGGCTGGAGGCCCAGCTGTGTCTGAGTGTCATCACAAGCTTGCTGGTGCCTCACTAAGACTTACGAGAAGAGGACGTAGAAATGAGATTATAGCACAAAGTGACAAGGGGTGTCTGCAGGTTATTTTCTTCTTTTAACTACCTGAAATCTTAGTTACTTTGAGAGTTTAATTTTGAATGGGGTTCCCAGACCATTTTCTAACTGCTTAATGTCGTAAATGGGCTATTTCTAATTCACTACATGTCTGTATTTTTCTAAGCCTGAGTCTCCCTGTCTGGCTTCATGAGACTGTTTGATTTTGTTATTTTAAACTTGTGTGGGCACGGCCATCAGGGATTAGTGAAGCTGCATGTCCTGCAGAAATCAGCCAGCTCATCACATCCAGTCACAGCATTGTCAGTTCTGAATTATAGCTTTCTTACTTGCCATTAAAAAAAAATTGTAGCGTGAAAGAAATGGACAAATAGGAGTTCATCAGAATTTACAATTTCTGCTCTTATAAAATATACTCTTAAAAGAAATGAATAGGCAAACCACAGATGAGAAGAAAATACTTGCAATACCCAAATTTGAAAAAGGACCTGTATCCAGAATATCTATAGAAAGAACACATAAAACTTACTAATAAAAAAAAAACAGCTTAGGGACTTCCTCGTGGTCCAGTGGTTAGGACTCCGCACTCCCAATGCAGGGGGCCCCGGTTCGATCCCTGGTCAGGGAACTAGATCCCGCATGCTGCAACTAAAAATCCCGCGTGCCACAACTAAAAAAGATCCCGCACACTGCAACAAAGACCCCGCACGCGGCAACGAAGATCCTGCGTGCCGCAACTAAGATCCGGCGTAGCCAAACAAACAAACAAATCAATCAATCAGCTTAACTAAAAAATGGGCAAAAAACTTGAACACTTTTATATGTATAATAGACACATGAAAAATGCTCAGTACCATTAGTCATAAGGAGATGCTGCTTCACACCCACTAGGACGGCTGGCATTAAATAGACAGGTGGCGTCTCAAGTTGCCGAGAGCTGGTGAGAATAAGCAGTGTAAACACTGGGGAAAACGGGATGGCAGTTTCTCATAATGTTGACCATATATCCATGCTGTGCCCAGCAATTCAGCTCCCAGGTATTTACTCAAGAGAAATGAGAGCGTGACCACATGCATGAGGATATCTACAGCATTCTTATTTAAAATAGCCAAAAACTGGAATTAGCTTTAAATGTCTACCAGCGGATGAATGGACGAACAGATTGAGGCAGTAAGCTATTAACTTACATAGCATACACTTCTGGGGTTTTGAAAATGCTCTGAAACTGGATTATGGTGATAGTTGCACAACTTAGTAAACTTACTAAACATCATTCAGATGTACACTCAAAATGGGTATGTTATATGATATGTAAACTATACCTCAATAAAGTTTTAAAAAATCATGTTAAAAAAAGAAACCCACTGCAGTAGAAGGAACAAATGAGCCTGGGGCCAGGGTCAGGATTTCAGTGTCCTTCCATAGTTAGACCTAAGCGTGCCTGTGCTTTCTTGGATAAATCTCAGAAATCCCTGCAAATCAGTGGACACATGTGGGGGTCATATCAGTCTTTCAAAAATTCTCGAATACCTGGAGTACTTAAATGGCTGTGGTGGTTGTTTTACAGGAAAAACATGCAGAGGAACAAACAGGTAGCCATGGGCAGGAAAAAATTCAACATGGATCCTAAAAAAGTAAGTGGAAAGGCAGCAGCCAGAGCCCATAGTCTGTAAGGTGGTGGTTTCCACGGTGTCAGCTGGAACCCAGGGGGACTGAGACAGCTTCCCTGCCTGTTTGTAGAATGCAGCTCATGTTGTGAGCCCTGCTTCCTGCAGAACTTGGAATTACTTAGTAGATACTTCCTCTGTGTCCAGAGCACCCACACTCATTCTTCCTGCGCCCTTGTCTCCTTTCCGCACCTTCCTGGGGTCTAAGGCACCATTGGCATCTTTGCTGTCTTTCCAGGGGATCCAATTCTTAATAGAGAATGATCTGCTGAAGAACACTTGTGAAGACATCGCCCAGTTCTTGTATAAAGGTGAAGGGCTCAACAAAACAGCCATCGGTGACTACCTGGGGGAGAGGTAAGGCCTCCGGAGACACCTGTGGTAGGTTGGTCAGCAGTTAGTTACCTAGAGAAACAAACTCCATCATGCACCGAGCTTTGTCCTGAGGGGTGCTGGGGAACAGCAGCTGGCGTGCTTGGGGGCGGAAGGACTCCTCCTGTGTTCAGCTAGCAGACAGAGAGCTGCGGGTAGATGGCTGCCTCCCCGCCCCGGCCACGGGCCCGCAGCGCTCAGCGTGGTAGGTGGCCTGGCTGGGGGTCAGGATGACCTTGGATTCTCAGCATCAGTGTCTGACTTCTGCTCTCCCCGCCACCGCCGTATCTTTTGTTTCTCTTGCTAGAGATGAGTTTAACATCCAGGTTCTTCATGCGTTTGTGGAGCTACATGAGTTCACCGATCTCAACCTCGTCCAGGCCTTACGGTGAGTGTGTTCACAGCTAGCAACGTGTGCAGCGGGAGGCGGGTCTTTGGTTATGCATCTGTCCTGTGTGGCATTTTAATGAAATTTACCTTTGGCGGTTATTTGAGTGTCTCGAAGCATCTTAAAGGAAAGTAGTCTATTGGCCTATGATTGAAATGATTGGATGGTTAAAGGGAATTAAATTGAAAGCAAATTTTGCAAAACTGTTCCTCAGGTCTTTCATTTAACATTTTGGAAATTGATGAATATTTACACTTTGAATCTTTCCCACTTTCGCTTTAGAAAACCCTTTAATTTCCTGCCCTAGAATAGGAAGTAGATAGTGTGCCCTTCATTTTAGAAGGAAAAAACTCAACATTAATTTTTTTGCTAAATCTATTACCTGTGTCTTTTGAGAAATTGTCATTTGGTATTTTCACTGCCGTTAGTGTAAATAATATCATTTTTTGTGTTGTCATTTAGGTAGATGAAAATAATCCAGAATTAAATCTGTCGACCACAGGTCTCTCTTTGACTTAAAGGGATCAGTCGTGAATGCTTTGATAGAAAATCTCTTTTCCTGCTATGTCATCTTTTTTTCTGGAAATTGGAGTTCTTTTATTTTTTTTTTTTTTTGGGGTATGCGGGCCTCCCTCTGTTGTGGCCTCTCCCGTTGCGGGGCACAGCCTCCGGACGCGCAGGCCCAGCGGCCACGGCCCACGGGCCCAGCCGCTCCGCGGCACGTGGGATCCTCCCAGACCGGGGCGCGAACCCGGTTCCCCTGCATCGGCAGGCGGACGCGCAACCACTGCGCCACCAGGGAAGCCCCAAAACTTGATTTTAAATATTAAAGAATGCATTGAGTTCTGGGAAAAATTGACAGAATGATTAACCCTGAAACATATCCTAATAAATTACCGAACTGTAAATTAAATAAGGAATGTTTTAAGCTAGCATTTCTAGCAATGGTAGAAAACAGTAGAGCCGTTCCTAATTCTTATATGAACAAAAATGTCCCAAGAATTTTATACGAGTTATAAAGGGATTTAAGAATGAAGGCAATTGACACACATTATTTAGAATTCCCAGGAACAGAATAAAGATTTCTAATGGGGCCTTTTTAAGGGAAATACGTTGGAATGAACTTGAGCCAGACAAAAGATGGATGGAGAAATGATATTGAAGGGTTAGTGCTGAGCGTTGATTCCATTCACTATAGGTGGCCGCTGGGCCTGCGCGTCCGGAGCCTGTGCTCCGTGGCGGGAGGGGCCACAGCGGTGAGAGGCCCACGTACCGCAAAAAAAAATAATAATAAAATAAAAAAATAAATAAAATGAGCATTATCTATATTTCAGTCTTGTGTATCAGTCTGAGGAGGAGAACCATTCTTTTGAACAGGAAAATCTTAATTGTTTTCTAAATTCATTCTCTCCGATCGAGAGAATGGTGATGTGGAGTAGTTAGTCTGCATCTTTTCAGAGTTACTTGACAGAAGGCTGAAGTCCCCCACATCTCCCTTTGCCGCAGAAATCATTCACGGAGAAACAAATTATCTCCCCAAGTCCCATAACCCGCCCTGTCTTCGCCTCCTAGGCAGTTCCTGTGGAGCTTCCGGCTGCCAGGAGAGGCCCAGAAGATTGACCGGATGATGGAGGCGTTTGCCCAGCGCTACTGTCAGTGCAACCACGGGGTGTTCCAGTCCACAGGTGCGCGTGGGGTGGGGGGCGTCCTCTCCTGTGGTTGGCAGTGCCTGCCAGGTTCTCTTCTAGGTACTAGGTCATTTCTAAAACAAAAAGGCTTAGGTTCTTGCCTAAGAGCATTGCTTTAAATGGTATTTATAATAGTAAAAGGTTGGAAACTATCCAAATTCTAACAATAAGGTAGTAAGAATGTAAGTTAGGGTACCTCTGAATTATGAAGTATGCAGCTATTAAAAAATCATGTTTTTAAAAAGAGGCTTTATTGACATGGAAAAATGCTAATAAGATTAGCCAAAAAGCAGACTTCAAAACTATGTATCTGTTTTCATTCTAATTGTGTTATACAGTCTGTATCTGTGAGATACATTTGTGATACCTTACACTTAGGCACATTTATGTAAGAAAGCAAAATAAGTTATTACTAGGTGGTGAGATTATAGGTAGTTTATATCTTCTTTTTTATACCTTGTGCTTTTCTGGTTTTCTATGGTGTATGTGTTCTTCTTTTACAATCTGAAGAAATAAACGTCTTTAAGTCTTGAATGCTTTACGTTCTTTCCCGTGCCTTGCTCTTTTCAGTGAGCAGTATATAACCTTTCAGTTAGAGCATACCCAGGTGCGTGGATTTTGCCCATTCTTTTGAGAGCACTGCTTTTTATTCTCTGTCTCATCTGGAGTTTCTTGTTCTTTCGGGTGGGATGTTTCCAATCGGATTTTGCTTTTCTCTCTTAGACACTTGTTATGTCCTCTCATTTGCCATCATCATGTTGAACACCAGCCTGCATAACCCCAATGTCAAAGACAAGCCCACCGTGGAGAGGTTCATCGCCATGAATCGAGGCATCAACGACGGGGGAGACCTGCCTGAGGAGCTGCTCCGGGTGAGTTTGGCGCTGATTCAAGACCGTGGTCCCGGGCGGCGCTGATGGAGGGGACGGGAGGGACATGGGATCATCCAGTGTCTACTCGGACCATACACATAATTATGTGAATTTCATTAAGAAATTGGTAGTGAGGCCCAGTGAGGAATCAGTGGGGGAAAGTGGTTTATAAACCTGAAACTAAAGGCTCGAATGGAAGTCGGGCTGATCTCTTTTCTTTCTTAATTGTCCATTAGGCATCTTATTTCTCTCGTCTCTGTGAGCCCCTAAAGGGAGAGACGTTCTCCATGCCACCTGTGCGTGGCACACAGTGACACTTACTAAATGAATGATGGGAAAAGGCGGGAGGAGAGGTATTTCTAGGATCAGAGACATGCAGTGTCATCTTTTATCCCAGAATCTGTATGAGAGCATAAAAAACGAACCCTTTAAAATCCCAGAAGATGATGGGAATGACCTTACTCACACTTTCTTCAACCCAGACCGAGAAGGCTGGCTATTGAAGCTCGGTAAGTGATGCCGTCTGGGTTAGGGCTCCTAACGCAGAAACGTAGAAAGAAAGGACGTGTGTGTGCACGCGCGCCCACCCGCGCCTGCACTGTGGGGAAAAGGGGGTTGGCGCAGGAGGCGCTGAGGAGAGACTTTGGTATCAATTCGTGCTGTTCTAACAAGATCGCCTCCAGAAAGGAAGTGAATGCACGGCTAGTGCCCCATGGGACGCACAGAGACTCCTGGGGACAGGCTTGCCCGCATAAATATTGCCTACATGTGTTTGCGCTCCACATTTCCGCTCTGGGGCAGTTCCCGGAGGACCTGGTCCTTTTCCCTTCCTGGCCCCCCGGACCACTGGGAGGGCGGCCAGCTGTGCCCTTCTCTCTACTTCCCATCACGAGTTTGTATCTGGTGCTCCTGCCTCCCCCACCCCGGTGCATCATCACTTCCTTCTGCATCTGGCTCCCCACAGGCAGCGTGCATGGCAAACCCAAGGCCCTGGCTGCAGCGCAATCCACGGCACTCTTACTCATTCTTGGGCGCTGGTTTTTTTTTCCCCCCTCCTTTCCAATACAGTATCAGCCACATTAATGATTTTGTTCAGAAAAATGAAAAATTATTCCTCTTCCCTCTGCCAAAAGTGAGCTTGTATTGCTGAGATTTGTGGTCATGCCTTGCCATGAAGGTGACAAAGTAACCAAAAGGAAGGTTTTTATACACATTCATAGGCACATGTGATTATTTCATTACCCATTTCAGAATGCAGAGAGAGCCCCCGGACGTAATGATGTTAATTTTTTGGCCACTGAGAGAGTACTTTCCTCTGTTTTCTCCTGCCTTGGCCTTTTGATGTGTGGGTTCCTGCATTATCAGGAGGTGTCATTAGAATGATCCTCCTCTACCATTTCAGCTCCTGGTCCCAGTGAGGTTAGAAGTCCTTACACTCTATGCCATTATTGACACATCTGGGAAGCGCTGAAATGAAATGTTCAATTTCTGACTAGTTCAGATGGCCGTAGGATTTGTATTCCCTTTTAAAAGCATATCCTAAGTCCTCGTGTTTATACATAGTGACTTAGTTCATAAATTCTCCTTAAGCACCACCTCACTGGCCGGAGTTTTAAATGTCTCTTGAGTTTGTCAACATTTCATGTATCTTTAAGCCAGTAGAATCTTCGAAGTTAAGGCTCTAAAATTCCTCACCCCAGAGGTGGCCACTCTGCTCTGCGTCTTTATTGCCAAGTGGCTAGAGTTAAAAGGAAACCTGCTGGAAAATTTAAAAGTGCATCCAGGTTTGGATTTGCTTCCCCCTCCAGCGAAATTTGTTTAAATGCTAATACTAAGTGTTAGCTTTGACAGCCCAGATAGTAAAATTAGAACAGTACGAAGATTATCTTGGTTCTTACACCAGGATGACATGTAAATTCATGAGGCATCCCATATTTTTGAAAAAGAAAAAAATTGAACTAAACGTGAGACTCGTTTTTAGGTCATTGCATTACTTTTTCCAGACCTCCACCAAACCCTCCTCAACTCTTCACATTGTGTTTTCATTGTAGCACACTTCAAATCACCCCTTCGTTTGTGTGTGCCACAGAAGGCAGGCCTTCCAGCCGTCTGCAATTGTGTGTATATGTCTGTGTATGCATATAACCATAAGATTTGTGTATTCTTGTGTATACACATATGTACATATGTATTCACAGGCTTGTGTGTGAGCATTTTTACACACACTTTAACAAGAGGTAGCCATCCGAAGAGAGACATTTAATTTTCCCCAAAGTAATCTTCACTGTCTTTGCTCTGGATTCAGGATATACTAATAAACATCAGCTTGGTGAGAGCTGATTTGTGGCATCTTTGAGGCCAGGATTTTGGTGGTGCCTCAGATCTTGTCTTTACCAGATGGGATGTGGCAGATGAGGCCAGCCCCTCATTCACACGCCGGACAGTGGCGTTTGCCCTGTTACTGTCTTTATGTCCCGTCCCCATTAGGCAGACATGAATAACTAATACAGTGCACCTTAAGATTAAGGAGTCGGGTTTAATTTCTTTGTTTTAATTTTCTTTTCTCCCTCATTTGTATGTTTCCATGATTTTGGCTCTCCTTTTCCTTGCCCCAAACTCCAGGAGGTATGTAATCCCCTCAACCTGCTCGCTCGCTCTACCCAGGCCACTGTAATCGCTGCAGCGTTTTCTTATTTTGTTATTTTTGATTATTTTGTTTTAAATTGCTGGTGGTAGTGTTAATGCTGCTTCTAGCTTGCCATACAGTCCCTAGGGAACTGGTCAGGATTGGGGGTGCGGAGTGATTTTCATGTTTCCCTTGGAGGGGTAGTAGTGCATAGTGCATCCAACAGCTGGGCACCCAGATGTGGGACAATTTGAACTTTCCTGAGTGCAGTAGTGCAAGAAAACACACTAAGAGTGGATTTGTAAACGCAGACAAAGTATTCACTGAATTGTCTCTCGGAATTATTGGCCAGGCATATGCTATATTACTGACTCAAATTGACACTCAGGAACTTCAGAGATTTCTGAAGTGGAGGAGAGGAGGAGGAGGAGGTTGTGATTCCCGCAGCCGTGTGTTCACGCACACGTGCCGTGACCAGAGAAGCAAACTAGGAAAAGAAGTGAATTAGAGAACATAGGACATTTGCCTTTGCGTGAAAAAGGGAAATGGTGTTTCTTAAACTCAGAATGAGGCCAGGTAAAGTTAAAAAGATAAAACCCCAAAATCCCTTCTTGAAGTCCTTCTGTTTAATCTCCTGTGTTTTAGGGGAGGGCATTACAACCTCGGCTCTGTTTTTTATGTTTTGTTTTGTTTTTCTCCCTCCTCTTTTTCAATGAGTCATCGTTCAAACCCCCAAATTGGCCTCGTAGTTATGTCGTTGGTATCTGCTCTCCACTTGCTGATTCAGGGAAACATGTTTTCTAGATGAGGAGCCCTCAGGTGTCTGCTTCAGCCTCACTTGAGCAGAGCCTCAAGGGAAAGAACGGCCCCAACACTGACATTTATGAAACGTTTCCGGGCCTTGTCAGGTGGTTCCCACCCAGCTCCGGGGGAGCCAGCGTCTGGCCTTTACATCTACGGGGTGGAGGCCCGCAGGCTGGGAGGTGGTCCTGTGAGTTCCTCAGGGACTGTCCTAGGTGCGCGCATCGGTCTGTCTGCTTGTTTCATGTCTGTTTCCCTTTCAACATGAAATGTGTCCCTGGGACCGCGTGATGCTTCATGGTAGGGGTCTCCTTAATGCAGCAGGTTGTCGGGAAATGAAATAGCCAAGCTTTCATCACCAGGGAGAGGATTTGTCCGGCTTTGCTTTTTGTCCTAGATTTCCTCCCATCTTCTTCCTTGTGACATCTGACCCCTCTTCCACGACCTCCTGAGCCCCAAGTGCCCCCGGGGTGGTCCTGTGAGGGGAGCACACGGCAGTGGGCATGGGTTGAGGTGTCCTGTGTGCTGAGCCCCGTGTGGGGATGAAGGCCCAAGAGGCAGAAGAGCTGCTTCCTCGGGTTCTGAAAGCGGGAAGGGGGCTTCCTTTTTATAACAAATCGGCTCCAGTTCTAAGTATATTCCTTGTGTTCTTTCTCCTCCTGATTTATTTCCGTTCTGCCCAGCCTCTCCCATTTACTCACGCATGTCGTATTTCCATCCATGGTTTTCTTGATTCACGCCCTAGGGCCTTAGGGGCCAGAGGCACGTGCTCACAGAAGCTGGCAGTTGCTGTGGGCAGAGAGTCGAGTCGGTCTTCGCTTGACAGCAGCAGGCGTGCGGGTGGGGGCGTAGCGCGTGCTGGCTCAGGGCCAAACTCCTTCCGTGAGGGGGTGCCATTGAGAACCTCAGCAATTCATGATCAGTCGCTTAACCTCTCAGAGTTCGGGCACCCAAGCAGAGCCGTGCGAGGGGCCCGAAAGTCCAGTTGTCCTTAAAACTGCTACCAGGACCGACGCTGGACACTTCATTTCCGTGACAGGATTTGCGTTGCTCCAGCAGTCGGATCCTTTGAGGAAACCTGGCGTGATGACACAGCCACGTCCTGGCAGCTGGAGATACTCCCTGTAAACCCTGTGCCCAGCTGTTTGTGGTGAGGGGCAAGCAAGGAAGCGTGACTGGGGTCACTAAATTTACACCCTGTGGTCCTTGTTCTTTATGAGGATTGGAGAAGTGATGTTCTCTGTAGGTTAAGTCAGCAAAAGAGCAGATCCTGTCCAGGGCAGTAAGAAGTGTTTATGAAATGCTGTGTGTATCTCACCACGTGAAGGCCTCTCATATGGTTCATGTTCAGAAAGCTTTCCCTGGACTCGGTGTAAGTCGAGGAGAAGAAAGGCTTTGCTCATGGTCAGATTGAGAGCAGGATGTGCCTTCACTCACCGAGGCCATAGTGAAGTTCCCCTTCCTTTGTTTCATCTTGGGATAGCTTCATGACCCCGGTGTTTCTTCTTCTTGAGAAATATCGAGAAGGACCAGGGGAACCTCCAGCAGCTCGCGGCCGCCCGTGAGAGCTCACTTGGCCTGTGGCCTCCTCCTCCGGTTATTTTTGTTTCAAGATTCCGGTGAGAAGTCCAGAATTGAATAGGGACCTCTGCTTACCAGTGGATTCTTCCCTGATCCAGGGATACTGCTTTGCCCCACCCAGGACTCTGGGGGAATTTAGGACACTGGCGCAGAAACCTAAAAAGCCAGTGTAGAAATGCACTACAGTCAGGAAAGTGGGGTAGAAGGTGAAACCGAAGGAACTTGGGTTCCATGTTCCAGGAAAACTGGATTTGATTGTGAGGGGATTAAACTGTCTTACTTCCTGGTTCCTCCTCCTGTCCCGTTCTGATAAAACCCTGGGCTGGTGGACCAGCAGTGTAGCGTAGCCAGGGGGCTGACCCTCTCCCCTCCTCTTGTGTTTGCCCATTTCCACCGCATCCATAGGCTTCTGCTGACGCTTCTCTGGTCCATCACCGTCCCAGCCCGTGCTCTCATCTGCTGTCCTGATGTCATCTCCAGGGGGCCACCCAACTTGCTTGCTCTGCTTGTACCCACAGACTTTCACGCTGTGAAAGGTGCTTCTGTTTTGGCTCTGTGTCTCGTTACTGATGTAAATCTGCCATGGTCTCAGTGTCTTCCTGGCGCCCTGCCCCCGCTTCCTCGTCCTGCACCCTCTCTGGGGGCAGAGCTTCGAGCCCCCCGGAGCCTGCGCTGGCTGGTTGACTCCTATCCAACACGCATCTCTCTTTGCTCTGCAGGTGGCAGGGTAAAGACTTGGAAAAGACGCTGGTTCATTCTGACTGACAACTGCCTTTACTACTTTGAATACACGACGGTGAGTGCCTGCTGGTCAGCTGGGACGGGGGTGGACCAGGTTTAAACAGCTCTAATGAGACAGGGTTGGAGGACGCAGGGGGAGACAGTCAGATTTGTCCTGCTGCATCTTTGGGGCAGGAGGAGAGTTTATATGAAGTGGAGGGGTTAAGACGAATCTCAAGAGGGGGGGCCCGGGTGTGGTGTGGGGTGTCTCGCCACAGGAACCGTAGCTCAGAGCTGACATGCACTTCTCCATTGGGACACCGTGCGCCCGGCCAGGAGACAGTGGCAGACAACATCATACACGGCATTAGAAGTGGGTTGTGGCGCCGAGCTAGAAAGAATGAACTTGGACCCGTGGCCAAGAGAGAGTTTCTAGCCCCATTAAAAGGGAAACGAAGCTAATTGTGATGCTGTGGTAGCAGAAATACTGAAGTACTTGATTTAGAAGAAAGAGCCAAGGGGCAAAATATGTAATAGAGAAAAAGAAAGTGAAACGAAATGGGAGATTACCTGGAGTTTTAAGAAATTGACGTTTACTGAAACTGAAAGTTTTGTTGGTTTTTGTTTAGTGGGAACGGAATTACAATACGTACAATACTATGAGAATAAAGATTGTACAGAGTCTATGAGAATAAAGATTGTACAGCAAAAGCTTTTCCGAAGCTCCCTCTAGGAGCCCCCAGGAGGCCCAGCAGGTTGGTAGCCTCAGGTTGGATCCCCCTCAGACGGGCTCCCCACAGCTGGAGGCCCTCGTTTCTGCCCTGTTCCCTGTCATCGGAAGAGCAAACCATATACCACTGGCAGCACTGGAACGTGTCTTAAATAAATCAGGGCAGTTGAGATCCTACTGAGAAAACGAAGGTTTAGAAGTATCTTTTATAATAAAGGTAGAGCAAGATGGGATTAGAGTCCTGGCAGTGTTTGTGTGAAGCTCGGCAGGAGCCAGGATGCAGGTCCACGCCTGGCCCTTTGCTGCAGCTTGGGGGTGAAGCAGGTTTCCACCGTATTCCACACTGTGGTTCTTCAGCTTGCAGACGTCGTGCGGATGTGGCTTCTCACATGGGGAGTGAGAGTCATGACAGTGTCAGCTCATAATTCAGTCACTCAGCAATTTCCAAGGGAATGCTGACCAGGATTTTGTGTGTTATGGGGGCTAAACTCATGCCACGTTAAGTTCTGAAACTGGCTTTGCTTTTCTGGTATTAAAATCCTTTCAATTATGAGAGTACTGTATTTCAAATACCCAAAACAGTACAAAGATAGATTTTTTTTTTCACCCCCCAGAGTACCACTGTGAACAGCTTGGTAAATTTCTTTCTGTTTTGCCCCTGCCCCACCGCCTCATACATTAACTTTTTTTTCTAGACTGGTGACATCTTTAAAATCTTGTTTAAATCTTTTTCACTGGTCTCTGGGTTAATATGAACCATGTGCGGGGCATCTAAACAGTGCACCCCTAAGTCCCGGGACAGTCTCAGTGGTGATGCAGTGAGATTCTAGAATCTTGTGGTTCTTCCTGACGTGGTGGCGTTACCTGAATTCAGTCCAGCAGCACACCAGCATTTTATCAGGCAGTGGGAATCCAGAGAAGACGTTTCTGAAGATGCCGAGGGGGGAGCCTCGGGGTTAAGATGGTAGGTGGAGATGACCACACAGAAATTACCTGACAAAGAGGAAAAATCTAGTAGAAAGAAGTGGGGACATAGCAGCCGGATAAGGAAAGGGCAGAACTCATTCACCGCACTTCACAGGAGGCAGCAGGGGCCGGGGCGCAGCCCGGAGCCGGCAGAAGGCCCCTTGCTGCGTGGCCAGGCACAAGCAGCCCCAGAGCTCCCCGTGCCCAGGTCTGGGAGAAGTAAACCGAGTAGGAATTCGTCCCTCCTCCCCCTTCGCATGGAGCAGTGGTGAGGTCTGCTGCAGGGTAGAAACCGGGGAAAGGAGAAAAGTGGAAAAACAGGACTCACTTTCTGCGATATCTGTGAAAGCTCCGGGTGTGTGTTCATGTAAGAAGACTGTCCGTGGGGGGCGTGCAGTGAGCATCAGCTCCAGGAGATGCCGGACACCAACACCCCGGGGAGAGCTGGGGCTCGGGGTGTCTGAGGGGGGCCCTCCCTCCACTCACTTCTCTCCTGAGACTCTGGAAGTGGCCAGAACACCAATAGCTGGCTCTCCAGTAGTTTCAGACTTCAATGAGAACCAAAACTGTATATTAAGAATATGACTGTATAATTGTAGAATTATCACTTATTTATTAACACATAAGTTAAAACTTTAAGGAATGATTAGCCAGAAATGTAATCACTATCCTAGAGGAAAGGCTTGAGACAGTCATAGAGATTGTGTCTGAAAGACAAGCATTAAAACAATTAAGGGCCAGCTAACAGGTGCGGAGGACAGATGAGGATGATCCCAATACCAGAATGACTGGGACCTGCACATGCAAAGACAAGTTATGAGATTATTTCCCGAAAAAGGAGAAACAAACCTGAATCTGCAAATCGAAAGAGTGCATATGGTGTTTCAGGAACATCTGTCCTTAGGAAGCTTGGTGCCAAGGCATAGCCCGGTTAAACTGTTGAATTTGGAACAGAGTCTTTGGCCATTGGTTGTCTGGACATCAGGGAGAAGAGGTGAAGGCTGATGGCCTGGCAGGTGTGGGAGTGGCCTTTGCTGAGATGGGAAGCCCTGGAGGAGGGCCAGTTGGGGGTGAGGGGATGCAGGGCTCTGTTCTGGACAGGAGTTTAGGTGCTTTTTGGTCCAGGTGGCGTTATCAGGCAGGCAGTGTCTCTTTGAGGATCCTACAGTCTGGAGAGGGGAGGTGAGGCTGGAGATAGTGAGAAGGTAGTGACACACGACACGACTATAGTCCAGGCATTGCGGGCACAGAACAGGGGCACCTCGGGCGAGACTTGAGCTTCCTAGGGTTGCTGACACTGGAACTGAGGCTTGAAAGATGAGTAGGCGGGCCAGACAAAGAAGCAGGATAATTTTTGTGTGAAAGGGCCTTACGTGTTCCCCACTGGAGGGCCACCCACAGCTCTTGTCACACTCACTCTTTCAGAGCGTCTGTGGAAGCTCCTCCTCCAAAGGCTTTTCGGTCTTAGGGATTCATAGTGGCATGTTGACAACACCCACACATTTCTTGGCCCTATTCTTGTTTTTAAAGCTGCTCTGTGGACTTCATGTCGTGGAGGAGTCACAGGAGCTGGGCTGAGTTGCCGTGAGGAAGGTAACAGGACATGCGTTCATAAACTGAGCAGTTAGGTCTTCTCTCTCCAACTCTTCTGCAGGATAAGGAGCCCCGTGGAATTATCCCATTAGAGAACCTGAGTATCCGGGAGGTGGAAGACTCCAAAAAACCAGTGAGTATTTTTTGGTGAGATGTTTTGAGGGGACAGAAGGGATGGGCCTAGCAGCTGTTTGATACAGGAAGAAGTTGCAGAGGTTTACAGTTGACCCTTGGACAACAAAGTTGGAGCTGTGTGGGTCCCCTGACACGTGGACTGTTCTCAGCGGTAACTCCTACGGTAGAGCGCCATCTGTGCTTGGCTAAGTCCGCGGGTGCTCAGGCACTGCTGTACGGACGGAGGCCGGCTGTCGGTCGTACGCGGATTCTTAATTGCGCGGAAGGTCAGCACCCACCCCCGCCTTACTCAAGGGTCAGCTGTACTTGAGAAAAACCCTGAAAGTACTCATATGATTTAATTTAAGTTAGCCTAACTTTAAAAATTATCTTTACAGTTCAAGCCAAAGGTGAGACTCAATAACCTCTTTCATTCTGTCCATCAGCTTTAGTGTCATTTACTGGATATCACACGAGGTATAGAATTGTCCTTCCTTAAAAGGCAGCATCAAGCTCTCATGATTGGACCACTTATTTTATGATCTTCAGGTCGCTTATAAATATTTTTCCTCTGTTTTGGAATATCGTATTGCTGGCTTGGCTTTAAAAGGCATTAAGTTACCTGCAGTTCGCTCCATATTTTCTATATATTAGGAGTAGAGCTAACATGTATCATCTGCTCGATATCTTTGCTAATGAAACCTATTTATATACAATCTACATTCTCCAGAATTCCACTTCTAGGCTTCTCTTTTCCAAAGGAAAACATATGTTGGCTATATTTTATGAAGGTGAGAATAAAGAAATAAATTAACATTTTTGGGGGGGGGAAATAAAAATTTACTTTTTGGGAAATAAATTAACTTTTTTCTTGGTCAGCAGCTTTCTTAGATCTTTGTCACTCTCTCCCTCTGTTTCTTAATTCTTAGAACTGCTTTGAGCTTTACATCCCCGACAATAAAGACCAAGTGATTAAGGCCTGTAAGACGGAGGCTGACGGGCGAGTGGTGGAGGGGAACCACACGGTGTACCGCATCTCAGCCCCAACACCTGAGGAGAAGGAGGACTGGATCAAGTGCATCAAGTAGGTGGCAGATGAAAGTGGCGACCTCGCCTCTCAGATAGTGACGCTCCAGCTGTCCCGTGGGCTGCCCATCCCGCCTCTGCACCCCGCGTGCTGAATCCTTAGCGAGTAGTTTGACTGTGATTCCCTGGTGACTTTTCCCTGGGTCTCTGGATTCTTGACCATTGAGCGTTTTTAAGAGCGCGCCTCACATCTAGGTTTCCCAAGTGCAGCTCATGGCCCCAAAGAGGGGACAGGTGGGCAGGCTTACAGGCACAGGTGCCACTGGCCAGACTGGCCTTTTCATGTCTTAGGAAGTGGGTTTCGTCTTCATGGTGGCAGCTCAGCGGGGATTGTAACCGTTCCCTTTTATAATTTCTTAATCCTGTGAGACACTGTTGTCCCATTTACAGATGGGCAGACTGAGGCCCATAGAGGGTAAGTAATGAATGCTTGTCAGAGTCACGCGGCCGTGATCCGGGGTTGCGAGGCAGAGCCTCATACTCCCTGCTGAGCTGTGAGGAAGCGGCGGTTCTGGGGGAAGGGAGGTGTACACGGATCCTTGGGTCCAGGGCCCCTCCTGGTCCTTGCGCCACCTGTGTCACCGCACTTTATCACGGGGCAGGTGTCCTGCCCCGGCAACTCCTCCTCCCCACTCCTCCCCAGGGCTCTGTGAACCCCGACCTGACCGCCATCACACCCGCTGCCCATCACCACACCCATCTTGCTCCTGGGAATGCATCCTTGCTCTCCCCGCCAGTGCTGCGTCCATCAGACATGACCCAGCCGTTTCCTTAGGGTGTCCCCATTACTGAGCCTCGAGACTTCCCCTGGAGACCAGTGAGGCCGCACTGACCGGTGACCAGGGCCCCGCAGGTCCTGCGTCGCCCCGAGTGATGGGCCTTCTCCCACCGGGGCCGCAGCCTGCTCCTGAGGGGCTGGGCACGCTCTAGTTTTTGGCACCTCTACTAAAACAAGTGTAGTGTTTGGGCCAGGGTTAAATGGTGAATAAACGGCTGAAGGGGGGCGAGGTGCTGGTCGGGGGAAGGAGCAGATCGTTTATTCCCACACACAGAGTCTCTGAACGTTGTGCGGTTCAGACGGGCGGGACAGGAGAGCACCGGTTCGGAGTCAGGCCAGCCCTTGCCGAGTTCCCGCTCTGACTCTCAGCGTCGCCTGCCCTCCTCCCAGACCCTCAGCTTTCTCACCACACAGCACTGAGAGGCGGGGCTCCCTGAGGACTCCCGGGGACGGTGCCGCTCCCTTCTGGATGATGGTGTTAAGGCACAAGGCTGTTCTGGGGGTGAGACAGATGGCGCAGCGCTGTGCTCAGCACGCCGCCTGGACTCTGGTAGCCCTGGGTGATGATGGCTGTCGGAAGTGTGGTGTCATCAGGGGCCGTCCCATGTGCCGTGGGGCCCATGAGGCACCGCAGCATTTCTGGCGTCACGACCGATAATGAGGCTCAGGGGTCCTCTGTGCTGGACGCACCCTGAGGTCTGCGTGGAGGAGTAGCAGCGCCTTGGGGACCTGTGGCCACGGAGAGCTCCTTACCCATGTCCCCGTACCCTTTTTTTTACCACGTGTTTTTTTAAAAAATACTTGACTCTTTAATCCTTATGAAATGTATTTTTTGCATGTGGTTTGAAGTAAAGGATGTAACCTTATTTTCTCAAGTGAGTGGCTCATTGTCCTGATACCATTTATTAATCCATTTTGCCCAGTCTGAAGCGCTCTCTTTAGTGTGGACCAACTTCCTGTGTGTGCACGGTGACCGTGTCCCTTGTGTCTCTTGGTCGGTGTGCTGTCCTGCGTGATCATTAGGGCATCAGAGCAGGTGTTGACAGGACTGTGTGTAGCCTCCCCCGGCTCATTGTTCTTCCAGAAAGGCTCTGTCTGCAGGTGTACATCCTGCCTTCCATGTCATTGTACTTCGGGAGCCAGAGAACCCGAGCCCTCCTTATGGTCACGCTTGGAATGGTTCGGTCCCTCCGTCGAGGTGAACGCAGAGCCTGCTCCCCGGGGTCTGCCCGGAGCTGGCCTCATCTCCTTGTGGGGGCTGCAGACACTGTTCCAGCTCCACGGCCCAGCGCCCTTACCCCTCCCCAGAGCCCTGTGAGGGTGGGTGCAGCAGGATGGTTGTCCCCAGGTGACAGATGAGGACACAGGCATAGCGAGGTGAATTCAGTCGTCCCGAACCACAGACCCGAGCCTTCTGACTGAGGGAGCCGTCCTTCTCCACGCGCGACGCTCTGCTCCAGCCGCCCTTGGCTCTGACGCTCTCCCAGTGAAAATATTGGGGCAGAGGCGCCAGAGGAGGGACCTGATCGGATGGAAGCTCTTCACGATGTTGCTGGAAAGGTTTTGCAGAAGGTCAAGTTGCAGGCACATTTTCTCTCATCAGTGCTCTTCCCAGGAGTTTCCAGCTACCTCGGGCCTGGTGCTCTGGGCACGTGGTCACACAGAATCGCGTGTCTCTGGAGACAGACCTGCAGCGTAGCGACGGTGGCCGCTGAGGGAGAGCTTCTGCTGCCCGGTGTCGTCTCCGCTCTGCCTTCCCAGGGCTGGGGCGGAGTGTCTCCAGGGACCACGTGAGGACGGCCATGAGAAGGAGCGCACGTATGTGCAAGGCCGGGCCAGAGCTTCCAGCCCCAAGCACCTCACTGCGTCCTGGCCCCCGTCACGTGCACTGGAGATGTCCCGCGGCGTTCCCGGGGGCTTGGCCCACCCAGGAAGCGGAGGTGGACTCACCCTAATGCTCTGAAGGTGGAGGCAGGATTCGCTCCCAAGCACTCCGAGCGGTCAGATGCCTGCGTGGCGGGGTCCCTCGGGATGCGTTCTGGGTCCAGCGCCTGCCTCCCCCGGAGCTGAGTTGCTGTTTCGCACGGACACATCCTCTCTGTGAACGGGGCCCGGTCAGTCCGCAGGAGCCGTCATGCACCTGGTTAAGTGCGGTCCACAGTCACGTGGGCTTGTGACTGGCCCAGAAGCTAGTTGGCACCTGGAATACTACTACTCAGGAAAAGTAAATTAAACTTCAAAACGTGGATCACACCTTGCTTGAAAGTGGAGAATGACAAATACAGAGGGACGGCGGGTGGCTGAGGCCTGCCATCACCACCTGTGCTGGTGTCTCTGGGGCCAGTGCAAGGGCTGCTTGGGCTCCCTCCCCACCAGGCTATGGACACAGAGCAGGCTGCTGGCCGCTTGCTTGGGCCCCGACTGCCCAGTGATGGGTCTTGGCTGTCGAGCTGGTGCTCTTGGGGACTCAGAAGTTGCTCGGTACAGACGGTGGCCGCCAGTCAGACGCACCACGTGCCAGGGGACACATGGGGTTGTGTGGTGGTCACTGCTCCAGACAAATGCCGCTGTCATGACGGAACTAAAGCACTGTGCTTGTTTTGCTGCGTTAGAGCACAGCTGTGAGGGCGTAGAGGATTCCTAAACTTAAATTGATTACTTGGTTGAAACAGGCAGTAAGCACCCCACAGTGATCTTGTCGCCAGTATCACGTGTCTCCCTCAAAACTTGTCTTTTACGCCACATGTGGACACAGTGAAGGTTGATGCTGTGACATGGCCTTTAAAGGGACAGTCGAGCAGGGAGGGGGTCTGGGGCATGGCTGCTGCTAGGAAGCCCCTGCCTGGGGTCGTGTCTCCTGGTCCTGTTCCTCAGTCTCCTCTGCTTTCTCCCCTTTTCTGTGTTGCAGGGCAGCCATCAGCAGGGACCCTTTCTACGAGATGCTAGCCGCGCGGAAGAAGAAGGTCTCTTCCACGAAAAGACATTGAGTCTGCGCAGCCAGCAGGGCCGGTGTGCCCAGCGAGTGAGGCCCGGCGAGTGAGGCCCGGTGCAGCCTCCCTGCCTCCCATGCAGTGGGAGCGTCTTGCCAGGCATTGCCCTGAATTCCTAGAGACTAGCTTCAGCTTTTGCTAATTTTTTTAAGTGGGAGAAGGGTAGGCAGCTACCCTTGGAGAAGGGGGCCTGATGCCGTCACGCTTGGGTTTTGAGCCTTTCTCTCTAAAAAGAACAGAGCTCCTGTCGGCCACGCTGCCTCCCCGCAAGTCTCCACTCAACAGGTCTTATAGCAGAGCTCGGAGCCGACCATTTACCTCTCGGTTATCCCCTGGGAAGAAGCCTTCGACCCTGCACCATAAATATGTGTACCCATATCTTATTATATGTTAAGAAAAAAAGTGGAATGGAAGAGAAGCCACATGCTATAAAGATATATTTTTGTTTTTTAAAGAAAGAGAAAGAGAAGGTAGAGCTGTCCAGGCATTCTGCCTGTCTACTTAGGGAAGCTTCTCCCTAGAGAAGAAGCTCCCTGGGCCGCCGCTGTGCGTGTCAGCCCGGGCAGGGGCAGGGGCCGGGCGGGCCCCCTCCCCGCACTTCTGGGGCCTCATCTGGGCGAGGGAGGGGGTGGCGAGAGGGGGGAGGGGGCCGTGCGGCGAGGACAGACTCGGGGCCTGCAGGGCAGCACCGGCCACTCCAGCCGATGCTTTTCCTTCCAGGTGCCTGGGGAGCACTGCAGGGGGAGGGAACCCGCCCCCCGCCCCCCGCCTGCGCTGTTCTTTCTCTTTCAGGATTCGTTCTTGTCGGGCTTTAAAATAGTCAGCATTTATCCTTGAGCTACATACCTAATAACCAAAACTGTGAGGAAGGTAGTCCCATCAGAGATTCTGGGATAACCTGTTTCTTATTTGGTTTTTCTTCCTCCTGCCCCTGAACTCCATTCCTCGTTTTAGAGGAAGGAGCAGGTCTGACCCGATCACCTTAGGGCTTCAGCCTTTTCTGCCTCCGAGCTGGCCTTCACCTGGACTACGCCGTGCGTGTTGCGCCGGCCCTTGGAGAGGAGCGGGCCTTCATCTGCGCGGCAGGGGCAGGTGGGGGGAGCCAGAGGGTGAGTGGTCAGCCTCCCGCTGGAGTCGGCCTTGCCCTCCTAACGCGTGGCCTGAAGGAGCCGTGGCCGCCGCTCTCCTGCTGTTCTCTCAGGGACTCTCGTCCGGGGCCCGGCGCCCAGTCCAGGCAGAGCAGGGCTGGCCGAGCCATTGCAGCGCCAGTGTGACCCTGGCTCCTCTGACACCTTCCGGGCGGGCTCACATCTCTGGAAGTAGCTTTTGTAAAGGGGAGTGGTGGGGTCACTTTCTGGGGTCCCCCCTTCATGTCGGTCCTACCTGGAGTGGCTTCAGGCGTTTTAATGCCAGAGCTCGTGAAGGTGGCAGAAGAGGGTCCAGGCTGGGAACCTGAAATTTCTGGGCGGGAGAACCAGGGTGGTGCCAGCCGAGGTCCAGGGGGTCTGGGCCGGTGCTGGAGCCCCTCTGGCTATCCAAGTCCCTGGCCCTGGTTCTCACGAAAATTACCTAGACAGAGAGGCACCTGGATCAGTATTAGTCTATTTATCAGAGGTGTAAATAATCCATGTATAGTTTTTCTCCTTTTAGATTATTTTGTATTTGTTTTAAAAAAAAGTTTTGTCAAAATATAAAGAAATGATTGAAAGTTGTTGACAGGGTTTTTAAAAAAATTATAATTATTCCAATCGTTTTTTGTTTGTCTGGTTTTTTTGCATTGTAAACTAGCGCCAAGGAACTGCAGCAAATAAACTCCACATCTGCCCAAACCGCTTTGTTGCCTGTGGCGTTGCTTCATGCCCAGATGGGCCCTGAGAAGGAAGGTCGTGCTTGTCAGGTGCACTTCCGCGGGAGGATGTGTCACGTGAACCTCTCGTCTTAAGTCTAGTGATGATAAAGATCAGAAGTGGCGAGGATGGTTCTGTCTTCCGTTAAGGAGAGTGGAGCAAAAATGATTATTAGCATAGTCATTCCCCGCCCCCCCCCCCCGCCCTTTTTGGAAGAAGAAACAAATGTCAGACATCAACTTTAAGATCAAGAAATGTGCCTTCAGCCTTTATAATACATTCTTAGTATTATTTCATTTTCCAGATGTGCCTACATAACGCCAGGGAAGAGTCACAGTGAGGTAGAGCTCAAAAGTTGAGAAGACATTCAGCGTAGCATCTCAGGGTAAGGAGATGGACAAGCTTTAGCCTGTCCCCTCGGCTGGTGGTTCATCAGCACGTGCAATGTAGAGTTATCATGTGATCCAGCAATTCCATTCCAAGGTATATGCCCAAGAGAATTGAAAGCATGTCCACGCAAAAACTTGCACATGACTGTTTATAGCAACATGATTCACAACAGCCAAAAGGTGGAAACAATCTAAATATTCATCAACTGATGAATGGATGAACAAACTTTAGTCTGTTCGTACGAGGGAGTATCATGCAGCCACAAAAAGGAATGAAGTACAGATTCGTGCTGTGACATGGCTGAACCCTGAAAACGTTATGCTGAGTGAAAGAAGCCTGACACAGAAACCCACAGTTTATATGATTCTTTTCATATGCAGTGTCTTGAAAAGGCAGATCTATGGAGAGAGAAAGTAGATTGGTGGTAGTCAGAGGCTGGAGATGTTGGGGAGAACGGGGAGTGACTGCCCATGGGTACAGGGTTTCTTTTTTGGGGTGTTGAAAATATTCTGGAGTTAGTGGTGTTGGTTACACAATGCTGTGAATGCACTAAATCCCACTGAATTGTACACTTTTTTTTTTTTTTTTTTTTTTTTGTGGTATGCGGGCCTCCCTCCGTTGCGGCCTCTCCCTTTGCGGAGCACAGGCTCCGGACGCGCAGGCTCAGCGGCCACGGCTCACGGGCCCAGCCGCTCCGCGGCATGTGGG
>NC_041227.1:124841096-124865224 GCF_002837175.3 Physeter macrocephalus
CGGGAGAGGCCACAGCAGCGAGAGGCCCGCGTACAGCAAAAAAAAAAAAAAAAAAAAAAGGGTGAATTTTATGATAAGTGAATTACATCTCAGTTTTAGAACAATAGCAGTGAACAAATGCCATCACTTCCCATGGTTTTACTGGTTCTCAAAGTGTGGTTCCCTGGTCAGGATCTTCAGCAACATCTGGGAATGGGTTAGAAATGCACATTCTCAGGCCCCCGCCACACCGACTGAATCAGAACCTCTTGTGCTGGGGCCTGACACGGTTTAACAAGTTCTCCAGGTGCTTCTGGTGCCCAGTAATGTTTGAGAACCACTGCCTTGAACAGCCACCCTGATTCCTTCTGTTACCAAACTGAGGTTTGGTCACTCATCTTTTAAGAATCCAATGTTGAGAGACAAATGTTGGGTAAAAGGAAAGATTAGCTTTATTGAGGAAGCTGGCAATCCTGCAGAGAAGGTGGACTTATGTCCCAAAGAACCAATTCCCCCTTGTCGACTGGGGGCAAGAGCTTTTAAAGGGGAGTTTCAGGGGTTCACAGGCGGGGTTGAGGGGCCATATGCAGAACAGCACAGTCAGCTCTGACAGTAGTCTTGAAATTGCTCACGCGGAGGTCTGATCAGTGTCATCTTGATTCTTTTGAGTACAGTTAATCTTCGACTCCAGGGTCAGTTTGTTCCCATTTCCTTGAGGCCAGTTCTTGGAATTGTGCAAGATGGAGCAGCTTATGTCTCATGGCTACAGTCTAGTCATCATGTAGTTAACTTCTTCCTCCTGGTCGGGGTTTCAATATCTGCAAAGCAGCTCAAAGGATATGGATCAGAATATTATCCATAGCCCTTAAGGAGGAACTAAAGTTCCTTGATTTTGTTTAATGGTTAACCTATTATTATTTTGTCTTATTTGACTATTTTCCTCTGTTCCTGAATTTTCTCATTTCTCTGATTAAATTTATTCTTTGGCTAAAGTTCTTCCAGACAAGAGGCAGGTGGAGGACAAGGGGAGGGTGGGTGTCTGTCCCAGGAAGGCCCCATAGGGTCCTGCGCCATTACACTTTCTTCTTTTCATTGCTAGGCATACATACATACATATATATATATACACACACACACACACACACACACATCAGGCTTAGTGAGGTATAATTCTGTACCATATAATTCACCCATTTGAAGTGTACAGTTCAGTGAGTTGGTATATTCACAGAGTTGTTCAGCAATGAACACAATTTTAGAATGTAATCATCATTCCCAAAACAAACCCTGTTGTACCCATTAGCATTCGCTCATCTCCCCACAGCTCTAGGCAAACACTACTTTCAGCCTCTGTGGATTTGCCTATCCTGGACATTTCATAGATGTGGAATCATACACTATGTAGTCCTTTGTGCCTGACTGCTCTTAATTAGCACAGTGTTTTCAAGATTCATCTGTGTTGTAGTTTGTGTCAGCACTTCATTCCCTTTTATTACTGAATAATATTCCATTTTATGGGTACACCACATTTTTATCCATTCATCCATTGAGGAGCATTGGGTAAGTTCCACTTTTTGGCTACTCTGGACAATGCAACCATGAACTTTCATATGCAAGTTTTGTGAGCGTTGCTGGAGTTTTTGACAGTTCGTCCTATTGCATCTATGGCCTTGCTTGCCATTTACTTCTCAGGCGAGTGCCTGCCTCGACTCCCTCCTCTCGGCTTTGATGGACGAGTCTGGGCTCACCTACCTCTCTGCCACCTCAGTGTCAGGCTCTTTCATTGGCCTCTCTGCCCACCCACCACCTGCTGATATTCCCCGGGGCTCTAGCCTCTAGTGCTCATAAGCTTCCTGGGTAGGTGACCAGTCACGTGGTTTCAACTGCTCCTAACCAGCTAGGGCCCCTAAATGTGCCTGTGTGATTCCTGTCTCTCCCCAGCACCCCACAGGGGGGCACTGGGCCTCCCACACTCAGCGTGTCTGCACCTGAGCTTATGCTCTGATTGCCCCAGGGGTGCTCCGTGTCAACATTTTCCCCTAGACTTAGGCTCGTGGGTGATTTTTTCTTTAGTTAGTTAATTTATTTTTGGCTACACTGGGTCTTTGTTGCTGCGCGCGGGCTTTCTCTAGTTGTGGTGAGCAGGGCCTACTCTTGGCTGTGGTGCACGGGCTTCTCACTGCAGTAGCTTCTCTTGTTGCAGAGCACGGGCTCTAGGCGTGTGGGCTCAGTAGTTGTGGCACGCGGGCTCAGTAGTTGTGGCTCACGGGCTCTAGAGCGCAGGCTCAGTAGTTGTGGCGCACGGGCTTAGTTGCTCCGCAGCATGTGGGAACTTCCCGGACCGGGGCTCGAACCCGTGTCCCCTGCGTTGGCAGGCAGATTCTTAACCACTGCAGCACCAGGGAAGCCCTCGTGGGTGATTCTTGTCCTAGCACATCTTTACTCTGGTGGCTGCAAAATGATGAGCCCCACCTCCAGTGCTCCCTCCGGTGACCAGTTGGCCCTCGGCATCCTGGCTCTGAGGAGACTTTCCTTTTCCTATGTATATTCCTGTTAATGGCACAGATGCATGGATTCCTATTTCCAGAGGTCTGTAACTTATTATCGTCCTTAATGAATTTGATGCTCAAAATGTCCCAGATTTGGCCAGTGGGAGCCCCATCCATCTGCTCCATGTCCTGTGACATGTCATGCCCTGCATTTTCTTAGCACTGACTCCCTTCCTGGCATCACAAAATATTTCGGCGTCACCTTGTACCCACCCTGCCTCAGCTCCAGGGTCAGCCATCTCTCTGAGGGGTGCTGCTTCCTTTTAGAGACCAAGATCTGGGCTCTGGGTGTGCTCATTGCTCCTGGGGTGTCTTTGCTTCTTTGCCCTTTCAGTGAACAGGGCTGGGAGATGTGTGCATAGGTAACACATGTATACATAGACACACACTAGGGCATGTACACATATATGTAACAGCACATACTTCATTGGGCTCTAAGAGAATGAATGAGGTTGATGCACATTTTAAAAAGCCAAAAAATAGAAACAACTCTTAGCCCAGTGCCTGGACATGGAGCTCAGTTTAATTATCATCATCATCGTCATCCTCATTATTTTCATTATTACTGAAAACTGTGGAATGCTTTGCTCATCCAACAGGGAAACTTTGATCCTCCACATGCCGTGCATGAAATCCCAGTTTGGGGTACAGAGCAAGGGGCCAGCTGACTCACCCCCTCACTCCAAGCTGGTGGACAGCGGCGCCAAACGGACAGACTTCTGCTTAAAACGTGATGCGTGGATGTGCCCAGCAGCTGCCCCTTCGTACTGCAGAACGTCAGAGCCCTCCCCAAAGGCGCCAAAGAGATGCTTTGGCGGAAAGGGAAATGCTCTGAGCAGAGGATCACGTGCAAGCGATAAATGCTGCTCCGGCCGGAAGTGCTCTGCTGTATCTTTTCTTTCTTAGGTTATTCGGGTGTTGGCACAGCAAGGAAAGTACGGGGCCAGCCGCCACTTCAGGCTACTTGACACCATGGACTCTGCCTTGCGGTTCCTGGGGAGGCCATTGTCTCACGTTACAGGACCATGATCTCCTCGCTGGATGGTCTTGGCCCCAGCATAGACAAGCCACAAGCAGCTCTGTGGTCAAGTCTGTGCTGTGAAGTGTCTCTCCCTCTCCTTTCCAGCCGAGGGTTCTGCTAGATTTTCATGGTTTAGATCAACTCCAGCTTCTACCTGGAGCGAGCTGTTTCCTAACCTGGTTAAAACAAGCGGGCTGCTGTGTGTGACCCGCTGCAGAGAAGACAGTAGAAAACCTCGGCCCTGTTAGCCACGGACGGTCATGTGACTTGGGTACCAGAACTCGTGTCCTGTACCAAGAGGGACAAGAGTGATTGCAGCCAGACTGGCCTTATCTTCCTTAATCTAGTCCTCCTCTTGGTTCGCTGCATTGCATCACACAAAATCTACTTTCTACTCTTGGATTAGACCTTTGTACAAATTCAGTTGAAACAGATCTGTTTATGTTTCCTACGGGTTCAGAATTCTGCTTAGCATCCTCCTGACAAGCGTCCTTAGCGATTATTATACACAGTCTCCTCCGATCTTTATGCTCTTAAGCAAGACGTAATTAGAGTTTATTGAGCACCTGTGTCCTGGGCCTTTTCATTCCTTTCTCCACTATCCCCAACCACCACCTAAAAAACTAGCATCCTGCCAGATGTTAATAGGTGCTCCTGAGTGTTAACACAAACAGGTTTAGGACATGCCGGTTTGGGCCACGTGGCCAGCGTCCTTTCCTGCAGCCTCTCCATATCTGCAGGTGTCCAAAGCACGCAGCGTCTCCCGGACCTTGTGCATGGCGCTCCCTTGCAGGTGGCATCTCAGGAGAAGCCAGCGTTCCTTGGGCCGGCGCTGCCCTTATGTGGTCCATTCACCTTTCTCTGATGACCTGGGTAAGCCCGGCCCTTCCTGACTTCAGGGCTGTCACTGCCTCTCTGGCCAGCTCCACTTTCTTTGGGATTCTGGCCCTGCTCGCCTCCTAGTTTTGGCTCTTTGTTGCGCCTTTCCTGGCTAGTTCTTCCTTCCAGCCTCTGGGCTCTTACAGTACCTCTCATGGACCGTCTGTCTCCTGCCTCCTGGCCCCGCAAGTCACCCTGCCTTCCACTTGGAAGTCCCTCCACCTCCGTCTTCCTGGGATGCTCCTGCTCGTCCCTAAGCTCCCAGCTGGGCAACCCCACCACCAGGAGTTTTCCTGACCCTCATCCGCCATTCGCTGCCAGCGCCCTGGTCTCTCCCCGTCATGATTCACGTCATGCTGACTCTTGCTTTTCTGTTTGGAAAGTAACGCTGTGGACTGTGCAGCTTGCCGAGTCTCACACGATGACCCTAAATTTTAATTTCGCAGCGGTTTGTCTCTCAGCCTAGGCAAAATCCACGGGACCTTTCCTCACTTCGTGCTCACAGAACAACCCACGGGGATCGGGGAGGGGAGTGCTGCTTGGTCTTACACCAGCTCGGTGAGCGCAGACTGGCTCAGTCCCAGGCCAGCACCAAAGGCCCTTCTGGAAGCTCTGCGGGGGCTTCTCCCATTGTTTGCGGCTTGATTTTACGTGGGGGCCGTCCGCCGCTTAGGCCTTGATCTTAAAGGGCCCTTTTACTGGGGACTGAGGGCCAGAGAGGACGAGTATTGACCCAAACGCTCTTCCAGTTTAGTGAAAACGTCTGGATTCAGGGCCCAATTCTGATACCCAGTCCGGCCCCCCGTGACCATAGCCCTGCCTCGTTAGGGTGAGGCCCACGGGGCAGGAGTGTTCCGAGTGGCCTCTCCACAAAGCCGTTGGGGCCCCGTGAACACAGGTAGCTTCGCCGAGCCTGGTTCTGTCCTGTGGGGTTTAGGGACGAGCCCCGCGGAACCGCTTGTTCGTGACTCTGAGCAAAGTGAAGCTGGGGTCTCCGGCAACCGCTGTGTGATTTGCCCTTCATCTTGGCTGCCAGGAAGCCCAGAGTCAGGGGCACACTTCCTCATATGACTTGTTAATCCTGCTTTGCACTTTTATTTTTGTTAATAGACTTATTTTCTTAGAACAGTTTTAGGTTTACAATAAACTGAGGGGTTGGCCCAAGGATTTCCCATAACCCCTGCACCTACACCTGCATAGCCTCCCCCGTTATCAACATCCGCCACCAGAGCCCGGAGGGTAACCGATGAACCTGCATCGACACATCATCACCCAGAGTCCGCAGTGTACATTAGGGTTCACTCTTGATGTTTTACATTCTATGGGTTTGGATAAACGTGTAATGTCATGTATCCACCATTATATGGCCTGTACTTTCCACTTTTAATCATATTTTTTTTAATATAAATTTATTTATCTTTGGCTGCGTTGAGTCTTCGTTGCTGCACGCGGGCTTTCTCTAGTTGCGGTGAGCGGGGGCTACTCTTCGTTGCAGTGCGCAGGCTTCTCATGGCGGTGGCTTCTCTTTGTTTCGGTGCACGGGCTCTAGGCACGCGGGCTTCAGTAGTTGTGGCTCTTGGGCTGTAGAGCGCAGCCTCAGTAGTTGTGGCGCACGGGCTTAGTTGCTCCGCAGCATGTGGGATCTTCCCAGACCAGGGCTCGAACCCATGTCCCCTGCATTGGCAGGCAGATTCTTAAGCACTGTGCCACCGGGGTAGTCCCTTAATCGTGTTTTTTGACCCTTTATCCTGTTGTATCATTACCATAGTATATATTAGGATTTATAAGCTCATTCACTTTTTTTTTTTTTAAAGAGGAAGTTTGTGAATAAAATAGGGGCAAAACTTTAAAAATTGCCTGAATACTTGGTCCATTGTTGGGCCTATCAGACACTTGCTTTTATGTCCTTTAGGAGTTGTGTAATGCTTTCTTTGTGACTATTTGAAAAGGGAAGTGGAACCATCTACTGCAGAGTACACGGCACTGAAGAGATGCAGGGTGGCTTCCCGGGGGAGCTCTGAGATTTAGCAATGTGTGATAACGTCACTTCTGACCCCAGCCTCTTGTTAGGGGTCAGACAGGACAGAGAAGTCCTTTCTCAAAGTGCCCCGGGAGCAGTCGTCACAATTTCAAATTCTGTCCCCTCTCTGCCTTATTAGATTTTGCTGGAAGCCCTGTGGTTTGAGGGCAGAGGGAGGACACCCTCTGAAAACCTGTGGGCACTGGCCGGAGAATGGCATTTCTTGAAGGAATAGACGTTACAGATGATGTGGAAATAAGACCACAATTTTTGTCACAGTCATTAAAATGGTGATATGATTCCGAGAACTCTCAGCAGAGAGCTTGTTTTGAGAACCATCCAGAGACAGGGAAGTGGCCCCTGCTTCCCTTGCTGCCCCGCCTTTGCAAGGGCCACGTGCTCCACAGGCTGACCTCAGCCTTTGGACGCCGGTGGGCTCTGCAGGGTAAGTGGTTTGTGCAGGCCGGCCTGTCTGCTTCAGCACCATCTCCCCAGACATCAGCAGAACGTGGTCCCTCTAATAAGGTCACCCTGTATCGAAGGAGCAGCAGGGGTGGAGCCCTCCTTTCAGCAGCCACATGGACCTGACACCACCACGGGGCGTGTTTGGGTAGGTTGTGCTGCCGGCGAGGGTTCCAACAGCATCTGTCGGAGCCGGATCGTACCTTTCCTGTTCCCTTCACGCTTTAAGCCAGTCTCTCCCAGAGGCATCGTGTGTCCCCCATCTGAAGGCTCACTGATCGTCTTCTAGGAATCAACGCTGTGTCTCAGTCTGTTTTCTGAATCAGGGGTGAAGATACACCCCCTGTTGAGAATGCTGGACTTCATGAATCAGCCCTCTCCAGGTGAAAAACTGTCATTTCTTTGCAGGGAAAGGTGCATGTCTGGCAAAAGCTTATGTATCTGTATCGCCCAGAACCTCCAGGGAAGTGGTTCTTATTACCTGTGGGCCTTGGCCCCTCTGTGAAGCTAATATAAGCTACAGACGTTCTCCCCAGAAAAGTACAGAGGGAGCCCCAAGTGCAAAGTCGGTGGAGTCCCTTCCACGGCCCCAGGTTAAACAGCCCCCGTCTGAGCCTGTGTTCGCCAAACTCAGGGGCGCCCGGATGGATTGCGAAAGGAGGAAGCCTTGCATTTCAAAGTTTGCTTTTTCACTCTGTGTCTGCTCCCTATATGCTCAGTACCTATTTAAAGAATAGGAATTCTTTAATTTGTCTTAGTCTGCTCAGGCTACTGTAACAAAAAATACCACGGACTGGGCGGTTTAAATGACAGAAATTTATTCCTCACAGTCCTGAAGGCGGGAAGTCCAAAGTCAAGGTGGCAACCAGTTAAGTTCCTGGTGAGGCTGTCTTGCCTACTCGCTGTGTCTTCGCATGATGGAGAGAGAGAAGAGAGAGAGAGAGAGAGAGAGAGGCGGGGGGAGGAAGGAAGCTCTGCGATCTGTTGCTTCTGTTTCTCTGGAGAACCCTGACTTACACAGACGGCAAAGAGAAACATGGGAAGCAGCCCCCTTGGGAAGGAATTCAGTGACGTGAGTCTGGGCAAATGTACGGGGGCAGAGCTGGACCTCACGTCCTTTCATCTGCTTTACTAACTTTATGAACTCCTCGGCCTGCCCAGGTGGCGTCAGCTCTTCCTGGGCACGTATACGCAGTTGACTCAGGTTGGCACCAAATCCACCCACACCTGTAAAGTATCTGCCCGTTGACGGCCGCTAGCATCTTAGCGTGGTGCCCCTCCCTCAGGCGTTGGGTGCCACCTTCCCTGCTCACTCGAGGGGGACGGTTGTGGGTCTGCTCGGCGGTGCCAGGGGACTCCCTCAGAGGCTGCGGGCCCCCGCGGGGATGGCAGATGCCAGATGTCACAGCCGGGGAAACACCTCGCTGAAGTTCAGATGTGCAGTGGATGGGACCCCGGGTCTGGGGAGCCTGTCGAAACAGAAGTTCAGGTGGTGTGCCGTGGGGACGAGGTGACTTTGCTTGACTTGGACTCTGGATTGAAATATAAGGAAGCAAGGAGCTAGTCCAAGTCACCAAATATTTCTTGGAGGCAGCCAGTCAGTTCCCAGGGAGCGGAGCCCAGACCTCAAGTAAATAGCCCTTGCCTGTTCCTTAGGTAGGTACAGGTTCTGGGTGAAGAGGATGAGGCTACGTGCAAATACTGACACTGGTTGGTGGGTGTCTTATGTAATTGGCCCTGTTAAACTTTCTAAGCAATTACTGCTTATAACTTTACCTGTAGCTTTACCTTTAGCTTGCAAAGGTAGGGTCTGGAAATGGCTACAGACAGAAAATGTGATGTGGGTGGTGTGTTGGCAAAACTCCCATTTCCTACTTCTCCCTTACGTTCACACACAACTTTTCACTCTGATGCTTCTGCCGCCAGATGTGTGGGAGTTGTCCCCAACCGAGCATTCTCTGTGACACCAGCTGGATGTCCTACGACTGAACTCAATTCTGACACTGCCTACCCGGAGGTGGCATCAGATCCCACAGGTGAAGGGCTCAGTCCCGCAAGGCTGCCCCCCACAACCTCAGACGCCCAGAATCGAAGGAGGTGGGTCCCCGCATTACCCACCACTCCGTCCAATTTGCCTGTAAACTGGCGTCATATGCACTTATTTATAAATATTTCTTGTCTATATTTATTTACAAATATTATTTATATTTATCATTGAAATTTTAAAACTACGGAAAAGCACAAGGAACAACACAAAAGCACGGGGACCTCCCCGTGCGCTCACAGGAAGGGTGGGGGCAGGCAGGGAGGGCAGAGAAAGCTTCCTTGAAACCCACAAACCTCTCCTGACAGAACAAAGGCCTGCAGCCACCGTGGGAAGAACTACAAAGCCCCCGGGTCACAGGTGGAGACTCATTGAGGTTGGAGGAACAGATACCCTCTGCCCCTCGTGGGGAGGTAGAGGCCGTCAGAGATCTCCTACCACTGGGAAGGGCAGGGCCATGAGAAAACCCCACCCTGAGATGCAGGGACATGGGGACTGAAGCCCAAACCCAGCAACAGAGAACCCCTCTCCCCATTGCCTGGTGCCCCAGCCCAGCCCAGCCCAGCCCAGGCTGGAAAGTGTCCAGTAACAGCGGTCCACTGCTGCGTCAGGGGGAGGGAGCCCCACTCCGAGGGGCAGGCTCATCACGAAATCCCAAGAACAAGAACGTTGAGAAAAGTTCTTTGGCCCCCGATGATCACAATTGAATTACCCTCCCTGAGGTCTACCAGCTGGGTTTCCTTCTTGCCCGTGGCCACACTGCTGCATGAATCATTCGATGCTGGGAGGTGTTTCATTGTCGATCCATCCACAGGTTTTTGTCTCTTCTGAATAAGCTGCCATGAACTTGCACAGACAAATCTCGGTGTGGACACGTGTTTCCATTTCTCTTGTAAATACCCAGGAGCAGGGTTGCTGGGTCTTAGAGCATGGGCATCTTTAAGGAGACCACTGAAATGTTTTCCAAATAAGCTGTCCCTCACATTCCCAGCGGCAATGACCCCAGTCCCAGTTACTTTGCATCCCTGTCAATATTTGGTATTGTTGGTCTCTCTGATTTTAACCACTTTAGTGGGTGTGTGATGGTATCTCATAGTGGTTTTAATTTGCATTTTCCTAGTGACTAATGATACTGAGCATCTGTTCATTGGCTTGTTCCCTGTATTTCTTCTTTGCCGAAATGTCTGCTCAAGTCACTTGCCCATTTTTTTAAAAGTTCAGGTTGCCTTCTTGTTAAAGGGTTGTAAGCATTCTTTACATAATCTGGATACAAGTCCTTGATTGGTATATGTGTTGCAAATATTTTCTCCCAGTCCAGGCCTTGCTTTTAAATTTTTTTTTTTTTTTTTTTTTTTTTTTTTTGGCCACACCGTGCAGCATACAGGATCTTAGTTTCCCGACCAGGGATCGAACCCATTCCCCCTGCAGTGGAAGTACGGAATCTTAATGACTTGACCACCAGGGAAGTCCCTTAAACTTTTTAGTAGTGTCTTTTGAAGGGCAAACGTTTTTAATTTTGATGAAATTATTTTATCAATTATTTTTCATTTATGATTTGTGCTTTTGTATTCTAAGAAATCTTTGCCTAACCCAAGATCACAAACATTTTCTCCTAGAAGTTTTACAGGTTTACCTCTTATATTTAGGTCTGATCCATCTTGAGTTAATTTTTGTATATGGTGTGAGCTAATGGTCAAGATGAGCACCTTGGCCTTGTTCCTGATCTTAGGAGAAAGCATTCTGTTTTTTATCATTAGGTGGGATGATAGCCTTAGGTTTTTCAGAGATGCTTTTTATCTTAAAAAGGTCAAAGATGTTCTCATATTTTCCTACTTTGTGGAGAGTTTTACTCATGAATGAGCGCTCAATTTGTTAAATGGTTTAACAGATCAGTTTGTTAAATGGAGATTCTGCATAGGTGCAGAATCTCATATGATTTTTCTCTTTCAGTGTATTAATATGGTGAGTTACACTGAATAAGATTTTTAGTGGTAAATCAGCTTTGTGCCCCTGGGATAAAACACACTTGGCCATGATTGTGTTTTTATTATTATTATTTTTATTTTTATTTTTTATTTTTGGCTGTGTTGGGTCTTCGTTTCTGTGCGAGGGCTTTCTCTAGTTGCAGCAACCGGGGGCCACTCTTTATCGCGGTACGCCGGCCTCTCACTGTCGCGGCCTCTCCCGTTGCGGAGCACAGGCTCCAGACGCGCAGGCTCAGTAGTTGTGGCTCACGGGCCTAGTTGCTCCGCGGCACGTGGGATCCTTCCAGACCAGGGCTCGAACCCGTGTCCCCTGCATTAGCGGCAGATTCTCAACCAGTGCGCCACCAGGGAAGCCCCGGCCATGGTTTTTAAAAACGTATTACTGGATTCAATTTGTTAAATATTTTGTTAAGGAGTTCTTGTATCTGCATTCATGAGGGATAAGGCGATATGGTCATTTAATCCATTAAACTAAATTGTCAGCTCCATGAGAGCAGAGAGTCTGCCTCTTCGGGTCATCTCTGGGTTCCCAGCTCCTAGACAATGCTTGGCACATAGAGGACCCTTGGGACCTATCTGTTGAATAAATGACAATTAATGAATGCATGACAGTAAGTCACAGGTTGCTTTATGCCGGACAGGATTGTGTGAATAGTTTATCAGAACTTGTTTTCTGTAACCCAAGGGAATGGGATTCGGGTGCGTTAGTAGCTTATCTGGTTGTTCTGACTCTTAAAGTGGTCCAGATTTGTAAGGATGGAGGTGAGCTGAAGATATAAGAGGAGAAGCAGTGTAGGAAGGAGAAAGAAGGAAGCCGTTTCTGGGATTTCACCCCTGTCTTCTGATCCTTGACCCATTTCTCCCCCCCTGATGGGTGCTACCTGTTCGCTAAGCTGCCCTCCCTACCCCTGGATTAGGCAGCTGCAGCCCTTTTCCTTAAACACCTGGTGGGTCCCGGCGCCGTTGCGTCACCTTTGTGCACAATCTAAACAGACTGAGGGCAGGGCAGCTTATCCCCCAGTTGCAGTCAGCTCTCGCGCTTTCATTTCCATCGTCATTATCGCTGAATATTTACTGGGTAAATACCACGTGGATATCACTCTGCTGTGCATACTGCCCTTCATTTGTCTGGCGTTTCATGTAAGAAATCATGATGATTATCTACTGACTTCCTACTATCATAATAAACATATTATTTCTTTGGTTAAGTAAACTCAGGACCCTCCTTGGAGGCAGACATTTGCACAGTCAGGACACTACAGTGAGGTAGTGCCCAAGGTCCCCCAGACAGCACATGGTACGGACAGGATCTGTGTGCCATCCTGATGATTGGGACACCCTCGAGCCAGTCGTGGACTCAGGTAAGCACCTCGGTCTAGCGCTCTCCAGGTTGTGTGACTAAGACACTCATGTTCTTATCATGTGTTTGGAAAGTGGGGTGTTTTGCAATAATATGCAAAAAGGTAATGTTATATTGATCTTGTCTCTTCCTACACAGATTTAGTTAAAAAGTCTAAGTGGGAGTTTAGGGGAAAACCTATTGACACAGTGGGTGTATATGATCAGGCCATTTAAGATGGCTCTTTCTCTTGCTCTCTGTACATCCTCTTCTTGACTAGTCCCTGCTTCCCTCACGTGACTACCCAGTCCTCTTCATTCTAGGGCTTCAATAGTCCCTGGTAACTCATGAGCCCACCTGATGTGAATTCCCCCAATAAACGTTAGCCTTCTTCTCCCCTGAGTAGCCAAGGCTACTGCCATGTCCTGCCTGCCATCTGCCATACATGGTGGGGTGTCACTCCAGGACCCTTTGTGTAAGATCCCCTATCCAGTGAAGCACTGATGTCTCTGTGCTGTCTCCAGACTCTTTCTTCAGTCTTGAGGCTGGGCAACTATTGGGTTGGCCAAAAAGTTCGTTCGGGTTTCCCATAACATCTTACAGAAAAACCCAAATGAACTTTTTGCCGACCCAATACAAAGCTTGCAGGCTTGTGGGGTGCAGCCCACTGATGGGTGAAGGACTTTATTTGAGTGAATGGATTGCTTATGGGAGATGCAGAGACTAGACCTGTCATTCAAATGATAGTCTGATACAGAATCCTAGATGCAGAGAAAATTCTAAAGACCTGTTGAAAAATGGTGAGAGCTAGAACAAGAATGCAGGAGACCATCTTTAGTTAATTTAGTTGTGGAAGCTGCATCTCTGACACTGAGCATTTTGGCCACCAAGAGTTCATCGTTTTAGGTTCCTGCTCTCGGCTGCTTGGCTGGGACCGTTGACTAAATGCATTCTGGATGCTCAGAGTTGGTTCAGGTTCACAAAGAAGGGGACACATGCAAATGTTAGGCTGAGGGACATTGCATAATTGTCCTGTCTACACAGTGCCAAAGTCTAAGAGATTATGTCTGTCAACTTTGCCAATCAACATATGACTCCAAGGTCGAAAGAGGAAGTGTATTCAGATGGGGGTGAAGAACAATCTTGTTTTTTTTTTTTTAAGTCAACCATTTATGGTCACTTTCATATGACTGTTTACTGCACAAATAATATTACCCATAAAATCGAACAGAGTCCTGAAGTCTGTATGATAACTATGGTCTAATTCACCAGCAAATCCTTTCTTGATTCAGGATGGAGAGGAATTGGTTTTGAAAGAGGTTGGAATAGTTCATGCAGGTGGAGCCCAGGTTAGCAAGGGGCATCCCCAATGTGTTGGGCCCTGCCTTGTTGAACATTCCCAAAATGCAGAATGACAGGCTGAGTGATAGGGTCATATTGTTCTTAAGAGGCGTATAACCTACAAGAGGCTTGGGTTGATGTGGTCCTAACCCAGCTTAGCTCTGAGATAACTTCAGCTCAAAGCTGCATAAAAGCCTTAGGACTTTTGCTCCAGTCACAAGAGAATAACTGGGGTGAGGCTTGACTTTCCACTGCGTAAAGCTGGACAAATAGAAGAGGCAGATGTCTGCAGGCATTGGACAACAGGCAACACAGGACTGTAATTTTGAGAGCAGAGAACACATGAGCAGAAGCCACCATGATCGTCTTGGCTTTCTGACTTGGGGGCATTTTTGTGCATGGTTTGGGGAGTGGGTCCCAAGCAGAATGGTGTTCTTGCTGAGACTTCTGTGATGCCGGAGTGGCTGAAATATGCAAATCAGAGTCCCAGAGAAGAGGAATCTGCACAGAGCAGGTGGTTCCAGAGGTCTGCATGGACATTCACTGCAGATCCTTGTGTCTTAGTCCATTTGGGTGGCTAAAACAAAATACAATAGACAGTGTATTTACTCCTCACACTTTCAGAGGCTGGAAGTCCAAGATCAAGTTTCTGGCAGCTTTGGTGTCTGGTGAGGGCCTGCTTTCTGGTTCACAGATGGCTGTCATCTCACTATATCCTCACATGGCAAGGGACAAGGGAGCTCTTGGGGATCTTGTTTGTAAGGGCACTAATCTCATTCAAGAGGGCTCTACCCTCATGACCTAATTACCTTTTATTTTATTATTTTTATTTTTGTAATTGAAGTATAGTTGATTTACAGTGTTGTGTTAATTTCTGCTGTACAGCAAAATGATTCAGTTATACATATATATTCTTTTTTTATATTCTTTTCCATTATGGTTTATCATAGGGTATTGAATATAGTTCTTTGTGCTATACAGTAGGACCTTGTTGTTTATCCCTAGTTACCTTTTAAAGACCTACCTCCAAATACTATCACATTGGGGGGATAGGTTTCAACATATGAATTTGGAGAGGGCACAGATATTCAGTCTATTGCACCTTGTCTGAGGGCTGGGCTATACGGGTGCAGGGTAAGACTCTGTGAGGGCCTAGCAGAGATTGCCTGATGCAGGGCTGAGAACCTAACATGATACTGGAGGTATCATGCTGGGGAGCGTTAGTTGGACTTTCAGCCCAGCCAGTGTGGCAAGACTTTGCATTCAGGTGTGACCCCAGAAAGGCCAGGCCTTAGGAGAACTGTATCCTAGGACTATGTTCAAGACAGAAATAGACCTACCCCACAAATGATAAATCAAGCCTGATAGGACCAAAAGAATCTGCCAGTAATTTAACTACCTGCCAGAAAAAAAAAAAAAAAAAAAAAAAACCTTAACACTCTTTAAAGGAAGATAACCTAATCCAGATTGCCTACAATGTATTTTCATTCTTTCCAGCATATAAGCAAAAATAACTAGACTTGCAAAGAAGCAGGAAAGTGTGACTCATACTCAAAAAATTAAAAAAATCAAGTAGAAACAGACCCCAAGATGAACTAATGTTGAAATGAGCGGACAAGGACTTTAAAGCAGCTGTTATAAATATACAATTAGTTGATGTTTAACCAAGCTAGGAAGGTAATTCAGTGGGGGAAAAGGAAAGACTTTCCAACAACTAGGGCTGGAACAACTGGATAAACAATGGAAATAAATCAACCTCAACCTCTACCTCATAACATACACAAAGATTATTTCGAGATGGATCATAGACCTAGTCCCAAACCTAAAACTGTAAAGCTAAAACTATATCATACAAGAATATTCTCATGACGTTTGGAGTAAGCAAATATTTCTTAGAGAGGATGCAAAAAATACTAACCATAAGATGTTTTTTTTTGTTTTTTTTTTTGGCGGTACGCGGGCCTCTCACTGTTGTGGCCTCTCCCATTGCGGAGCACAGGCTCCGGACGCACAGGCTTAGCGGCCATAGCCCACAGGCCCAGCCGCTCCACAGCATGTGGGACCCTCCCGGACCGGGGCACAAAACCATGTCCCCTGCATTGGCAGGCGGACTCTCAACCACTGCGCCACCAGGGAAGCCCCATAAGATTTTTTTAAAAAGAATAAATCAGACTTCATCAAACTACAGCCTGGGGGGAAATATTTGCAATGCATAGAGCTGGCAAAAATGAGAAATAATAACTCGGGGTGGTTTTGATTTGTATTTCCCTGACTCCTGGTTATCATGCACGCTCTTTTGCTTTGCCCATTTGAATTTCCTCCTCTGTGCATTGCCTGTTTATGCCTTTTGACTATTTTCCTTTAGGGTTGTCTTTAAAAAGTCAATTTGTAGGTGTTTTTGTGATGTTAAATGATATTAAACTTATGCTTACAGGTGTACTACAAGTATTTTTCTAAGCCTAATATTGGCCTTTTGATTTTGTGTTATGTTTTCCAAAATTTTAATTTTATAGAGTCAAATATGTCCATTTTTTCTGTATAGTTTTGAGTTTCTTGTCTTATTTAAGGAGGTTGCCTTTGCTCCAAAATAAATAGTCGCCTAAATTTTCTTCTAATATTTAATTTTAATTTTCTTTCTTTGACCTCTGGATTTTTAATCCATCTAAGGTTCATTTCTGTTTATGTTATGAGGAAAGGATCTAAGTTTATTTTACTCCAGAAAGGTAATTGATAATGCCAACACAATCCATTAATTAAATCATCCTTTTCCCACTGCATTGAGATACCACTTTTATCATGTGTTAAATTCCCATATATTTTTGGAATGGCTTCTTTTCCTGTGCCAAGAGTACTCTTTTCATTACAGTTGTTTCCAAAGGAGCTATTAATAGTTGGTGAGTAAACCTCCCTTATCGTTCCTCAGCTTTGAGATGTTCTTGGCTATCCTCAGACATTTATTCTTTCTTAGAAGCATTAAAAATACTTGTTTCTAGTTTGAAAATCACAGATGGGGTCATAAGGCCAGAGAAATACCAAGGCATGTGGCCCAGAGCATAAATGGGAACTGTTGTTTCTCTTCACAGCCAGTTTTGTCCATTTACCTGATCCAAGGGCCATTTAGGGGAAAATCCTTTGCAAATCAATTAGAGCGGCTTGCCAGAGAATGGCTGTAGTTGACTGATCACAGCTGATCAGCGGCTCTTGGACAGAATTTTGAGTGATGGTGTCATTCTGAGAGTCTTGCAAGAGCTGCTGGAGGCAGCTGGTGTGGGCAGGGAGCGGGCCTCCAGGCCAGGGACCTTCCTGGTGGTTCTGAACCCCGCCCTCTGGCAGGATCATGTTCTTGTGTCTCCTGGAGATGCCCCTGGGTGTCTTTCTTCTAACTGGACTGACGTCAGCCCTCCAGCCCCTGGTGATTCCATCCTCAGCCCTGTTCTCACTACCCTGCTGTCCGGGCATCTCCCCTCACCCTCTATGACCTCAACTCCATTTCACTGAGGCAGCTGGACGCTAAGATGCTCTTTAGAGCTGAAAGAGAAAAATAATTAACATCAGTCTGCATTGAGCACAACTTCCTTCTGACACCACGGCCAAACACTGATCCACGGCAGGTGGCCACTTGGGAACAAAGGGAGCAGTTGACAGGTCCCTGGGGACAGGAACAGGTGCTCCTGCTCAAATCGCCCTTTCTCCCACCCGTCCATCTGCATCTGGTGCAGAGTTAGTGAACAACGGCAGCCTGGCCTTTGTTTGCACTTAGACTCCCTGATGGACCTGCCCATTTCGTGGCATTGCCTGTTGTCTTGTGCCCCTCATGTAGCTCCTGGGCTTCTGGCTACGGCTTGATCCACATCAGTAACGGAAACCGGGAGGGTCCACCTCCCTCCACTTGAGAACATGGAGTTCTTGTTTATCATCCAAATGGTTCAGAATTCCAAGATGGAAGACCTTTAAATAAGAAGAAGAGAGAGTGCCGGGTCATAAGGATGATAGAATCCCTGACACAGATTAGCAGAACGATTCTTTTTTTTTTTTTTTTTTTTTTTTTTTTTGCGCTGTACGCGGGCCTCTCACTGTTGTGGCCTCTCCCTTGGCGGAGCACATGACGACCAGTTCCCTTTATTCTCCTCATCGGGTCACTAATTCTCACCTCTCCTCTCTTCCCCCCACCATGCCCCCGCCTCCACCACCTGACATGGACACCAGTTCCCTCTCCCTCATCCTATCTGCCCCACGTCATCTCCCCGACATGCACAGGGAAAGGCCTTGCCTTTTACGATTGTTTTCTTTTTTGAAACAATTTCAAAAGTACAGAAAAGTTACCAAAAATTATTGTATAAAGAACACCTGTATTCCCAGACTTACCTGCTAATATTTCACTCATTTGCTGTTATTGTGCGCTCTCTCTCTCTCTCTCTCTCTCTTTTTACCATTTGAAAGGTTACTTGCATACACTCAGTCCTTTAGCTCTCTGCTACTGGAAGCCCGTCTGCAGTGTTCGACCTTAAGCACTGGGTTTGTTTGTACCCGTTTCATAGAATAGAAGGCTGAGGACAAGGAAGCATAGCTCACTTACCTCCACTTGCACCGCTGGTAAATGGGAGGGTTGGGGTTCAAAACCAGACCTGTTAGGATAAACTTTCTTATGCTATAAGAATTGTTTGAGAGAAGCTAATGTAGGTTTATAAAACCCAAAGAACTTTAGGACCAGAAAAAGATTTTTTAAGACAACCTGGTTCTCCCTCCTCATTTGATGGATGAACAAGTCTGCCCTGCCAGTCCCTTGGAATGGATAGACTCCTCCACATGAAAGCAAGGGTCTGCCCTGAAAAGTTTCTGTTTAGTTAGGCACCTGAATGGGAAATTACAGTGATTTCAGTATTTTATTAGGTGACTTGAAGCAGATATGTGAGATCATTCTGTGGTCAAATGCCTTACTTTAATATAAACTATTCTGAAATAGTGACTCTCTATGGTTTTCTGCTAAGGTAGCTTTGGCTTTCCCTCATTCCACCTCAAATTAGTGAAAAGCACATGCACAGATGGATTCCTCAAGCCTTTGGAATGTTCTGGTACTTTGTTTACATTTTTAATGGCCTTTTTTGCTGGGGTTCATCTTTACGTGATCCAAAGTTATTCAGACCAACTCTGACCCTAACTTGTTCTCCTGGCCCGTCCTTGTCAACCACACTTTCAGAAATGGGCAAGGCCTGTTTGCTTGGGAACATCCCAGAGTGTCCACAGGCCCATCGGCTGTGGGCACTCATCTTGGAATGTTCTGGGAGCCTCGGAAAGGTTATCAGCTGGTTACAGATGTCTGGAGGGGGAAACACGCAGTTTGAAACTAACATAAAGCATGTATGATCTACAGATAGAGAAACAGATCAATAGATACATCAATAGATAGAGTCCACATAGAATTTGGGGGGTTTGAAGGGACCTTAGCATTTAGTGTACCCCAAAGTTCCTCATATCTCAGTACAGAAAGGTGAGACAGCCCACAAGTAAATGATTTGCATGTGGTCATGTCCACAAGTTAGCAGCAAATCTGAGTCTGGGTCAGGCATCCCAAGGCCTTGTCTGCCACACCACGTAGACTGCTCTGTCCAGAGTCTGCACTGACAAGGGGGCTTTTCTTTACTCTGTAAAGATATTGGCATCTTTAGGGAGCCCCACAGAATTGGGCCTGTCCTTCTTGTTAGTTATGTAGGCAAACACATGTTCTCTAGAACAGGTAGAAAATGGCTTGAGGTGGATACCATGTAACTGGACTCAGCACACCTAAGTAGGAAGGCAGGACAAAAGATTCAGAAATAGCGAGACAGAACCTCTGCCCTAAGGAAGGGCCAGGCCATCCTTCCCAGAACCCCTGGAAAGGATTCTTCAGGAGGCATCGTGGAGATGCTGGGGCACCCGGGGGAGGGAGTTCAGATCTGGGGAGATGGTGGATCTGGGAAGCTTTATGAATTGATTTTCACTCCAATTAAATCTTGGAAGACGAGGTAGAATTTCAACTTGGGGAATTGAAGGAGAGTGGGAAATGGCTTTTGGACCTTGGCAGAGGAGAAGGGGCCGCCTGTGAAAGGGCAGCTTGTTTGGATAGAGGGATGTCAAAACTGGTTTTATTGAAGAGATGGTTTTCTTTTCCATTGTTCTCATGGATACCATGCAACTGGACTCAGCACACTTAAGTAGGAAGGCAGGACAAAAGATTCAGAAATAGCGAGACAGAACCTCTGCCCTAAGGAAGGGCCAGGCCATCCTTCCCAGAACCCCTGGAAAGGATTCTTCAGGAGGCATCGTGGAGATGCTGGGGCACCCGGGGGAGGGAGTTCAGATCTGGGGAGATGGTGGATCTGGGAAGCTTTATGAATTGATTTTCACTCCAATTAAATCTTGGAAGACAAGGTAGAATTTCAACTTGGGAAATTGAAGAAGAGTGGGAAATGGCTTTTGGACCTTGGCAGAGGAGAAGGGGCCGCCTGTGAAAGGGCAGCTTGTTTGGATAGAGGGATGTCAAAACTGGTTTTATTGAAGAGATGGTTTTCTTTTCCATTGTTCTCATTGAGGCCATGCCTTACGTTTGGTTTTCTGTGCTCCTCTTTTGCAGCAGGGCTGGGGATGGACCACTTGGCTCCTGGCTGCCGTGGGTGACCAAGCTGTTGCCTTTGCTCCAAAATCAAGTGTCTGATTAAATTATACGGGGCTTCCCTGGTGGTCCAGTGGTTAAGACTTCATCTTCCAATGCAGGGGGTGCGGGTTCAATCCCTGGTCAGGGAGCTAAGATCCTACATGCCTCGCGGCCAAAAGACCAAAACATAAAGCAGAAGCAATATTGTAACAAATTCAATAAAGACTTTTAAAATGGTCCACGTCAAAAAAACTTTAAAAAGTAAATATAAATAACTAAATAAATAAATAGCATCCAGGTGAGAGCCAGGATCAAGGCCACCAAAACTCTTCCATGGCCTGGTCCACACGTCCCACACGTTCCCTTCCTTTTCCCGCATATATTCAGGAAGCAGGGGGTTATAAGCACATATTTAATCTCAGCAAGACTCTCTTTGAAACAGGTTGCGATGCAGATCATGGTGATAAATCTCTAAGGCTATATGTGTGTATGTTTGTCCACTTTAAACACTTACTAGATGAACCTAGCATCAGGAGACCATGTTTCTCAAAACATTGTTCTAGAATTTCAAGTTACCGGCATGAAATGATACCTACAGCTCTCTAATATCTAACTTTCCGTCTTCCTATTTGCAGTGAGAACTTATGTTCTCATTCCTAACGTGTATTTGTGGTTTCTCTTTTTCTTGATTAATCTCGCCAGACGTTTGCTTGTCTTGCTATTGTTTTCAAACTGCTAGTTCTTGGTCTCATTTTCAGATCTAGGATGAGTTTTCCTGGGGCTTGGGGAGGTCTGGTCCTTCGTGTTTGCTTCTTTATTAACTCCTTCTTTCTTTATCCTGTGACGGTTGCTGTCCTTTTCTTTGAGTTCCATGCTCAGCACGTGGCTGTCAATCTGTCTGTCTTAGAGCAGGTGTGAGATGCCAGCTCTCAATCCGCTGTGTGCAGACGTGTGATTCTGTTCTCATCTCTGCCCATACATTTCTCTGACAGGCCCTCGTTCCTGCTTGGCAACAAGAAAACTAAATTTCACTCCCTTTAACCCAGCAAACAGTTCCGTCAGGCATTTCCCTCTAACAGCATCTGGTTTAAAGCTTCGTCTCTCTCTCAGATGTTAGTTAAACATCTGAGCCCATTCATTTGTGAGCCCACAGCCTCCATCTGGTCCCGGCTCTTCCCATGCCCAGGCGCAGCTGCCGGGGAGAAAAATGCAGCAGCCCGCCGTCCCCTTCCCGTCCCAGGAACCCACGCCTGCAGACTGCCGAGGGCGCCGGGCCGCAGGGCGTCACCCAGAGAGGTGCGTGCCCACGGCTGGGAGCCCCCAGCCTCCATCTGGTCCAGGCTCTTCCCAAGCCCCAGGCGCAGCTGCCGGGGAGAAAAATGCAGCAGCCCTCCGTCCCCTTCCCGTCCCAGGAACCCACGCCTGCAGACTGCCGAGGGCGCCGGGCCGCAGGGCGTCACCCAGAGAGGTGCGTGCCCACGGCTGGCTGCAGGCTGTGGGGTTGCAGGTTCCCATCCGATTCTTGGTGGCTTCTCTGGTGTCACATGGTGACATCGTCCTCTCCTTTAGGCATCGTCCTCTCCTGCCCTGCTCAGCCACCCCTCTCATTCCTACGAGAAGGAGCACTCCCAGCCCACCAGCCAGTGGGTGACGCTTCGGCGGGGCGGGGCTGGTCCTCCAGCCATGTCTGTGGCCTCCCTGGGTCCACAGGAACCTGAGGAATCCTGTCCTGCCCACCTTGCCGTGATGAGGGGGCAGGTGGTAGGACCTGCCTCTGCCTGGCCCTGCTCACCCCGGCACTGACGTACCTGCAGGTTCTGTCTCTCGGCTACCTTCACGGGACGGAGGTGCTTCTGCCGAACCCCGAGCCCTTCAGGCTTCAGGGAAGACGATCTTGTCCCTACGGGGGTAGGGGGGAACTTCACCCCAACCCCCAGCACACAGTTTGCTGTCCTTTGTCACGTGGGACAATCTGCTGGGGTCGGGGTAGCGGCACGGGAGGGACAGCAAAGTGGTGCAGTGTCTTCAGTTACTGCTGAGGACCATCCTCTTTGCAGAACATACGAACGTGCTCTTCTTCCTCATGAAGTCTTCCCTCCGGAAGCCCAGTTCTGAAAGGGAGAGAAAGGCGGGGGTGTCGTCGGGCAGCCTCCAGTCTCGAAGCCTTTCCCTTTCCTCTTTCCTTCCTGGTCCACGGTGAGAAATCATCCGACCCTCTCGTTGTCCAGAGCACCCCCAGCTCACCAGCCAGTGGGTGATGCTTCGGCGGGGCGGGGCTGGTCCTCCAGCCATGTCTGTGGCCTCCCTGGGTCCACAGGAACCTGAGGAATCCTGTCCTGCCCACCTTGCCGTGATGAGGGGGCAGGTGGTAGGACCTGCCTCTGCCTGGCCCTGCTCACCCCGGCACTGACGTACCTGCAGGTTCTGTCTCTCGGCTACCTTCACGGGACGGAGGTGCTTCTGCCGAACCCCGAGCCCTTCAGGCTTCAGGGAAGACGATCTTGTCCCTACGGGGGTAGGGGGGAACTTCACCCCAACCCCCAGCACACAGTTTGCTGTCCTTTGTCACGTGGGACAATCTGCTGGGGTCGGGGTAGCGGCACGGGAGGGACAGCAAAGTGGTGCAGTGTCTTCAGTTACTGCTGAGGACCATCTTTTTTGCAGAACATACGAACGTGCTCTTCTTCCTCATGATGTCTTCCCTCCGGAAGCAGAGTTCTGAAAGGGAGAGAAAGGCGGGGGTGTCGTCGGGCAGCCTCCAGTCTCGAAGCCTTTCCCTTTCCTCTTTCCTTCCTGGTCCACGGTGAGAAATCATCCGACCCTCTCGTTGTCCAGGACCGGCCCTGGTGTGTGAAACGGGAGTTAAAGGAATGAAGGGGAGAATCCCACCTGCCTCTCCCAGCTTCTGGCGGCTGCCGGCAAACCTCGGCGATCCTCGGTGTGTGGCTGCATCTCTGTGATCTCTGCCTCTGTGTCACATGGCCTCCGCCCTGTGTGCCTCTGCTTTCTCATAAGGACACTCTCATTGGATTAGGGCCCACCCTTATCCAGGAGGATCTCATCTAACTAATTACATCTACGAAGACTCTATTTCTAAATAACGTCTCACACATAATTCCAGGTGGACGTGAATCTTTGGGGGGCACTGTCCAGCCCAGTATGGCGTGGGACTTGGGTCTCTGCCGAAGCTGTCACCTTCCCAGGATCTCTTGGTTCCTCCGCCGGTGAGCAGGCCAGGCCCGGGGGGTAGTGGAACGTCTGCGGCTCACGTTCCTTTCCCTGGACTCTCTGCCTGCCGCGGAGGCGCCGCCACAGCTACAGGTGTTTTGGAGGCTGGAATGCGGTCGTACGGGCCCTGGATAATCTGAGCGTCACTGGGAACACCCACATCCTCGCTCCCAGGAGACGATGGAACACTTCGACCATTGTTGTGAGTGGCTGTTCCTTTGAGCCCCAAAGCAAGAGAGGTGGGAGGTCCAATGTCAGCTGACAGCGCTGAGTGGCCTGGGCTGCGTTTATGGTTTCTGGTGCCATCGTGCTTCTGCCTAGCCAGGTCGTGCACCGCACAGAGTGTCTGCCACCGTGTGAGAGTGAGCGTCAGACTTGGGGACCTAGTCTAGCTGAGGGTTTTCGGGTTCGGGGGAAACATAGCTGTCACCTGGTCTATTGATGCTCCAGGTGGCTGCACGTTGCAATGACTCGGGAATTTTTCTTTTCCCCCCCCTTTTTTTTTGCGGTATGCGGGCCTCTCACTGCTGTGGCCTCTCCCGTTGCGGAGCAAAGGCTCCGGACGCGCAGGCTCGGCGGCCATGGCTCACGGGCCCAGCCGCTCCGCGGCACGTGGGATCTTCCCGGACCGGGGCACGAACCCGTGTCCC
>NC_041227.1:124865286-124867693 GCF_002837175.3 Physeter macrocephalus
TGCTGTGGCCTCTCCCGTTGCGGAGCACAGGCTCCGGACGCGCAGGCTCAGCGGCCATGGCTCACGGGCCCAGCCGCTTCGCGGCATGTGGGAACCTCCCGGACCGGGGCACGAACCCGCGTCCCCTGCATCGGCAGGCGGACTCGCAACCACTGCGCCACCAGGGAAGCCCGACTCGGGACTTTTTAAAAGGACTGATGGCTGAGTCCCAATTCTAATGTGAATTAAATATGTGAATCTATTAGAAATAGATTCTAATGTGAATCCTGGAAATGGGGTGTGGCCTGGGCTTTAGGGTTTTTTTAAGTCTCTTTTTAAAAACAGCTTTTTTTAGATACAATTAACACGATTCACCCAATTTCAAGTGCGCAATTCAGTGGTTTTCAGTAGAGTCACAGGGCTGTATATCCGTTATCACAATCTTATCTTAGAACTTTTTTTTTGCCCCTACAAGTAATCCCAGACTCATTAGTAGGCACACCCCATTACCACCCCCACTATTCTCTTAGCCCCAGGCAATCCACTTTCTCTCTCTAGAGATTTGTCTATTCTGGTCTTTCTTAAAAAGGAATCATATATATGAAGTCATTTGTAACTGGCTTATTTCCTAAACATAATGTTTTCAGGGTCCATCTGTGTTGTAACATTCCTTTTTATTGCTGAATACTGTTCTGTTTTATGGATGTGCCACGTTTTATGTATCCATTCATCAGTGATGGACATTTGGGTTCTTTCCATATCTTAGCTATTATGAATAATGCTGCTACGAACATTCACGTACAAGTTTTTCTGCAGACACATTCGTCGCCTTAAATTTTACAATTTCCTGTCAATTTATGAATGTCTCAAAAGAAGAAGTTGGTTATCACCTTCCACTAATATAGGATAAACCAGCTTCCTCTTGGTAGTATTTGCTTCTCATCTTTACTCTCGATCTTTCTGTAATTAAACAGAATCTCTTGTTATTAAAATGTAGCTTGATATCATTTTTTTGGTCCAATCTGATAACCTCTGTCATTTTACTGGCAAATTTAGTCCATTCACAATCGTAATTACTATTCTGGATTTGTATCTACCATATTATAAAATTTCTTGTTCCACATTTCATGTATTTTCCTCTTTTCTTGTCTTTTTTTAAAAAATATTTATTTATTTATTTGGCTGCACCAGATCTTAGTTGAGGCACACAGGATCTTTTAGTCGCGACATGCAGACTCTTAGTTGCGGCATGTGGGATCTAGTTCCCTGACCAGGGATCAAAGCTTGGGCCCCTGCATTGCAAGCGTGGAGTCTTAGCCACTGAACCACCAAGGAAGTCCCTTTTCTTGTCTTTTTAATTGAGCTTTCTTGAGTTCATCCCTACCGCCACTAGTTTGGAAGCTACATAGATTTGTATTCTTTTTTTAGTTAGCCTTACATTGTGAATATTTAGTCTGAAAGGAATGAATATTTCTCATCTACTCTCAGAAAATAGAGGAACCGTAGAATATTTCACCTTCTATCATCTCTCCCATTGTATATTTTTTTAAAAAAAACTTTTTTTGAAACATTCATAAACTGACAGGAACTTGTAAAGATAGTACAGAGAGGTCCTGTGTACACTTCACCCAGTTTTCCCCAGTTGTTACATCTTACATAATTGTAGTATAATATCAAAACCAGGAAATTAACACTCATAAAATGTATGCATAGTCCTCTCATTTTATCAGAGGTATATATTTATGTAACCACCACAATCAAGATACAGGAGTGTTCCCTCACCACAAAGATCTCCTCACAGACATCCTTTCATAATCACACCCATGACCTTGTCCCCTACCACCTGTAATCCCTGGCAAGCACTGATCTGTTTTCCATCTCTATGAGGTTGTCATTTTGACAAAATTATATAAAATCCTCCTCTATGTGACCCTCGGAGATGGGCCTTTCTACTCAGCATAATGCTCTTGAGATCCATCCAAGTTGTGTATACATCAGTAATTCCTTCCCGCTTTTTGCTAAGTGCTATTCAACAGTATGGATGCATGAGTTTGTTTAACCGTCCTGCTTCTACTGTAGGACATTTTGCTTGTTTCTACTTTTTGGCTACTATGAATAAAAATTGCTATAAATAATCATATAAGGTTTTTATGTGGACACAAGTTTTCTTTCTCTAGGATAAATGCCCAAGACTACGACTGTTGGGTCGTATGGTAACTGTTTGTTTAGACTTTAAAGAAACTACCAAACTTTTTCAAAGTGATTATGCCATTTTACGTTCCCACCAGCCATGTAGAAGGTATCCAGTTTTTCTGCATTTTCAGCATTTGGCATTAATATTATTTTTTATTTTAGGTGTTCTAATAAATATGCAGTGATAGCTCTTTTTTTTTTTTTTTTTTTTTTTGTGGTATGCGGGCCTCCCTCT
>NC_041227.1:124867748-124894097 GCF_002837175.3 Physeter macrocephalus
GCACAGGCTCCGGACGCGCAGGCTCAGCGGCCATGGCTCACGGGCCCAGCCACTCCGCGGCACGTGGGATCCTCCCGGACCGGGGCGCGAACCCGGTTTCCCTGCATCGGCAGGCAGATGCGCAACCACTGCGCCACCAGGGAAGCCCCTGAATGTATTTTCATGTCCTTATTTGCCATCTGTTTGCCTCTTCAGCGAAATATCTCTTCATTTTTTGACCTATTTTCTAATTGGATTTTTTTTTTTTTTTACTGTTGAGTGTTGAGAGTTCTTTATATATTCTAGGTACTGGATACGTGGTTTGCAGATATTTTCTGCCAGTCTTAGCTTGTCTTTTCATCTGCTTAGCAGGGTCTTTGAAAGAGCAAACATTTAAAATTTTGATGAAGTCCAGTGAATTTTTTCCTTTTTTTTTTTTTCCAAAGGTGTTGTTAATCTGAAAGCCGTGGCCCTGGATGAGTAAAGCCCTCTCCCTGAGCCCGTCTGTCTCTCTGCATCCTCTGACAGTCTGAGTCTGAGAAGAATCCCCCTCACTGGGGGCGAGCTGGCCTTCCTGACGCTTTTCCTATGGGCCCCATTCTCGCTGTTTCAGCCATCGAGCCAGCCTGACCCTGCTTCCTTTGAACGACTCTTCAGGTATCTGAAATCAGCTTTCTGAGGTTCTTGTCTCCTCTTTTCTAAAGGAAGGGGGTGTCCACTTGCTGGGTCATTGGTTGGTCAGGCAGGATGTGTCAGATGGGCTGGGGATGCTTGGGCCCGTCCCGGCCCCCTCCCTCCACTCAGCACAGCAGGCCCTGGTCAGCGCCGTGGGGTGGACAGAATGAGGAAACCGAGACCGACCCCTTGGTTTGCCTTAAAGAGTCTCTGGTTGTTTGCAAGCTCCGTACACGTTCCCAAATCCTGGCTCATGTGCCCCAAGAGGCCTCGTGGGCAGGCGGGCCCCAGGGAAGAGAAGAGCAGGGCCCTGCAAGTGTCACACCTGCGACAGGTGTGAGCCGGCCAGGCCTCCATTTGCTCTCTTGTGGAGCAAAAGAGGCAGAATCTGCTGTGCAGGTGCCATCAGGGGGACTCAGGAATGCCGGGCCTCCAGCCTACCGCTCAGCACAGAGGGACCTTAGTGACATCATGAGGACAAGGACAAACACGGATGGAGCTCCTTCCAAGCCAGGCCAGGCCCCAACGCATTTAACCTCTCGACAGCCCGGAGGCAGCTCTGCCCGGTGCCTCGGCCTCACAGCTGCAGTGCAGGCCCAGACAGGTGTAGTGATGTGAGCAGTTCACCCGGCGGGTAAGCGGCAGAGACTCTCCCGGCGATGTGGCTGGAGAGTGGGAGCCCGAGGCCGCTGGGCTCGCTGCCCTCCCGCGTCCACTCGTGAGTAGAAGCTGCCTCCTGTCCCAGGTGTGTGTTTGGATCAATGGGTCATCCTGCTTTTCTTCTGAGAACCACAGGCACAGACACCAGACCAATGAAGCTCCTGGGTTTGCATCTCTGTGGGGTGGTGTGACTCAGGCAACTCTGCTGCTGGGGCTGGTGAGGGGACGGCGCCCCCCCACGATCACGTTCATCCATCTGACAGTTGGGAGACCAGGGAAGAATCTGGCCAAAATGGTAAGTCCTGAGGCTTGTTTGGGAACCGTCAGGCCAAGCGAAACCAGATTGGAAACAGTATTTCCAGATCTCCATTCAGATCGCTGTCTTCATGATTCCCAAAACTGAAGTGTAAACACACAGAAATCCCCACTTGAAGTCTAAAAATGCTGTTCTTATTATTATTCTAAAGACCTCAAATTGTGGAGTGTTTTTCTTCCTAGTTCCCCCTCCTTTATTCAAAATACTTTGAATCTTTGCCCCTGGGAATACTGTCTTTTTAAAATCAGAACCTTCAGTTTCCCATCTGGGCTCATGACTAGATAGATTTCCATGTCACTGGGGCCCAGATTTTTCATCTCTAATACCCTCTTCCAGGTGGGCGGCCCCAGACCCTTGCCCAGGGCTGCTTTCCGCCCCCCATGCCTGGTCCTGGGGCAAGCTGATGGGTCCCTCCACTACACCTGGCCAGTTCTGGTCACTCCTGATGGCTCTCCCTTCTTGGGGCTGCCAACAAAGCCCCACAAACTGGGGGGCTTAAAACATCTCACAGTCTGGAGGCCAGAAGTCCGAAATCAAGGCGTTAGCAGGGCTGTGCTCTCCTTGAAGGTGTAGGGGAGGGTCCTGCCAGGCCTCTTCCAGCCTCTGGTGGCCCCAGGCATTCCTTGGCTTGTGGCCACATCACCCCAATTCTGTCTTCATCCTCACATGGCCTCATCTGGGTCTGTGTCTCAAATCTCCCTCTGCTTTTATCTTATAAGGACACCAGTCTTTGGATTTGAGCGCCACCCTAAATGGAGTTGGGTTTCATCTCAGAATCCTTTACTTAGTTACATCTGCAAAAACCCTTTTTACAAATGAGGTCACGTAAGGTTCTAGTCAGACAGGACTTGGACGTATCTTTTTTTGAACAACTTTATTGAGATGTAATTCACACGCCATATAATTCACCCATTTAGTGTACAATTCAATGGTTGTTCATGTATTACATTAATTTTTTTAAATTGCGGTAAAAAATATACACATATCTGGGGTCACCTCCTCTCTCACCTGCTGCACTGGCCATGGGCTTGACTCATGGGCATGGGGTGGGGAGGGGGGCCATTTCCCTTCATTTTCAGTCACTCCCTTGGGTCAGCCTGTGTGGCCCTTGGGCTGCCTTTGTGGGCATTGTGTGACAGCCATAGGGCAAAGCCCAGGGCTGACCATGTGATCAGAGGACTGAAGTCCCCCTCACCTCCGCAGGTCCTGGGCATACTTGTGACACCTGAATGGGGAAGGGGGTGATTCCTCAGCGGGATGTTTTGGCTCTGCCCATCTCTCACCCTTGCTGTCCGGGGTCCGTCAGGGGCTCCCTGGTGCGGCCTCTGCATTGTGGTCCCCTGTGCTGCGTCCTTCCTGGTTCCCTTCTCTCTTCCTGGAGACTGCACCTGGCCTGGCCTGTTCTGCCAGGATAAGTTTGGGCTGGATGTTCACTGATATTGCATTCTGACCCTTTCTGTAAGTGTTGCTCTCCGGGTGACTTATATATATGTTTATGGGGTTTCTTTTTAATACCCCAGGATGTTATTTAAGTGATAAGAGACTGTGACACAGAGGCTTTTGCCGAGATTTAGGGCAGGTGGGCATTTTCCTTCCTTTGAAACCTGGCTGCCTCTGCAAGGGGACGGATGAGGCAGCTGAGGAACAGCTGCTGCATCGCCGGGGAAGTGCAGATGGGGTAGGGGCCACGGGTCACAGAAGTGGTGCTAGGAGGCTGATGAAACAGCTGACAGCTGAGCCCTCCATCACCTGTGAAAATGGCAGGAGAAAAGCAGAATATTCCATGTCATTTAGCCAGTCCCACGTAGCTGATTTTCTGGGGCACTTTAGCCAGGAGGACACGCTCCCGCGTTTGCTCTGAGGCCATATTATCTCATGCCTGGGATTTCAGAAGAGCTGTCACCCTCTGGCTGTACCCATGGCAACGGGAAACCTAGCATCAGGAGCGCTCTCTCAGTGTCTGCATTCAGCACCAAGGAATGTGGAGGGGGACCCTTTGGCAACAGAGTAGACCCTGGCAGTCATTGGGTCCAGACCCCTCCTTCGAGGGTGTAGCAGGGAGCCACCAACGGGAAGGGCAGGGCCGAGGGAGACCCATCTTCTGACTCCTTGCCGGATCCCCGCTAGTCCTGCAGCTCCTCCCTCAGGAGAGGCTTCCGGTACTTTCTCCCTTGATCGGCATTAACTGTCAAGAGGTGCTAACAGCTATGGGAAGCGAAGGAGAAGAGTCCACAAGACCATGAGAGAGGGGAACCAGAAGGGTTGGAGGAAAGCCAGAATGTTCCCGAATCTGAGGGAAGCAGGGGCTATCCAATGCAGCAAGCAAGTCAGGGTAGATAATTAGCAAATTCAGCATTTGTCTGGAATCCACCTAAAAGATCATCCCTAATTTGAGCTTATTTCTAGGCAGCATTCCCTGGACCTAGTAATTAGGAATCAACCTTTCCCTCTGAGATTTTTGTCATTCTGGAGATGTTCTATTATGCAGACAGTGAAGGGAAGGAGCATGACGGATAGAACGTTTTTTTTTCCTAAGCCACGAACCATCCTTGGCTTCTGCAGTTTCTCCCTCGCATTGCAAGGTAGTAGCTCTTGTGCTTTAAGTCTTCCCCAGAAATGTTTAACAATAGCAAAAAATATATAAGCAAACAAAACCCAGACTTACAGCTACAGACTTGATTTCTACATGGCAGAAGCTAGGTTTTCTTTGTCTTTTATGGCACATTTCCAGGTCTACATATTGTCTGGCTTGTGCACCGTTGGTTTCTATAAGTTTGGGGATTTGAAAACTATTGTTGCCACGTACATACATGTAATTACACCTAATTTCTACTTAATATTCTATTTGTTAATTCAACAACCATTTAAGTTTTTTCTGTATCCAAGGCAGTGTGTTGAGCAGTTACAGTTCAATGGAGAAAACAGTGTCCCTGCTCCCAAAGGCACATGGACAGTATTCCAGGACAGGGGAATCAGGACATGATGGGAGCATGTGTACATTGTGTTTAGACCAGAGGGGCCAGTGGTCACTTATTTGGAAGGAGTAGGAGGGAGGGGGTCAGAAAGTCTTCCTTGAAGCAAAGCCTCTCTCTGGCCATTCAACATTCTCAAATCCTTTATGCCGTGGTTCTTCTATATTTTATCAGAAAACCTTCAGCAGTAGGTCAGTGCCACAAGCTGTCCATCTGCATCTATCTCTATACCCAGTTGCTGAGCCCCGTGAGAAGCCATCTCATCCGCTAAACATCCAATTTAATTGCTCATAAGTTCCACCTTCCATAAAACAGTGAACACATTCAGCCAAGTTCTTTGCCACTTTATATAACATGGATCACCTTTCCTCCAGTTTCCAAAGTCAGCTCCATCCGTTTAACTAACTGTCTGTTAATCCCATTCCTGGTCATTCCCCCATGAAAGCAACTTCATGCTCTTCCATCAGTGGCTGTCTTCCCCACTGGCCAGTCTTGGCCCCATGGGGGATTGGTTCATGCCCCTGAGCCCCTAGATTTGCACCTGCATGAGTGCTGTGTGGTTTCCCACAGGCGTCCTTTGCTGTGTCTTCAGAGACGTCTCAGTGTGAGAGACACACAGTGCAGAAGAGGCAAAGCACTGTCAGGCTACAAGGCCATGAAGCTTGTGGCTGGAAGGTGGACCACCAGGATGTGAAGAAGACACCAGAGGGTGTGATACGGTCCACCCGTCGCACTGCTCAGATCCACTCATTCCTCACGTCACGTCCAGTCCATCTCAGAGCCCTCCAGGTGGTGGCAAAAGAATCAATAGCATTTCAGGTATCTTGGTGTCACCATCAGACTCGATATCCACCAGCCCTCAAAACTCGGGGTGTCCCCCTTTTCCCAGTGACTACTCTGACAAACGGCTGTAAGTCCATTTAAGGAAGGGTTAAGATGCCTTTATCATAGACAGCTGTGGTGCCGGTGCAGGGGCTCTTTCTCAGGAGGACCAGGGTCCTCCCTTCATCAGTGGGCTCTTGGTCCATGAAACTGACCCAACGTGATTTTCCACTGAATGGCTGATATCAACCTTCTGTTCACCAGCTCTAGATTTTTGTCTTAGTTCCACTAATTCCCTGCCCATCCCAATGGCCTTTTAGCTTTGCTGTCCATTATAGTTGTTATGTCTCCCTGACCACCGTCCAGTGAGGACTGCCACCTGCCTTCTCCACTCTAATCACATCATCTTCACTGACGCTGGGGAGCCCAGTCCCATGGCTGGTCCCTCACTGTAAACTCCAGGCCCACAGAGGACAGCCAGCCTGCAGCCTCTCAAACATGTCAATGCCCCTCTCACCAATGCATTTCCTATTGCTTTTGTAAAGGGGGTGTCCTTTGAGCTTTGCTGGGGAACACAGTCAGGTGGTAAGTTCTTTCATCTCACGCAACAAAGTCATCCTAACATTGCCCCTTCCCCGAGCCCTCTGTCCCTTACCTCAATGCTCTGCCAAGGCAGTGCCAGCCTCTTTGCCTAATTTACTGCAGGCCATCACGACGCAGAAGCTTCATGGACCCATCCCGGTAGGGTAGTAAGGCAGGCTCCAGGCCTTCTCCAGCCTCTAAACTAAGCTGGTGACTAAACTAAGCTGGAGATGTTCAGTCCAAGTCTGAAGACCTTAGAACCGGGGGGCCAATGGTGTAAGTCCCAGACTGAGTCTGAAGGCCTGAGAATCAGATGTCTGAGGGGAGGAGGAGGTGGACGTCCGCACTCAAGCAGACAGCAAATTCACCTTTCCTCTGCCTTTTTGTTCTACTCAGACCCTCCACAGAGTGGATGATGCTCACCCACTTCGGGGAGGGCCATCTTCTTTCCTCCGTCCACCAATTCAAATGCTCATCTCTTCCAGAGACACCCTCACAAGACACACCCAGACATAATGTTTGACCAGCTATCTGGGCATCCCTTAGCCCAACCACGTTGACACATAAAATTAACCATCACAACAGGTAAACTCACAGTCTGAAGCCCAGAGGTTCCCCCTTCTGCCCTGGTTGGGAAAGAACATTGATAGGTGTTTTCTACTTTGGTTTTCCCCATTATCACTTTGCTTCACAAGGAAGTGGAGAGAGTTTGGGAGACTCAGAGGAACCACCCTCAAAGCACAAAATCCTTACGAAAAGACCAGACTGGGAAGAAATGAAATTTCCAGATCTCGACTCTAGGTTTTCCCCTGACTGCTCAACTTAAAGCATTAACCACATTCCAGGTAGAAGATAATCCATTTTTATTCTAAAGGCCCAGCATGTGTTGTGTTTCTGCTATTCTCTCCCCTTCAGTTTTATAAACACCCTGCAAATGACTTACAGACGTAAACATCAATCAGGAGCTCTCTCCAGCCTGTATGACACAATCCAGGGCCGTCTGCAAAGGAATGTTCTGCTCCCCCATTTTATCGTTGTTTTGATTTCCAAGGGGTCCCCAGGGCATCTGGTTTCCATAACTTCCTGCTTCCTCCAGATGGAATGACCCAGTCAGCCAGCTCCCTCCAAGGAGAGCATGTGGTCGGGCTGGGGTTCCTTCCCTGCACCTCCTTCCTCACGTTTGGAAAGTTGGAGATTTCCTCTCGGTTTCATGGTTTATGTCAAATATCTGCATGTTCGAAGCAAACGGACGGCTTTGTGTATTTCAACATTCCTTAGCGTAACTTGACTTATCTGACTCTTGAGAGTTGTGGCTGTTTTTGTAAATCACTGAAGAGGGGCAGAAGCAGGTTCTCTAGCTAATGGAAAGGGTTGGGAGGAGGGGAGAGCCTCAGACCCCTCCCACCATGAGCAGGCAGACCGCAGACCACAGTGTGTCTTGGGTCCTGGGAGGGCCCCAGGTTGGCTTTTCTGAAGCCGTTTTCCATGCCCACGTGCGGTTGGTTCCCATGTGAAAGAAGCCCCACTGGCGATCGGCAGCTTTCCCCAAGCTTTCCCATGGGGCAGGTGTTTCCAGGGCAAAGACAGAGTAAAGTGCCAGGTGCTGAGGTCAGAGTCGACTGTTGGTGCGTTTGTGCATTAGAGAGACAAATCCAGGATAAGTGTGTAAAAGAGCGAAAACCCAGCACTGGGAAAATATACCCAATGCTGGCCCTTGAAAGATTGGGTCGCTCCCAGCACCTTTAAATGCGAAAAAACGCTCCACGGTTTTAAGGCCCATGCTAACAAGAGCTGTGCTCCCAGGTGAGTCTTGAAGCTTCATCAAGTCGATTTAAAATTCAGAGGTTCTCAAAGCCTGTTCAGCGATTCCAGGGTAGGATGCATCACAACGGTAATGAAGCTCACAGAATAAAAGCTCGCTGTCCAGACCAGACAGCTGCTCTTTGATGCTGAGTTTGGTGTCTCGTGGACCGAACCCCAGGATGCAGAGGTAGGAGGCTCTTAGGGATCATCCAGTCTATCGATAAATGAGGACTCAGCCCGCAGACCAGCCCCACCTCCCTGTTAGCTCAGTGCCCTAGGGAAGGGTACCCCATCGCTCTGTGCCTCGGTTTCCTCCTCGGAATCTCGTTTCACTAAGATGTTGAGAAATGGCCTTACATCCTACGCTGGGTCTATGGCCCACGCTAGGTCCAGAGAGAGCTACCGGGATTAGCTTTGCTGGGCTGTGGTCTTTGATGCCGGCTGCTATGCACTTGCAGAAGATGTGTCCTCGGTACAAAATACGACCATGCTTTGCTTCCAAGGATTGAGAAAATTGAAAGTTCAGCCTCTTACTCCATTATGCAGGAGTTCTAGTGACAGTTATATTTGGATAAATGGAAGTTGGAGGTTTTAGTGATTTTCTGGTATTCTAACCACACCAAAACTTCTCCCTAGTTGCTGATACACTCTGTGTCAATCAGGGTTCAACCCGAGAAACAGGACCTGCAGGGTGTGTGTGTGTGTGTGTGTGTGTGTGTGTGTGTGTGTGTGTGTGTGTGTGTGTGTGTGTGTGTGTGTAGACGTATTGCAAGGGATTGACTTATGTGATTGTGAGGGCTGGCTAGGCAAGTCTGAATTCATAGGGCTAGGAAATAGGCAGACTGGAAATTTTGGGCACTGGCCGAAGCTGTTGGCCACAGATGGAATTCTTTCTTCTACAGGGAAACCGCAGCTCTGCTTTTAAGGTCTTTCAGCTGATTGGGCGAGGCCTACCCAGATTATCCAGGCCATTTCCCTTATGTAAAGCCAATCGATTATGGGCTTTTATCACATCTACAAAATACCTTCCCAGAAGCATCTAGGTTAGTGTTTAACTGGGGACTGTCACCTTGCCACACAGACACACTCTGTCCCTGCAGAATGAGCCCTTTTATATTGGCCCGTCCTTGAAATTTGCATTTGCTAAACTCCCTGATGCCACAAAGACAAGAGACTTCACCACTTGCTACTGACTTGCTGACCAACAGGGAGTTTAATCCCTGGCTTGCTTGCCCCGGGCCTTTGTGGCCACTCTGCATACAGCATCCCAGCTCTGGACTCTCTTGACTTAAACGTGTACCTTAGAAATGCTCTTTTCCTGTGTCCCAGGCCCTCAGACCTCTTGTCTGCTAGTCTGGTGCTTCTCAAATTACCTGTGGCAAAGGACCAGTTGTTTTGCTTTGTTATTAATTTCCAATCCGTTATGCGACTAATGCTTTCATAAAACACGATAAAGATGAACCACCAGAAAAAAATGACCGTGCAGTTAGATGCCATGGAGCTTTCAGAGTGTCTGGACATTGGCTCGCAATTTCTGTGCTCACCACAGGCCCAGGACAAGCAGTCTCAGGCTGTCACTGAGCATGGACCATGCATGCCATGGATGATTCATGGATTCCTTCTATGAATATTTCTTGAGCACTTACTATGTGCCAGGCACTGCTTTAGCTCATGAAACTATACTTTTTCTGAGGGGGGGTGGTGGTACATGGGCCTTTCCCTGTTGTGGCCTCTCCCGTTGCGGAGCACAGGCTCCAGATGCACAGGCTCAGTGGCCACGGCTCACGGGCCCAGCCGCTCCGCGGCATGTGGGATCTTCCCGGACCGGGGCACGAACCCGTGTCCCCTGCTTCGGCAGGCGGATTCTCAACCACTGTGCCACCAGGGAAGCCCGAAACTATACTTTTAATGGAGGGAGACAATGAAGAAACATAATAAATAAGTGAATTAAACACTGTGTAAGAAGGTGATACATTCTATGGGAAAAACTAAAGCAGGGCAGGGGTTGAGATTGCTGAGTTGGTTGGGTTCCCCACCCCTTGGCTGGGTGTTTTGGGGTTCTAAATGGTGATGTAAACCCATCTATGGAAAAGTGAGCATGGTTGTCCTTATCCGTTAATACATTTGTATTTTAACAGGAAGCTTCTTATTACGCAGGATGAGAACTGAGACCCACGCATTGACACCTGCGGGTCAGGTCAACACTGAGGTCCTGGGATCTCTGAACCGGAAGCGGAAGCGCGTGGGCGGGCCCCGGGGAATTTCTGAACGGAGATGGGAGCAGAGAGAACCCGAGGAAGAACAAAAGGTAACAGAAAAGACTAAGGTTAAGAAACCAGGTACCCACCACCCCTCATGCTTAAACGGGGGGGAGGAAGGAAAGTTCTCGCTGGGCTCATTTTAACTCGGCGGGCAGCAGCTTCAAGGGAGGGCGCTGGGGTCCTGTAGACTTAGTACAATGCAGATAACCCGGAAAACCATTAGTCTTGCTGCAATTAGCAATTTTTTTAGCAACAATAATGTGCTCATTGGCATCACCCCAGTGGACTGGGTGTTCGACTGTGAAGGAAAAGAACAAAATCTAAGAACGTGCGCAAAGGGCTGGAAGTAGAGTGTCAGGGATGCCTAAAGGCTGCCGTGAAAGCGGGACCTCGTACTTTTTAGCTTTCAGGGTGAAAAAACACTCCATGAGAACATGTGAGTTTATTGTTTCACTTGACAACGTGTAAAATGGAGACAAGTGATAATAATAGGTGAGACTTAGCATCCATTGTTAATCCACGTGCTGCCCTATGAGGGGGCTCTTTCATTGTCCCCCATTTTCAAACGAGGTGTGAGAGGCTGGCTGGCCAAGGCTGCAGGCAGGCTGGTGCTGCAAACCCTGGCCCCTTGGCTACATGTCTGGGCGCCTACCCATGACGCCATCGTACCTCTCAGGAGCGCCCTGCATCCTTCCAGTAAGTTGCGGGGGGCTCTTCTGGGTGGAGGGAGCAGCCCAGGACCCTCAGAGCACTGTTACTTCACCAGCTCAGCCACTCAGAGACCAGCACCCAAGACAGCGCCTGTGCCCCAGGCCACGCACCTGTAAGCTAAGCGGATCCCAACAAGAAGAGCACAGGCTGCTTCCTCAGAGCTGGCCAGGGCAGGGAGTCACCCTGATCACCTGCGTTTGGAGATAGATGGATCGAGAGATGGATCGAGGGAGGGAGAGAGATGGGTGGCAGCCAGAGCAGTAGAGCAAAAGGCAAGGCTTTGGGTGAGCCGCAATTGGAGGCTGTTGGCGTGGGGGAGCTGGCATTGCTAATTAGAAGCAGGACATCCTTTGTGATTGGTTAGGGGGCATATTTGTTTTTGCCAGGTTGGTCCTGAGTTGAAAGCAGGGGCAAAAACGAGGGAAGCTGGCAGTCACTGGCCAAGTCCTGGCCATTTTGGCCTGATTGCTGCAGGGGTTGTAGTCAGAGTTCTGTTGTCATATTTGGTCTGGCTGTTGCTGTTTTGTACGTTTGATCTCTTGTAAGGAGAATGTTCTCCAAACGCACGGCGCTCTGATGGGCACAGTGCCCCGGGGAGCTGATTCCACTGCACACCTGGAAACAGACTTACAGGCCCAGGTACAGGGTGGCTCTACGCCCTGGAGTGGGGACAGAGGGCTGCATCGTGGTCATTTCCCCTGTAGCCGCAGATGAGACTTGCCCCAGTCCTCTCTGTGGGGACTAAACTGAGCCCCAGGAACCCCTTTCCCCCATCAGACACCCACTGTTCTCTAGCCAATTAGCTCAGAAAAGCCTGGGAGCTTCGGGCTGGGAGCGGAGGAGAGGGATACCCAGTTAGGTTGCCTCAATCCTGCAATCCTCTGCCCAAGTGTCTTCAAGTCAGTCTCTCCTGTGCTACATTGTCATGTAGCACTGCTGCTTATCTGTCTTTATTTGAAACTTGGATATTTTGTTATCATGCGTTATTTGCATTCACTTTGATATTCTTCAAGTGTTGCATTGCATATCGTTTATCTTGATCCCTGAGTGTTGGGGACTCCCTTAAATTTTGCACCCAAAGCAGGTGCCTCGTGCTCCTCACCTCGCCCCCTCCCTGCTCTCAAGCCCCTAGTGGTTCCTCCTCAGTATCTAGTGTTCCAGGGCTGGCGAGTAAATGCTGCACATTTTTAATGGACTGTTAGGTTTCAGTCACGGTTTCTGCTTCACTTTTTATTAATTAACAATTAATTCATCTCAAATATTTCTTGAGCCAACTCTATTCCAGGAACTGTGCCAGGTGCCGGGGATTCAGGAATGAGCGAAACACTGGTGGGTGGGCTTTAGCCCTGGAGCTCACAGTTCCAGGGCTGGAGTCCCGGACCCCGCGGCCAGGGAAATGTAGAGCTTTAGTACAACGGGGCATTACAGTGGAAAAGGGGCAAAGGTATAGGTCAGCTGGAGAGGCAGTATCATTACAGACCTCGGGCTGGAAGACACCCACCTGTTCCTGGTCCTAGAAGATCTGAGGGTTACTGAGCTCAGACCCAGAGACAGTGACCATCCTCCTTACAAGGTAAATGGAAAGGCTTGCCAGTAAGGAGCAAAGCTGATCTGATATTGTTTCTATCTTTGGATTTGCAAAGCAGGTGACACCGAAGGTTTTACAAGATGGGCTCTTTCCTTGCCGCTCCGTTCACTGTTGTTTAACACACAGACAGTGACCATTTACCTCCTTACAAGGTAAATGGAAAGGCTTGCCAGTAAGGAGCAAAGCTGATCTGATATTGTTTCTATCTTTGGATTTGCAAAGCAGGTGACACCGAAGGTTTTACAAGATGGGCTCTTTCCTTGCCGCTCCGTTCACTGTTGTTTAACACCCATGGGTGGCCACTCTTGTGAGGTCCTGGGCTGGGGGTGGTTGGAACTGGTTTCCAAAACTCTAAGTGTGTTTATGAAAGAGCAGGAATGGGCTGGCCAGGGTCGAGAAAGAGGGCAGAGCCTCTCAGATCTGAAGAGCCGACCCCTCAACCCCTTGGTGCAAGCTTCTTCTGACAGTCGTTTCCACTGGGGCCGGGGAGCTCCCTGCCATCTTGATGGAGCCAAAACTGATCCCAGAGGAGCCAGGAGGCATGTGGCTCAGCTCACTCCCCCAACACGTGTGCTGCCCCCACCAGGGGCTACGAAGGGGCCTCTTGAGAAGCCCTCCCTCCACCGGGACAAAGGTAGGGAGGGTTCCATAGCTCTGTGGGTTGCTTTTCAACGTCAGAAGTGTCTCATTTTCGGACATTAAGGCCCAAAGTTCTAAATCGTAACTTCTCTCTCTCATCCACTAAAAACCTTCTCCTTGGTCCTAGTTTCCTTCCTGGTCTCTCGGGCTCCCACCCCACCTTTTCACTCCCAGCTGAGGCCTGGCTCGTGCTGGGAGGGGGATGGTTAAAGTAATCATTGATAGGATGGATTGAAACCCACCATCTTTCTATTTGTTTTCAACGTGTCCCATCTGTTCTCTTGTTCCCTATTCCCGCTTTCTTTTAGATGATTTTTTATGATCCCATTTTATGTCCACGATTGTCTTACTGGCTGTTATGGACTGAATTGGGTCCCCTTAAAATTCATATGTTGAAGCCCTCACCCCCAGTGTGATGGTGTTAGGAGGTGCAGCCTTTGGGAGGTGATGAGGGTTAGGTGAGGTCATGAGGATGGGGCTCCCACAATGGGATTAGAGCCCTAATAAGAGGAGACACCTAAGAGCTTGCTCTTAGTCTCTCTACCATGTGAGGACTTATCAAGAAGTCAGCCATCTGCAAACTAGGAAGTGGACCCTCACAAAGAACCAAAGCTGCTGGCACCTCCATCCCCAGAACCGTGAGAAATAAATTTCTGTTGTTTTAAGCCACCCAGTTACGCAATTAAAAAAAATTTTGGTGGGCTTTCCTGGTGGCGCAGTGGTTAAGAATCCTCCTACCAATGCAGGGGACACGGGTTCAAGCCCTGGTCCGGGAAGATCCCACATGCTGCAGAGCAACTAAGCCCGTGTGCCACAACTACTGAGCCTGTGCTCTAGAGCCTGCGAGCCACAACTACTGAGCCCATGCGCCTAGAGCCCATGCTCTGCAACAAGAGAAGCCACCGCAGTGAGAAGCCCGCGCACCGCAACAAAGAGTAGCCCCCGCTCACCGCAATTAGAGAAAACCCGCACACAGCAATGAAGACCCAATGCAGCCAAAAAAAAAAAAGAAAAAAATTTGGCTAGTAAATTTCTATCTCCCTTCGTGTTGGTCAGGTTTTCTTGTAAACTAATGGGAAAATGTTACATTTTAAAATATTCGACAAAATGGTTAAAATAACACTAGAAGAGTCCCTGGATTAATATCCAAAATATATAAGGAACTCATACAAATTAATAGCAGAAAAGCAAATAATCCAATTAAAAAATGGGCAAAGAACCTGAATAGATATTTTTCCAAAGAAGACGTACACCTGGCCAACAGGTACTTGAAAAGGTGCTCAGCATCACTAATCATCAGGGAAATGCTAACCGAAACCACAGTGCGATATCACCTTATACCTGCCTGTTAGGATGGCTGTTAACAAAAAGATAAGAGGTAAGCATTGGTGAGGCTGTGGAGAAAAGGGAACGCTTACACACTGTTGGTGAGAATGTAAATTGGTGCAGCCACTGTGGAAAGCAGTATGAAGCTTCCTCAAAAAATTAAAAAGAAAACTACCACATGATCCAGCAATACCAATTCTGAGTATATTTTGGAAGGAAATGAAATCACTGTCTCTAAGAGATATTTGAACTCCTGTGTTCACTGCAGCATTATTCACAGTAGTCAAGACATGGAAACAACCTAAGTGTCTGTCAACCGATGACTGGATAAAGAAGAAGTGGTGTGTATACATACACGCTGGAATATTATTCAGCCATGAGAAAGAAGGAAATCCTGCTCTTTGCCACCACATGGATGGACCTTGAGGGCATTATGCTGAGAGAAGTCAGACAAAGACAAATATTGTATGATCTCATTTATATGTAGAATCTAAAAAAGCCAAACTTGTAGAAACAGAGTAGAATGGTGGTTTCCAGGGGCCGTAGGTGGGAAATGGGGAGAGGTTGGTCACAGGGTACAAATTTCCAGTTAGAAGATGAGTGAGTTCTGGGGAGCTCATATACAGCACGGTGACTACAGTTAACAATTCTGTATCCTTTACTTCAAAGTTGCTAAGACAGTAGATCTTAAATATTTTCACTACCACCACAACAACAAATGGTAATTATGTGATGTGATAGAGGTATTAACTAACCTTACTGTGGTAATCATTTCACTATATATATGTATATAATCACATTGTACACATTAAACTAATACAATGTTGTATGTTAACCCCTTAATTTTGTGCTCACTTCAGAAGCACATATACTAAAAACTCCTAAATTTTAAAAAATGCCTTAAAAACAACTTATACCACCAAATCAGCAATAGTTTAATAATTTTTTAAGTATTTTTAATTACAAAGTTTCTTATACTTCTAACAAATTAGATTTTTTTAAAATTTAAATAGCTCATTTCATCCTTGTCATCCTTTTAAATGTTCTCTTTTTGTAGGTTTCGTAAAGTATCTATCAGTACTATAGCACATGGCTATAATTCAGAAACAAACATATGTCCTGGGGGACACACAGTCAAGGATGTCCCCCAGCAAAGTGAGGGGAGCAGGGCCTTCGCGGGCTGCCCCTTCTTGAGGGATCTTGAACTGATGAATAAAGGAAAATGAAGCTGGTCAACATCTTCCCTCCTCCTTTCTCTAGAGAGGGGTCAGCCATAAGGTCTGCAGGCCAAATCAGGCCCCTCTGCCTGTTTTTGGAAGTAGGATTTTATGGGAACACGGCCACACCCATCATCCACATGTTGTCTGTGGTGGCTTCAGAAGTACGATGAGGGAGTTGAGCGGTGGACACAGAGACCATCTAGATTCCAAAGCCTAAACTAATTACTCTCTGGTCCTTTACAGAAAAAGTGTGCTGGCCCCCAAGACCCCTAAGGTGGCCTGTGAACTTAAAGGGGACTCTTGCAACAGGCCTGCCTCTGTGAAGTCCTGGTAAGACTGGGAGAGGCCGAGAGCTCAGGGTTTTTGTATTTCAGGAAACCCAGTCTCCACAGATGCAACCGCAGTGTTCCCAGCACAGCACGTAATTGTGTTTTCCCCCGCTCTCAGAAAGCCATTTAACCAGGAGGCCTGTGAGTCACAGGTGATGAGACCAACTCTGTCCCCACAGGGCCATGCCCTTGGAAAATGGGAAAGTCATCTCCTTCAGTGTCTGGGCAGAAGATCGGGAAAGAGACCAATTGGGCATGACCGGGCATGGCCGTGCAGGGCCCGGGGCCACTGGCAGCCAAGGCAAAGGCTTGGGGTGGGGATTGGGGTCTGCAGAAAGGATTCAGGGGCTGGGCGGTCTAGGTTAGGGACCAGGAGAAGGAAGCTGTTCTAGCCTCACCATCTGGGGGCGGCTGCACTGAGTGAAGCCCAGAGTGTCAGGTGCATCACCCTGGGACCCTCACAGTCCGAGGGGTGTTGGGATATACCTCAGTCTTCACCAGTTAACGGTGACAAGGGCACACCACCTAGTGCCCTGGGGGGGCCGGCACGCCCTTCCCGGCACCCCGCCATCTCTACTGTGGGATCAGAAGCACTGGCCTCGCAGGATTCAGGGAAGCAAAGGCAGAGCATCGGCCAGTGGATAAGTGCCCAGCGGTGGGGTCCGTGCTGGTCCTCTGCAAACGCTCCTTCCCGGAGAAGCCGAGCTGGCTGCAGAGAGGGGCTCGCCATGGGCAGGAGCTGGTGAGTGTCCTCAGAGCCGCACCCTCCCCGGGTGAGCCAGGAAGCCCTGTACTCGGTGAGGAGGGGGCCAGGCCCCAGGGAGGAGCTGAGGAAGTGACATTCCACTCCGGCTGGAGATGGATTGAGCCGTGTTGAGGAGAGTGTGGGAGCTGGGCCTGCGTCTTGACTTTTGCTCCAGGAACATGTCATTCTAATTCAGACCTCTTTGGTTTTACAGTGAGCTCTTTAAACACGGAGTTGTTTTTAATCGTGGCAAAGGGATATCAAATAAGCAGACGCTGTAGCTCCCTTTTCCATCCCCTCTTGACTGAGGGTCCTGAATGGAGCCGGGGAGGGGGAGCTGACCTTCAACATCCCAAAACGCCAGGCAAAGAGGTGGGAGGTGAGTGGGGCTGGTGCCTGGTGAAGGCCACGGCCAGGAGTGAATGACGGCCTTGCCCTGCTGAGGACTGGGTGCTTCGGCTTTGGGGCATTTTTGGTGACTCTGTGAGGGACAGAGTCATGCCTGGATTGCTGGCGCAGGCTCGTACAAAGGGAGGGATGTATCGCAGTGATTGTGACCTGAGTGGGGCGAGGGGGCAGCCTGGATCTTGAAGGGGGAGATGGAGGGGCGTCTCTGGGAGCCGGTGCTCCAGTACGGAGGGAGGGTCCGAAGGGGAGCAACCAGCACGCAAGTCCCATTGATCCTCACCGTGTGGGCAAGTGCCCTGGATTTACTTCAGTGTTTTCACACCCTCATCGTGGAGGCCGCTTTCTCTCTCTCTCTCTCTTTTTAAAAAATCGTGGTGAATACATATCATGAAATTTACCATCTTAACTGTTTTAAAGTTAATCATTCAGTGGCATTTAGTACATTCAAAATGTTGTGCAACCATCTCCTCTATCTAGTTCCAGAACTCCTTCATTTCTCAAAAGGAAGCCCTGTACCAAGGAGCAGTCACCCGCGCCTTCCCTGGCAACCACTAATTAATTACTCTCTGTCTCTGTGGATCTGCCTATTCTGGGCATTTCATACACATGGAATCATACACTGTGTGGCTGTGGATTTTTTTTAATATCATGTTTTAAAAGATTTCTCCTCCCCACTAAAAACTGGGCCAAAGTTCTAAACAGAAGGTAGAAAATACACAGATACAAATAAGCACATGAAAAGATGCTCCATATCATATGTCATCTGGGAAGAGGCACTTAAAGCAACAATGAGACACGACTACACGCACATTAGAATGGCTAAAATCCAGAACACTGACATCACCAAACGCCGGTGAGGATGTGGAGCAGCAGGAACTCACATTCACTGCTGGTGGGGATGCAAAGCGGTGCAGCCGCTTTGGAAGAGAGTTTGGCGGTTTCTTACCATCCAGCAGTCACACTCCTTGGTATTTACCCAAAGGAGTTGAAGCCACTGTCACACAAAAACCAATACACAAATGTTTATCACAGCTTTATTCACAGTCACAAAAATTTGGAAGCAACCAAGATGTCCTTCAGTAGGTGATGGATAAATAAACTGTGGTACATTCAGACAATGGAATATTATTCAGTGGTGAGAAGAAATGAGCTATTAAGTCATAAAAAGACATGGAGGAGGGAACCTTCGATGCACTTTGCCAAGTGAAAGAAACCGATCTGAGAAGGCTACTGTTTGATTCCAGCTACAGGACATTCTGGAAGAGGCAAAACTATGGAGACAATAAATAGATAAGTGGTTACCAGGGTTACGGAGGAGGGCGGGATGACTAGGTGGGGCACAGAGGATATTTAAGGCAGTGAAACTACTCCGTATGATACTATAGTGGTGGATGCATAGCATCATACGTTTGTCCAAACCCACAGAACGTACAACACCAAGATGAACCCTAATGTAAACTCTGGACTTCAGAATTAAGAATACTATGTCAGTATTGACTCATCACTTGTAACAAATGTCCCACATGAATACAAGATGTTAATAATAGGAAAAGGAGGGGGTTGAGGGGGCAGTGAGAGGGTAAGAGGCATATAGGAACTCTGTACTTTCTGGTCAGTTTTTCTGTAAACCTAAGATTCCTCCCCAAAAAGTCTGTTAACTTTTAAAAATCACTCTCTGTCATGTCAGAGATCATCAATTGAATAATTGATTTGTTTTCCAGGTTTTATTCAAAGACATGTGTAACTGCCCTTCAAAACTTGAAAAAACAAACTCTATCCAGAGCATAGGATCTTGCTATTTTGGTTAGCTTGGGCAGGTTCTCACGGGTAAATGTACTTTTTTTTTTTCTTTTTGCATATTCTTTTCCATTATAGTTTATTACAAGATAACTGAATGTAGTTCCCTGTGCTATACAGTAGGACCTTGTTGTTTATCTATTATATATATAGTAGTTTGTATCTGCTAATCCCAAACTCTTAATTTATCCCTTCCCTGCACCCTGCTTTCCCCTCTGGTAACCTTAAGTTTGTTTTCTATGTCTGTGAGTCTGTTTCTGTTTTGTAAATAAGTTCATTTGTATCATATTTTACTTTTTTTTTTTTTTTTGGCTGCGCCATGTGGCTGGCAGAATCTTAGTTCCCTAACCAGGGATGGAACCTGCGCCCCCTGCAGTGGAAGTACGGAGTCTTAACCACTGGACTGCCAGGAAATTCCCTGTATCATATTTTAGATTCCACATATAAGTGACATCATATGATATTTGCCTTGCTCTGTCTGACTTACTTCACTTAGTATGATAATCTCTAGGTCCATCCATGTTGCTGCAAACGGCATGATTTCATTCTTTTCATGGCTGAGTAATATTCCGTTGTATATATATACCACATCTTCTTTATCCATTCAACTGTTGATGGATAGTTAAGTTGCTTCCATGTCTTGGCTATTGTAAACAGTGCTGCCATGAACATTGGGGTGCACGTATCTTTTTGAATTAGAGTTTTCTCTGGACATATGCCTAGGAGTGGGATTGCTGGGTCATATGGTAACACTATTTTAAGTTTTTTAAGGATCCTCCATATTGTTTTTCATAATGGCTGCACCAAGTTAAATATACCATTTTTGTGTGTCTTTCATTAAGACCATTTTTCTGTGGGGGGATGGCTCCAGCCCCACCCCCCCACCCCCCTCACATACCCCATTTCTATCTCCCCATCTCTGGAACAGGGCTTTGTCCTGAATCACCTGAGGATAGGATAAATTTAGGTTCTGACGGAGTCACAGGGTGGGGTTGGAGAGTCTTTGTTTCCAGCGGTTTCCCAGGTGGTCTGGTCAGGGGATCACCCTTCAGGTAGGAGGCTCTGGAGTTTGAAGATCTTAAAATAATTCTTCGCGATTAAAGTAGTCCCTTGAGGGGCCAAGCCAGCAGCATTTGGTGAATTGGAATATCAGATTCCAAACATGGCTCCACTAATTACAAAATGGGCGGGGTCCTGAGAAAGTTCCAGACCCCTCTGAGAACCATAAAGGAATTCTTTTGGATTCCTGACAGGTCCCCAGGAACCAGGCAGCCGTGTCACTTCTGCTGGCAACAACCAGGTTACCAAGCGGTCTGAGTGTGCCCAGGACTTTCCTGGGTTTCCTTCAGAAAGTCTCAAGTTCTGGCGCACAGGGACGGCTGACAACCCCGGATTCTTATTAGTGCTTTCCCACCAGCAAAGAAAGCCACAAAAGATAAAAGTGAAACCAGCAGAACGCGTCTCGGTCGGTACTCAGTAGAGCATAAGTTCTTCTGTCTTGGTACAGAAGGAATTCAGCGAGAGGCAGGGTGACAGGTTAGGAAAGAACTTATTAGTAAAGGACGCTTGTGAGAGATACAAGCGGGCAGGCAAGGGAGTGCCGCACCGAGAACTTTGTGGCTACATTTTTATAATCAAAGGAAAAGTGGTGAGGGGAAAAAGACCACCTTCTTCCTCATTCTCGAGTAGACTTCACGCTTCCGTCATCAGTTCCTCCTCCAGGTTAGGCGGGGGAGTTTTCTTGTCCCTAAATGGTCAAGCTGACACTGTCATGGTGCAATGGAAATGAACGATAACATATACTAAAATATGATGTCATCTCAGGTTTCAGTATAGTGTCACCTTTTCCTTATATTTTTGTTTTTAGTGTGAGCAGAGGACCATGTCCTAAAAGTCATGAACTTACTGACCTCACTGGGCATGATGTGGGTCTCGTGCCACCATTGTGTTATTGTTTGGGGGTATGTCTCATGCTTCTGTTGCATGGTTTTGTTGCTAAGCAAGCCTGCTTGGTTTTGTAGTTAAGCAAACCTGCTTTCTTGAGCGATCATTAACTTACAGGGTGTCTCCCATACTTTTTCCTTTACTTATGATCCTTTAGTGGGATTAACTATTTAATCACCTACACTGTCTCTTTACTCTGTCCCTATCAAAAGGACTGAGATTCTTAGTGCCTTATTGCTTGAGAAGCCTTCAGGGACGGAGGCCAGGCTGGAGGTGACAAATCCCTCAGTCTCAGCAGAGACCAGAGGGGAGTTGGGGATGGCATCCACAGAATCGAAGGCTCGTCTCCGCAGCCCTGCCTGTGCTGGTAGCCGCCCTGCTTCCCATATTACCTGCCCACACCGTAGAAGTCTGGGGGAAGCAGGGACAGCCTGGTCACAGTGCAGTGAATATCCTTGGGGTAGATTTAGAGACAGATGGGCTGAGTCCAGCCACAGGCAGGAAATTTCATTTCCAGACCTCCTTCAAATTCTTCTTTCCTGACTCACTATATTCAAAGAACATTTTGTTTTACGAACAAAGCCGAGAAGGCCTTCCAGCAGAGGCCCATCCCCCAGGGCCCAGGTATCTCTCTCCCTCAGGCAAACAGGGCGATGGTCTGATGGTCTGTGGAAACACAGAGCGTGTGGGAGGAATGGTGCAGTTTCAGTGGTAAAGCCGTTGTCTTGCAGCTTTTTGCTACTGTTTTGACTCCCATTTATTACTTAGGGCCCCTGACTTTCACCTTGGAGAGATTTCTTTCCAGTATGAGATAATATAAACTAAGTCATTGAACAGGAGACTACTCTATAACACAGTTTAATTTTTTTTAATATCCCAAAGAAAATGGATCTTTGCACTTTTAAGAAAGAAATCTTTTCTATTTCCAGAATAGAAAAGATTTCTACTTCTATTTCCACTTCTCGGGTGGAAGTTGAGCTGTAACGTTTTGGAAGCCATTGGAGGGATGCTGGGTCTCTTAAAGGCAGCCTGTCCTTGAACGCCCCCTCCCCCCAAATACAAAGTGTGCCCAAGTGGACAGCATGATTGATGAGCAGTTAGTGGAGAAAAGGATGTTAGGGGCGGGGCAGGGAGGCAGAGGCCTCCTGGCCTGGGACTGGCCCTAGGGCCTTGCAGGACCTCTCCTGGAAGGACAGCAAGGGACATGCAAGGTCTGTCCCCTGAGGGAGACAGTCAACTTGAACGAGCTCGACTGCGAGGTTTTTGGGGTGAGAGCTGCTCTGAGTTCCGGGTCTCTTGGGTGTAGTTCTGCCGCGCCCCCTGCTGTGCACGGACAGCGTTTATCCCTGATTCGAATCTGCCCAGATTTCTAGTTTGTCAGCGACTGTTCCGCTACAGTGGGCCAAGGGCGGCAAGACTCTCCTCTGAGGGGCACTGACCCCTCCCGGGCCAGGTTTCCACACCTGTCCACGCTTACACGCAAGGGAAGATGTGAACATCCAGGCGTTTGGCCCTGCCCGCCTGGGGGTGGGGCCAGAACCCTGAGTTCGGGCAGCTTCCCAGGTGATTCCACTCTGCAGCCATGGGGAGAACCGTAGCCTTTGAAGCACCTGCTCTTCACGTAACCGGTGGGCTCGTTGAAGGGAACCCAGGCCCTGAGGGTGGGTTCTCCTCAAGCGTGTATGACCATAAAGAAAGGAAATACAGGAGGGCTTGATAGCTAAGGATAGCTGACTACTTCAAGTGAATTTACTCGAGACAGAGACTAAAATTTTACTCTAAACCAGTGGCTCTCAACCTCTAGCGTGCATTAGAATCTCCTGGGGGCTTGTTAAAATTCGGATGGCTCCCCCCACGCCCATATTTCCCGCTGCAGCAGGTCAGCGCGGGCCTGAGCGTGTTCATCTAACACACTCCCAGATGAGGCTGGTGCTGCGGGTCCAGGGAGCTACTGTGAGAACCACGTTCTAAAGAGTGGAAAAAAAGGAAAAGGCTTGATTGAAGTGATTTTTTAAAATGAAAGTTACAGAGAGTTGAGTTTATCTAACATTTAATAAAAACACAGATTGCAGGTGCCGTCAATTCTTAGAATGAAGAATGAATTAAGTGTGTGCGTGGTGAGGGGAGTGGCAGGGCGGGGAGGGGAGTGGGGGGAGGGGCAGCCCGGGATATGCTCCCGGGACTCGGCTGGGCTGCGGCCGGGGCCAGCGCGCCTCAGAGGTGCACCGGCACCATCCACAGCAGTTTTGAAGGACTCGGAGCTGGCACGAGGGACAGGGCACGGGTTCCAGATGAATCGGAAATGTAAATGCCTGACGTTAGGTTTCGGTTCCCGAGGCATCCGTTTCAAAAGACGTCCGTCTTGAACGAACGTATTGCCAGCTGCATGGTACAGGTAGGGATCCAGGCCCCCGCGACCATGAAGCTGCCCTTTCAGAAGGCCCTGGAGGACCTAGATAACCAGGTGATAAGTGACCCGGCCTCCGGTTTCCTGAGCCCTAATTCTCACTCTTATGCTTCAGTTAGCCTGTGAGTGACCCCTAGAAACCCCAGACACGCCTCCCTCGGACCCTAATAAAGGCAGAGCCTGGGGTCACCTCTCTCCCCACCACCTCGCTGTGTGGCCCTGGGCATGCCCTGTACCCTCCAGGACCTGTGAGGGATAAATCTTGTTTCCCCCTCCCACCAGATGGAGCCATGGTGAGGGAACCCTCTGGAGCCTGAGGCTCAACCCTGCCTGCTCCCCAAACTCAGAGCCCCTCCTCAGGCTGAAGCCGGGCAAGGGCTCTTCTTCTTTTTTTTTTTTTTTTTTTTTTTGTTTGTTTGCGGTACGCGGGCCTCTCACTGTTGTGGCCTCTCCCGTTGCGGAGCGCAGGCTCCGGACGCGCAAGCTCAGCGGCCATGGCTCACGGGCCCAGCCGCTCCGCGGCATGTGGGATCTTCCCGGACCGGGGCACAACCCGTGCCCCCTGCATCGGCAGGCGGACTCTCGACCACTGCGCCACCAGGGAAGCCCAAGGGCTCTTCTTGACCAAACCTTTAGGCAGGTTCCCCTGAGCCCTCTTTTCGGCAGGGCTCGTCCAGGGCCCACCTAAGCCAGGCTTGGCAGAGAATCCTGCTATGTCACCCCACCCTTGCCATCTGACCAAGCTCCTCGTCCTCACCTTTGATGTCTACTCCTTGACCTGCCTTTAGCAAGAATCCCCCTCTCGTTGTCTCCTTTTAGTAATTTTCCACCTATGGACGCCCTCACTGCTCCCTGCCTGTAAACCCCCAGCTGTCTCTGCTGCTCTCGGAGACGAGCACAGCTTTTTCCTCTATCACAACAAGACGGAATAAAACCCGGCTCTCTCGCCTCTAACCAGCGTCTGGCTCCTTTGAGCGTGAGGCCTGTCTGTCAAACACCTGTTTTCACGGGAGCACTGCCCACCACCCCCTGCCCTGTGCAGGCAGAGGCATTTGGCTGCAAAAGCCTCCCGCTAACCCACCCTGTCTCCCAGCCTGGCTGGCAGTGACCTCCGGAAACTTTGTGGGCCGGAGACGTCTCCCTGGCCACTCTGCCGTCTTTGTGAAGCCCGAGGCCCCTGCTGAGCCAGCCTGGCCGGTGGGGTTCTGCTCTCCCTTTGTGCCCAAGGCCAGGGGCAAGGACACGGCTGGGCAGAGGACAGAGCCGCCTGTCCTCCTGTCCCTTCTGCCGGGAACTCAGCCTGAGGACGTGTAGCAGCGCCAAAGTAGACACAGGGAGGCTGCGTGTGGTGGGGACAGTGACGAGACCCAGATGGCCCAGTCTCCCGCCCACCGCAAGCTTCCCCAGCCGAGGAACATCGTCCTGCAGTTGTATTTAATGATGGGTCACATCTGTGGAAACTTGTCTTCCAAGTTAATTCAGCAGGAGGAAGAGCTCCCGGGGAACTGTAAGTAGAGGGTGAGCCTTTCGGCTCATCCCCCATGGCTGTGACTGTCAGAGCAAAGGGAATGAGGGAACCACGTGTCTCAGCTGGCAGAGCAGACGGTGGCCAGCCACCCACTGCTCGGCCCCAAATGCATTTCCCAGTTAGGAAGTGCTTCACACCGCCTGGCATTTCCAAAGGGCCCGCTGTTTCCCCCACCGTGTGGACATAGCTAAAGCTAATTGTGCCACCTAGAACCTGGGGGTCCTCCCCTGGCTTCTCTGCTCAGGTGGGACTTCAGGTGTGACCCACTGGGAAGCACCTTCCTCCACATCACTCCCGAGTCTCTCTACTCCAGGCAGGGCGTCCACCCTGAGCCCAAGCCTGTGGTTTCATGGCCAAGGGGACGTCTGCCCGACTCCCTGCCACGTCCACCATTTCACCATCTGACGTTTGGTCCTTTGTGTCTTGGGACACATAGACCCCGGAGAGCACAATTTTGGTGGAAGTTGGACCAGCTAGAACCTTGATCTACAGTTTCAAACTGTTCCTCGGAAGAGTGATGGGGCTTAAAGGAAAGAACGGTTTCATGCTCAACTGTTTTAGGGGAAACGCTGGGTTAGATGAGGTTAAACGGTCTTTGCAGCAGGACTTGTCAGAGCCTTTGTTCCTCAGTGATGTTTATTGAAGGACTGCCGCAGGCCAGGTACAGGACCAGGTCCTGGGGTGGCAGTGCTCATCTAAAGGGATGGGCCTTAGGAAGAGGGGAAGTGGATAACTGATGCCTAATTAGTGCCTAATTGCAGCTGTCACGGTGATGCAGCGAGCAGTGCTGGGTACCCGGCAAACAGAGACTGAGGGAGTGAACGGTCCATGGGGGACCCTTGCTGGGAAAGATGCCACAGCTGAGAGTGAGGAGGAATTAGGTGTTTGTGTGCACGTTTGAGTGTCTGTGTGCAGGCATGCAGGATTCTATGCCGGGCAGGAAGCCCCTCTGGTGAGCAGTTGTCTTGGAGGAGCTGGAAGAAGCCAGCGCGACTGGTGCATGCGGCATTCGGGTCGAGACTTGGGGGAATGGTGTGAGTGAGCAGGGGCCAAATCCTACAAGGCTCTCGAGGTTTATTTGGATTTTCTCCTAGGAGCACTAGGAAGCTGTTGATGGGTTTTAAGTGTTGTGTTGACATGACAGTTGTCTTTTGTGGGGTTTTTTTGTGTGTGGGGGGGGCTTTTTTAAATTTAATTTATTTTTTTTTACGGCAGGTTCTTATTAGTCATCCATTTTATGCACATCGGTGTATACCTGTCAATCCCAATCTCCCAATTAATCACACCACCACCACCACCCCCGCCGCTTTCCCCCCTTGGTGTCCATATGTTTGTTCTCTACATCTGTATGTCTATTTCTGCCCTGCAAACCGGTTCATCTGTACCATTTCTCTAGGTTCCACATATATGCATTAATATACGATATTTGTTTTTCTCTTTCTGACTTACTCCACTCTGTATGACAGTCTCTAGATTCATCCACGTCTCTACAAATGACCCAATTTCGTTCCTTTTTATGGCTGAGTAATATTCCATTGTATATATGTACCACATATTCTTTATCCGTTCATCTGTTGATGGGCATTTAGGTTGTTTCCATGACCTGGCTATTGTAAATAGTGCTGCAATGAACATTG